>NC_022018.1:59531871-59533930 GCF_000317375.1 Microtus ochrogaster
AGCTGACCTGTCCTGACACATGGCCAGTCCCCATCAGCTGACAGGTGGTTAATTTTCAAACTAAGGAGCAAGCTCTGAAAGAAACTGGGCTCTTTGGCCATGAGCAGCAAGCTGGAGTGAAGCTTGCATTCAACCTCAGACTCCAACTCTGGGTAGTCTTTTGAGTCCCCCTACTTTCCTCATTGGATGAACCTGGTCCCTTAGCCAGGGGATATACACACTCTCTGGTGCTTTTTGAATCTTTCTCAGATCTTGCGTGTCTCGTGAAGCAAACACCCTTGGTTTAGCATGTCTCTGCCCACCTTGGCCCTTTCACCAAATTCCTGATAGAACGTAGGAGCTGAAGGTTGTCTGTGCAGGAGGGGGCCTTGGGCTCTTTCCCAGGAGTACTACAGCTTGGAGCTCACTTGTTAGCCTCAGGTGGGCAGCTGGCCCTTAGGAAACTCTTCTTGCTTCTTGTCTGCACAGTCATTGCAACAAGCGGTAAGAGCAGAAGTTTGGGGAGACTGTCTTGACATAATGGAAATCAATGCTAGAAAGAGATTCACTTACAAATATGCAGGTCCGTTAATGCCTTAGGAATGCTGTTCTTCAAATGCTAAGTCCGCCTATCTGCTGGGAAAACAAAGCTCTCTTGATGGAACAGTGTTGGCAACACTTCTCCGAATTGCGTGGAGGTTCATGTCAGGTGTAGGATCTAGGATCCGAGCTGTGTTGTTTTTGTACAACAATAACAGCAGGACAGAGCTCCCAGGACTGAATTTCCATGCGCTGAGAGGCAGCTTTGCTCACGCCCGTGTGAGACACTGCAGCTCCGGGAATAGTTTGAGAGAGAGAAACTGGATGCATGCGAGGTGGCGTTCAGACTCACATATGGCGCACAAGAGTTGGCATGTGGTATCTGGCATGGATTTAGTTCGCTGGTCTCATGTCTTGTCTCCGAAACACTCAGAAAGATCTGCCTTGGATCTCAGCTAACAGCAATATTGGGAGGGAGGGCCTCACCTGCGGAAACAGGCATTAAGCATGCCTTTGAAGGTCATACTGAGACACTGGCTCCTCTTCCTGCTTCCTAGGTAACATGAGGTGCTTGGGTTTTCTCTGTCACACTTTATCCATGATGTTCTGCCAAAAGGAACACAACCATGAGACCAAGAACTGGCACCTCTGAAACCATCATCCCAAACCAGCGTTTCCTCTTTAGGCTGTGTGTCTCAGATACTGCGTCATTGTGAAAGAAACCTGTATAGTACACGCCACCTGTGTGTGGCACACGCCTTTAATCCCAGCACTTGGGAGGTAAAGGCAAGTGGATCTCTGTGGGTTTAAGGCAGCCTGGGCTACAAAGTGAGTTCCAAAACAGCCAGAAGTGTTACACAGAGAAACCCTGTCTTGAAAACAAACAAACAACCCCCCCCCAGGAGAGACATTGCACCTGTGTATGTATTTGTGTGTCTCTGTGTGCTGGTGTACACGCTTGTGTGTGCATGCATATGTGGAAGCCAGAGTCTGACATTTGGTGTTTTCCTCCATTGTTCTCCACCTTCTCTTTTGAGACAGTTTCATAGGGAAGCTGTCAGGCGCAGTCAGGCTCAGTTAGAAACTGAGCAGAATCTGAAGACTCTGCGAGCTGTAGAGCTCCTTGGATCTGACCTCCCAGGTCTGGGATGACAGACACATGCAGGTTCCTGCACTCTGGGAATCCAAACTCAGGCACTAATGCTTATCGTGCAAGCCTTTCACCGACTGCACCCTCTAATCTGCCCCCTAGATGCACTTTTGTGAAATAGGATATTGTTAATTTGAGTTTATTAGGACAAAATCATGTTATAAGTCAGAACATCTGTGTATATGTTGAAAGGAAAATAAAGGATTGCTGTCCCTTTAATCCAAGTAGCCAATGCTTGGATGCTATCAGTTCCCCGTCCAGGCAGTGAAAGTAACCACAGTCCTGGGGTGAGGGTCTGGTGTCCAGCTACTCCTCAAGGGGAATTATGGGCAGAATATGATGGAAGCAATGATGCCTAATGGGAGCTGTGGAGATGGCTGAGCTCACACA
>NC_022018.1:59534340-59552983 GCF_000317375.1 Microtus ochrogaster
TTTCCCAGTTTCTGTTGTCAAGGAGGCAGGAGCAAGAGAAGATTGAATTGCTATGTGTGGATTTCAGGAATGGTGGCCGAGCACATGTTTTGCAGGGCAGTGGAGCTCCTGAAGGCATAAGAGCTGGTTTAAATGCAGGTTCTTTCTCTCAGTGAGCTCACCCTAGCCTGGGAAACCCAAGCTTCATGGTCAAGCTCTCGGCGCAGCCCTGAGCGCTCTGCAGGTCTAGACATGGCTGGCCCAGTCCGCTCTTCTATTCTTCACTCTGCTCTTTCTCAACAGCCTCACTTCTCAGACCTCAGCAAGTGCTAGCATCCTTTCTCCTCTGCAGTCTGAGCCCTCTGCACCTCCCATTGTCCCACTTTGAGAGGCCAGGGGTGAGGTCACAGAGTGGCAGCTGGTCAGCACTTGCATTGCTAAGCAGAGGTGGTCAGAGCAGAGCCCAGGCTGAGTGTTGGCCCTTCCTGTCCACCTGCAGATGGGACTCTGCCAATGCCCTGATCCCGTAAGCAGGGTGCTTCCTGTCTTGGACATGGCCCAGAAATGACCCAGATGACTCCATCTTTGAGACAGCTCTGTTGGTGACTGCCCTGTTTCCTTCTTTTGGCTTTCCATCACTACCTCACCTCACACCCTCTCTGCTTGTTCTGTGCATCTTTGGGATGTGATGTGTCTCATTAGCACCTCAGTGGCAGGGAGTCCTCCACAGAGGACTGTTAGTCTGGCCTCTAAAAGCAGGGTCTGAACAGGCAGGCTAGTTCAGAGTGATTCCTAGAAGTCAGAGTGTGGGAAGTGAGATGGAGAACTGAAAAACCAACGGAGCTGATCACCACTTGAGCCTCAGTGCCCCGGGGATGTCATGGATGTGAGTAAAATGTTCCACACAGAACTTAAAGCCACCCTTTCAAAGGTCGATAGTGCATGAGACTCTTAATCTCAGGGTCATGGGTTCGAGCCCCACGTTGGGCATCAACTGTAGAAGTTAGCTCCATTCGGGAAATAACAGGCTAGCTAAGGGGAAACTCATGCCACAGGACTGGAGAGTCCAAGTTCCTCTGTTTCCCACGGGAATCACCCAGAGAGAGCGTGCACCTGGTCTGTCCCAGTTTTCTTCCTGGGTTCCAGGTAGCCACGCCTTAACTAGGCGTGATTGGTTAACAGAGCTGCCCCATCATCGGCCGACTGCTCTGCTTCTCTAATGGTTCAGCTTTCATCCCCTAATATCTGTCACTGGATTTTTATTATTAAGAACAATCAGAATTAGAACACACACACACACACACACATCACATATGTGTAGTATGTATACTTTTTCCAAATGTAGACTTCTACCATGTGAACTTTTAATTGTGTGTTTACTATGTGGCAGGCATTGTGCTTGGCACAAGATAAACATAAAGATGACTGACACAAAGTGATGCATCTGTTAAGTCAAGAGGATGAAGGAAGGACAGGCACACTGCCACAGGTGTAGCAGGCTGGGATAGGATGAAGGCTGCCTGTTCTGCTGGGGCTGCACCGACTAGGGCAAGCAGTTCAGAGCCTCCCTGCTTTTACCACTACAGCACAGTGGGACGGGTCAGATAGTCTGGGTAGGAGGTCTCCGCAGGTGACAGAACAAAACAAAAAACAAAGGGAAAAATAATCAGTCGATGTTCAGAAGGCATTGGATGGTTTAAGATTATGTAAGATACAGTTGAAGAGAGAAGGCATGAGCTGAGCTGAAACAGTCAGAGAAATTCTGAACATTACAGTAAAAGACAAAGGGAGGGAAACACAAAATAAGGCTTAGTGTAAGCTCAATGAAAAATCAGAGGGGTGTAAGAGAGGGTATAAGGAGACATAGCCAAACATGGGTTCCAGATTTGCTGAACACTAATACTTCATTTTACGGGTCCGGATAAACCACAATTGGCATAAATAAGGGAAAACATTATACTTGAATCAATATAGGGCAAAGAAAAGCTGGAAAGTGTGAATGAATTACCAAAGAAAGATAATTAAACTTACATTTATAAAGTAATAATTTAAAATGTTGAATCTAAACCCAGTGACCACCTATTCGTTCTAATGTATATACAACAAGATATCTTTTGAAGATACATAGGAAGGAAATATATTTTAGACCAATAAAAATTGCATGTATCTATTTGGGTTGTCGGATGTAGAGACCCCATGCTCGAACTGAGCTGCAAGCTTCCTCCCTGATAGTTTTCATATTCAGAATGTGCTATGCGGGCTCTGGTGGATAGAAGCCATCAACAGACGGACTCAGCTGTGCATGCTGTATGCTGTGATGCCAGGTGAGCCGTGTCTATCAGAGCAGCAGCAACATGGCAGTTCTGGGGGTAATTCGCCCCTTTCTGATTAGATTAGGTCCACTCTATAGGAGCAACTTGCGCCTGTGGCTGTAGACCTTGTCAAAAGCCCATGACTGGAATGCTCATCAACCCTAGAGGAGAGTTTACTGCTGCAGTTTTGCAAACTGTATATGGTATCAAACTGCATTCTCAATCATTTTACATTGTATGTGATTTTTTTAAATTGTGTACATGCATGTGTGTGTTGAGCATGTGTCTGCATGCCACCGCACGCATATAGAAGGGAGAGGACAATTTTGTGGAGTTGGCTCTTTCCTTCCACCTTAATGTGGGCTCCAAGGATTGAGCTCAGGTCTCCAGGCTTGCACAGCAGCACCGTCACCTGCTGGGACAGCTCACTAGCTTAATATTAACATTTATACTCATCAACACCGTGTGCTCTCAGCCTTGGTCAGATGAGCACTGCCTGCAGCCTGTGGTGGTTAATGCAGAGACAAGGAGATGAAGCGCCGAGATAAGAGACTGTTAGTGCTCATCCACATTTTTTACATGTTTTATTTTTATTAATTCTCAGAGAATGTCTGACATGTATGCAGTGTATTTGGATCATATCTGAGGTGGAGGGTGATGATAGAAATATCTGTATTGTGTTGGAAATACATTTAACGTGGGTGAGAAATATGTAAAGTCAGATATAAGACAGTGTTATCCTCTAAAAGTTCAGATGATCCCTATCTAGCTGCTGGGAGACGTGATATAAATTTTCTAAAAATTGTACAGCAATTGGCTTGTACAATTGGTTCCACTAGTCCAGGGGTGGGTGGGGTGTTTGCTTTCAAGGTTTGGGCTACAGTTTGGTTTCTTTGATTATTTTTTTCTTTCTTCTTCAGCTGGCTGTTATCCTCTGGTAGGTAGCCAAATAAATCTCTACTGTAAGTTCCTGGGGTCACATGGACCTTTGTCTATGGCTTTTAGTTCCTAAATTTGTAGAACAAATCTGTCAGACAGGTTGAGCCCATGTCAGACAGTTTGAGAACATGGGCTCCTCCTTGTCAGACTTATAATCAGGCGGATGCTGTGCTCTGACCAACCTGTGCTGCAGTGCGTACCTGTCCCCAAATCAAACACAGCAGTGAGACAAACGAGCACAGATGACTGGGTACGACTTTGGAACCTGGCCAGGGATGATGCCTCCTAGAAGAAATGATTTCTCCCCAGAAGGTAGAGTAAGCACTGGGGAGCAATTGTGATGGTCAGCACCCCACATTGAGTATTTGGGGTTCAACAAATTAATACTGACCTAGCAACTCCTTACCTACTTACGTGGTTCTTAACAGAAGGGGTGTGGTAGAGCTTGAAGCAAAGTTTGGAGCTGTCCAGGCCAGCCAGCCAGCCAGATGCTCAAATAGGAATGTAGTTGCCTATGGTCACACCCTTCCTTCCTCTGCCAGGCTCTTGTCTCAGGGACAAATGTCTCTAGGGACAGATGTCTCTGTGTTTCTTAGATGCTTATATCAAGTGAACTTCTCATGCATTTGGCCAATAGGTAGATGGGCAAAGAACAGGCACAAAATGTTTCTGCTTTCTGGCGTAAACAGCATTTTTACCAGCTGGCGTCTTTCTTCTCTGAGTCCGTGAAAGTCTGGTATGTTCCACACTCTTCCGGCATCACCCACCCATGGTTCCTGGTAGCACTTACTCAATACTCTCTCTCCTCCAGCCAAGGAGTGGTAAGGACTGCCTATGGTTACTAATCTTTGGCCTGTTTAGTCTCTCAACCCTTCCATATCCGATTTTCTCCAATGGCGTCAATCTCCAGCCTCAGCTCCCTCTGACTTAAGTCCTTAAAGATTTCTATTTCCTTGGTTTTTTCAACACAAGCCTTTGAATTGTTCCCAGCCTCGCATGAGCTATGTACGGCACCAGATTAAACAGAGCTCCAGGGCGTTACTGACGCAGACTGCGCACTTCAGCCAGCAGCTCTGCACTGGCGATTAAACACATCTCGACTCCTTCTTCCCCTGTCTGGAGGCAGGGGTGGAGGGGACGGTGCCCTTGGGGGATGAGGTACTGTGATCGTCAATAGCGGTAATGACAACTGATGGAGCATTCAGGTCTGATTTATAAGGAATGTTAGATTTGCATTAGTGCGGTAGGTCTAAAATAACATCCATGCATTAGATGGTATTCAGATTTAATGGAAAAATAATGACTGCATTAAATCAGGTTTTATTGTTATGGAGAGTTTTAATTTGGCAGGACCACTTTCCTTTTGTGATCTGGAAAGGGCTCAGTAGAGGAAGATGGGGCTTCCATGCTGACTATTGACCTATATCCATTCTCTACCCACTCAGGCATGATTTTACCTTTTAAACAGGTAAGCCGCTTCTTTTCCTTTTATTCTCCTCCAAGTTGGTACCCACTTCTTAAAACCTTGCAGATTAATTTAAAAGTAATAAAAATTAAACAGGAGCCATTGTTCTTCTTTGCTTTATGAAATGGAGTTTCCATTGTGGGTTTTTTAAAGAGAGGAAATGCATCATTAAGGCCTGCATTATTTATCAGAGAACCTAATGAAATCCTAATGACAGTAGCTGAAGACACAGCCCAGTGCCTGTGTGAAACATCGCCTATAAAATCTGGTTAATCACCGTGGGACCCGTGCTTTTCATACTTCATCTCAATGGTGCCGAAGTCATGGGGGTTTTATGTAAAAGCCTCAACATTCTCTCCTCTTACCAGCGTTTTTATATTCATGGACCAGGGGTGGCGGTGAAATACACTCAGAACGTGTTGGTGGAGGCAAGACTCTCGGCAGACATCGCTGCTCCTTGGAAAGTTGAAAAGGTTGCCTCCAATTGGTTGGTCTCTTAATGGAGTGATACCTGTTAGTTCATTCATCTTCCTACCCATCTAGGTCAAGTGGCATTGTAAGGATTAGAGCAAGAATGGAAGAGAGAGAGGAGGAGGATGAGAGAGAGGGAGAGGGAGAGAGAGGAAGAGAGACAGAGAATATCTCCATCAGACACATAAAGCAGTCTGCAGTATTACACACAAGGATATGAAGCCAACAGGGCTTGTCCCTCTGTCTCTGCCTCCGTAATCACAAAGCAGGGTCCTTGCTCCTAAAGTCATCATGAAGTCAATTCCCTCCCTATTGCTACCAATCCAACTAAACCAAAATGCTACCAAAAATTGGGAAGTGAGGCTGTTGAGACAGCTCAGAGGTTAAGGGCACTCGCTATTCTTGTAGAGGACCAGGTTCAGTTCCCAGCACCCACATGATGGTATACAACCATTGGTAACTCCCATTACAGGGAGTCGAATGCTCTCTTCTGTCCTCCATGGGCTTCTACATGCACACGGTGCACATAAAGTCATGCAAGCAAATACACACACATATGCACACACAAAATATCATACAGATATGGTGATATGTGTCCAGCAAACCGGGAGAAAGAGGCATGTGGAGTATAGTTCAATGAATCTGAGGCCAACCTGGTAACAAAGTGAGCTCCAGGCCAGTCAGAGCTACAGAGCAAGCCCCCCTCACACAAAGACACACACACACACACACACACACACACACACACACACACACACACACACGACTCTCATGATCCTTGGGTCTTGTCCCTGACAAGATTTCGTGGGACTCAGCATTTTAAAACTCAAGTTTATAATTTCCCTTTGGTTGCACGTATGTTTTGCAACACTATACACGCCTTAAGCTTTGTGTGACCTAAATAACAAAAACAAGGTGACATCGTTCCAGGACACAGATAGAGTAGATTGTTAAAGACAAAGATGTGGTGGTAAGATTCGGGATGAAAGCCTTTCTGTGCTGTCTTGGTCTTCTCATGGAAACTTGTGTTAACAGATCTCAACAACAGGGCAGTAAGGGTGGGTGCAATCCCAGGTTTCAGGAGCATCTCATTTAGCAGACTGCTCTTCCTGGACAGGAAGGCAGCATGTTCCAAAGCTCCTCTTCTAAATGCCACCTCTGACATATGCTAGAGATGAGTTCTAGAAAGTTCTCATTGGTACATGTAAGAAGTGACACTGGACCCTGGAATGAGGACAAAGAGGGTATGCCAGTGCAAACTCCTCATCCAGAATCCAGAGGGGAGGTTGAGAAAACGAGAGAGGTAAAGGGGAACCAGAGGTAAAAGTGCTCTGGGGACAACCTGGTGGGACCAGCAGAGCCATCATCTGTAGAGACTGCCCTTCCTTTGTGCAGCCAGTGGCTCTGAACACTGGCTCTTGTACCTCTAGCAGGGCCACTTGGAAGATTCTCCACTGCTGCTCTATGCTTTCTGCAGAGTCAAACCCCAGGAGGAAGCATGCAACTGGTCTTGTCTCGAGCAGATGGTACCGCAGTCCCCATGATGTGCACTCCGAGATGGAGTCATGCAGCTGGGCATCTACACACACACACACACACACACACACACACACACACACACACGCTTCAGAAGTTCAGAAGTCTGGCAGTGAAAACATGATAAGTGACAGCAGGATATTACACAGGAGCATGAATCACAAAGTTCCATGGTCTGTTATTCTTGGAAAAGACCAGCTTTAAAAGGCCTCTTTTCCTCTAAAGATTTATTTATTTATTTTGCATAGTATTCTATTTTCATGTATGTCTGCAATTCAGAAGAGGGCACCAGATCTCATTACAGATGGTTGTGAGCCACCACGTGGATGCTAGAGATTGAACTCAGGACCTTTGAAATAGCAGGCAGTTAACCTCTGAGCCATCTCTTCAACCCTTACAAGGCTTCCTTACCAGAAGACTGCTCATGTGGCTCGGGAGTACAACATATTCAAAACAATATTCTTCTTCCTTGTTGTCTGCACGAATGTTCTAAAAGTGCCACGTCTGAGTCTCTAATTCAAGGCACCAAGGCTTCTTACACTGAACCTTGACAAACTAACTGCTTATGCACAAATGTTGTGTCTCTAAGTATAAAATAAAAAGAGCCAAAGTAAGTTATGAAAATTAAGACTAAATTGTGGTCTCATGAATAGTTTGTATGTTACCATGGAGGTGGTTGTCCTGGGTAGCTTTTTGTCAACTTGACACAGATTTGAATCATTTAGGAAGAGGGTACAATAATGGAAAAAAATATGATCATCAGATTAGCCTGTGGGAAAAACCTGTGGGACAGTTGTTTGATTAATAATTGGTGTGTGAGACCCCAGCCCACTGTGGGTGGTGACACCTCCAGGCAGGTGGTAGGAAGTATAGGAAAGGTGACAGAGCAAGTCAGTAAGTATGCTTCTCCTTGGTCTCTGCTTCAGTTCCTGCCTTGAGTTCCTACATGGCTCCCTTCCACCATAGACTCCCTGGAAGCCAAATGAAGCCTTTCTTACCCTAGCTCCTTTTGGTTAGTGTTTGGTTACAGCAGCCGAGAAGTGAACCAGAGCAAGAAGAACAGCTGGATCCAGCAGCTCCTAGCCAGGGGTTTTCCTTTCTGGATTCAGACCTCACCCCAACCCCAGCGATCCTTCTGCCACAAAGTTCTCCTTCCTGAAGCATCTCCATTTGTTTTTGGCAAGGGTACAAGTAGCTTGAGCAAGTTAAGGCAGATTTAGAAGATGTTTAGGAAAGTAACAGGAATGGGAGACCTTGCGTATCACAGATACAAGCCAAGACTCAGATTGTCTGATAACGTAAGACGAATGTCCTGCTCATTTTGATAGCACAATGTAAGAACACATAATTCAACCACCACGCAACAGCTGACCTTTGAACACTCTCAGCATAGAAAATTGTTTCTATCTATATTCATAGATGATGTCTAAACTTTAGGTCAGAGCCATATTTTATTTGAGAATTGCTAAGCTCAAGATTCTGTCTTCACATTCAAACCCAACGCCCAGTTCTCTAGGCATGCAGCAAATATAATCGTCTTTATATTAGCACTGAAGGGCTAATTTCAAAATTTTTAGCATGTAGTATTCCTCTGTTCAAGCCTTCTCACTGACTGCTTTCTTATTATCCCTTAACTTTTGTGAAACACAAAGTTAACACGAGACGGTCATTCCGCATGGCCTTGCCATGTGCTGGGATGTGTATGGCCCAGACGAGCTTATGTTTAAGCTCTGTACATATTTATCAGTTTTGAATAAAAGCCCTGACTTCTGCCTGACTTCCAAGCAGAGCAAATGAAATGAGCGCTAGTTATGTCTCTCTAAGATGCCCACCGAAGAGAAGCCTCCAAAAAGACTGGGAACTCCAGATTTCTCAAAAAGTCAGTCGAGGGACATCAGCCTGGCCTAGCTTCTCAGCCTTCTTCCTCCATGGCAGTGGAAGAAGTGTCTGCTGCAGACAGCCTCTGTTTTGTCTCTACTTCTGTGACAGTTTTGCCCTTCGTGGGACTTGATGGATGCCTTAGTTTTGTTCTCCCGCACCCCATTCTCTTCCTCTTTCCTGGACCTCTACAGCACTTGCTAAAACAAAGCAAACAAGGAAATGCAGAAAACAAGAAATGCAGAAATATATTAAAAAGAAAAAGCATTCTAACTCCCTAGCTAAAAACAAACTTCCTTCCCGCAGAGTTTTTTGTCATGGTCACAATGTTTATGCTACTCCAAAAATTGATATTAAACCCTAATTGCTGATATTATATTATGGCTTAGACTGTTGGCATGGGGAGCCTTTCTGAGACTCGGTCACGGAGCTTGGCCCTTCATGAATGAGGTTAGCACCCTTGGAAAGAGGTGCCCATGTGCAGTGCTTCCTCCATGTGAGCGTGAACCATGTTCAGCCGTGTGAGTGTGAAGCCCATGGATGAGAAAGTAGTCTCAAAACCCACACTGACTTGCTGGTCACTTGATCTTGAACTTTTCAACCTCTAGAACTGGGAGAAATCCATTTCTGCAGTGTGTAAGCCATCTAGTTTGACGGTACTTTGCTATGTGGATTGAAATTCTTATCTGCAATTTTTCTCTCAAGTTTACCTCACTTCCCATGCATTCTTCTGTCCAAGCAATTGCTTTTGCTTCTCATCGTCTCTTTCACCGGAATGATTCTGGCCGGAGTTACCAGACTCAAAAGATACCTCCGAGTCTTTTCTTGACCGTCTTAGCCCGTTCCACACTCAGTTCCCATCTTTAAGGGTCAGCTTCTTTCTCTCGGCTTCTCGTTTTTTCCTGCCTTAGTTTTACTCCATGCAGTTCTCTTTTCAGTGGTTTTTCTGTTATGATTCCAGAGGCTGAAATTCACCGTGGTGGGAAAGTACGGCAGCAAGAACAAGACGCCGAGAGACCACACCTTCAACCACACAGAGAAAGAAGAGAGCCAACCGGAGTGGGTCAAGGCTATAAACTCTCAACGCCAACCCTTAGTGACATACTTCCTCCAGCAGGGCTGCACCCCCGAAGGTCCCAGAACCACCGACTGGGGACCAAGTGTTAAGATACCTGAGCCTTTGGGAAGCATTTTCATTCACACCCTATAGTTGCTTAGAGGAACATGGATTAGTGTAAAGCAGTTGCGTCTCTGAAAAACCCCTCTCAGCTTCAGTGTTGACTCATGAAAACTACATCCCTGACCTCCCTGTGTGACACAGGCTACACAGGCTGAAAGGTCTCCTTTGCTCAGTAGCAGCCATTACTACTTCTATAACCCTGAGGACGGAGGGGCCTCAATAATCCTCTAAATTTCAGGGGCTTCCTGAGCCTTAGATTGTTTACTTTCTGAATGTCAATGAACCTCTCTGAAGGGTAGAGTGTTTGAATTCACAAGAAATTGCTAAACAGCATCGCCATCCCCTCTCAATGGCAGAGACCATCCCACAGTCTACTTCTCTAATAGTATTGATGCTCCCTCTCAATAGCACCAAGCAAGGGAAACCGACTTCAATTCATGCACCTATGGGGAACATTTCAGACTCTTACTGATAACGTCATTAAATCTCATTCCACCCCTTCCCTCACTGAGTTCCTGTTCCTTGCCATCTCCACTTGCCTAGATTCTTTTTCTCCGGCTGAGTTCAGGGATGGCTTCTCCTCTCTAGCCTTCCCACCCTTAGAAAAGCCACCCGTGGCTTCCCATCTGGAAGCCACGGGTGGCTTTCTGCTCTGCTGCCATCTACGATATATACTGTTTATCTCCCATGCTCTTAACGGCATCGCATAGTGTCTTATTTAATGTCTGTCTTGGTTATTGGAATGCAAGCTACACGAAGGAGCATGCACTTTGTGTTGTCTGTGTGTCTGTCAAGACTCTAACACAGTGCCTATTTTTGGACTATTGGATACAGATAAGTATTGAGTGTGTTAAACAAACAGGTGTGCCACAATACGATTAGAAACGTGGACGGTTTCCGGTAATTCACCTGGAGGAATGTGTTCACCTCTGGTTGGTCAGACAGTCCCCGGAGAAGGTAATACCCGTGTCTTTCTCACACCCTCTGATGGCAAGAAGACCCCGTGCAACGCCCCCTGTGTGGAAAGTGTCATGCGTTCAGGCTGGATCTTCAAAGCACGAACATTTTCAATGCTTGAAATGCTTTTCCGATGAAACACTTTATGAGGTGGTTTCCCTTTCGTGTCCAACTTTTCCACTGCTTTTAAATTAATGCCTGCAAATGCTCTTCCATTTGACTTTCCAATGAAAGCATTGCTTGTTAATACTGATTTAAAGCTCAAAACTGGCCATGTGTCGTGAATGTAAGCAGGGGTCACCTCCTGTTAACTGAGACCCAGGAAGGAACACAGGAATCTTTCTAACAGCGGGTGCCCAGTAAAGAAACGTCCTGGGTTTGTGGTCTGCAGCATTTTTGGTATCCAGAGTTAGTTCTAGGATCTTCCATGTTGGAGATATCAGGCAATTCCACACTCAAGATGGAACGCCACCTTTTTTGGAGGTAACCCTGCCACTATGTATCAGGTAATTTCTGAGCCTGTGAGTGACAAAGAGACAGGCTCTTGGGGGGCAGTAGGTCCTAAGAAGTCTGCTGGCTTACTGACTTTGGAGCCAAACTGTCCTAGTCCGAATCTTAACTCTGGTTTGATTGCCAGGTGACCTTGAGCAAGGTACCCAACATCTTTACATGGTGGTCTTTCTCAGCTGCCAACGGGTGTGACGACAGCTGTGTCTATGTAAAGATGCAGGTAGCGAAATGTAGATGCTTCACAAATGTTCCTAATTCTTGAGGCTGTTACTGTCGTGACTGTTGCCATGGACATTGCTTTGCAACCGAGTATGTTGAGAGTACCCATGGCTTGGTACTCAGCATTCAGACCTCACCCTACTCCTGCTGGACGCCCGTCTCCTCTGAGCCACTTACTCCGCCTGCCTTGTCTGACTTCCACTCTCTCTCCTTGACTAACGACTTTGTTTGGCTGGATTTCTTCCTTATCGGCTTGGAGTATCTCTGGAACAAGAGGCATTTGCACATGGCTTTTGATCGTCTCCTTGGGATGTGACTGTCTTGGTGACACAGGTGACTTCATGCTTTCATGTCTTCCCTGACTATCTAGGACCACCAGGACATGAGCAGTCCTCTGAAGAGCAGGGAGTGATGGAGCAGGAGTTTTGTCTTATGAGTGGTATTTCTCAATGCCTTGAATCTTTAGCGTTGATCTTAGATAAAATGATGATATACCGTGTGCTGGGGTCAGCAATGACAGCCGTGTCTGGGCTAGAGGAGAGACACCAGCCATCCAGGTGGAGGAAATAGATGTGTTTATCACTGAAGCCCTGTGCTGTTTTGGCTCCTTCTTTTTCGTCTGAGCCTCCTCTGCCTCCCAGTTGACAGAATTTGGGTGGTGGCTCTGTTTGCGGTAAACCATTAGACTCTTAAACATAATTGGAAACAGACACAAATGTGGATTCTTTGCCCTTGGTGGAGCCTATAGCTAATGTCTCAGCAATTGTTCAGTTACTGCCATAACCCAGAAAACACGCAGGCATGTCCTAGTGCATAGAGGGAAGCCTGTCCCATCTTCTCTCAGGAGTTAATAGAGTTCTTCACTGTCGAGATGTTCGTCATTTTTCAATTTGTTCCAAGTGGCCTCCTAAGGTACAGTGTTTCTGTCAAAAACTTCGTATCTTTCTGGGAGAAAACTCCTCAGTCAATAATTTTGGCTGCCAGTGGCTTGGATGAAGCCACTGAGCAAATGCATCCCGTGAACAGATGCAACTGGGTGCCTAGAAAAAGAATCTCATGTGGCATTTGCTGCCCATTGAGATTTCCAGACCAGCAGAGCGCCATTCATGGGTTAAGGGGGTGACAAACTGTGCTGCATACTCACTGTGAATGAGGAGTCACTGCAACCTCAGGAATGTCCCTACCTGATACAAACCTGCAGTCAGAATGGCCGCAGGGACACGTGTGTCCTGTCTACAAAGACCCTGTGCCATGCATCCACACCGTAAATTCCTGATTACAGTTTTCTCTCTTCGCGAAAACTTAGCTCGAAGGCCCTGAAGATCTTTCTAAAATATTTCCCTGGGCAGGCTTAGGAGCCAGGAAAGATTTAGTTTCAGACAAGAATGTTGGTGTTTGTATCGCTGAGTTCTTTATTTAATTACAATAACACATTGTTTAAATTAGGTTTCCTTTGAAAAGAAATGGGTGTTTAAATGAAGGGGAAAATAGAACGTGAAAGCAGACAAAGTTTTGAGACGCTGAAAACTCCGCTTTTCTGTCACTCTCTACTGCCATCAGGAAGTCTGTCCTGCTTGTCTGGTGGCTCTGCTCTAGGCTCAGGTCCTTAGCTCTGCTCCCATGGTCTCCAAAGGCCTGGGTAGGCATCAAGGTGGGTTTCTCCTGGGCTCTTGAGAGCCTGTTCGGAAGAGAGCAGAGTGCCCGGCCTTTCAGATCCCTCCACTTAGAAGCATCTGTTTAGGGAACACATTAAGGCTGTCTTAAAGGTCCATGTAAAATGTGAAGCGACTCCTTATTGTCCTGGACAATGGGGCGCAGATCTTAAGGAGTGGCTGGGAGGATTCTTCAGCTAAATTTTGTCCTACCTCTTCTTTTTCTCCCTTCTTCCCCTCCCTCATCTCATAGTAAAAGTATCACTCGAGATGGTAGAAGTGATTGATTTGATGGTATATTTCATATTAAAAACATCACTCGAGATGGTAGGAGTGGTTGATTTGATGGTATATAAGCATCACTTGAGATGGTAGGAATGGTTGATTTGATGGTATATTGCAATTAAGCCACAACCATCCTTCCCGGCCACAGTCATGTCCCAAGCATGCCTTGGAAGTGTGTCCCAGTTGTACTAGAAAGTGGCATCACCCTCAGGTTTGAAATCTATGTGTGAGTTTGCATGTGGATAGACAACCGGTTTGGGGTATACAACTTCACAGTCGTCCACAGGAAGCAGGCCCCAATGCAGCTACTTTGCTGTGAACTAGACTACAATGGCCAGACACCACTGGCTTGTCCCCGAGCTCCTGCTGTTGAAGGCTCTCCCACAGGGTACTGGGCTGTGTTTAGTTGTTGCAATTTCTTAGGCTGCTCTGGCCTCACCTCCAGAGGGGATGTGTTTCTCTCATGTTGCCACATCAAGTTCATCATTTAATTCCCAAAATGAAGTCTTCAATACTTTTACCTTTGGTGTTGATCGTCCGTGCTCTTTCTTTCACACTGTGCTAATGGCTACCCTAGTCTTGCACATGAGAAGTTGCTGTGTGACAATGGTCTTTACCCCATTACTTGTATTTTAAATAAAGACTGATTGACCAGTAGCCAGGCAGGAAGTATAGGCAGGGCAACCAGGCAGGAAGTAGATGTGGGGCAATGAGAATTCTGGGAAGAGGGAAGTTTCAGTGTGCAGTCATCACCCAGACAGAGAGGAAGCCAGACACAGAGCAAGCAAGATGTGACTGCCTCGCTGAAAAAGCTACCAAGCTATGTGGCTAACACAGACAAGAATTATGGGCTAATATAAGTTATAAGAGTTAATAATAAGCCTGAGCTAATGGACTAGTCAGTTTATAATTAATGTAGACTTTTGTGTGACTTCTTTGGGGCTTAATGACTGCGGGAACCTGGCAGGACAGAAACCTCAGTCAACAAGAACAAAAATTTCCACTCTCTTGCCATGACCTAAGTTCTTAACAGGAAAATGTTCTGCAAAGGAACGGTCCCCGTTCCTAGTGTTCTCTAGCCTGGGAGAGGCAGTCTTGGCAATCTTAAATAAGTCTCCGGTGGTCAATATGCTCAGCAAGTTTTTGCCATGGCTGTGGATGGATACTTGGAGGCAATTCCCAGTTCTGAATATGTGGCTGTCACTCACAGACTGTTCAGACACCATGGCAGTGAGGGGATACCGTTGGGGCTCATGACAGATGAATCTGAGCTCATAGGGCATAGTCCTAGTGGAGAAAACATCTTTTCTGGGTGGTCCCTACACTACTGTTTCAGAACGTTAAACAATCCGTAAAGAGGATCGCAGATTGCTTTTCTTGGAGGCATCTATAGTTCCCTATGAATGAACTTCTGTCTCAAACCGCCCCATTTCTTCTCCAGGGAGGATTTGGTTCAGCTCACGAACACAGTTTCATTATCTCCGCTTGGGGCTGCTCTGCTGTAGGGTTTCAGTCATCCTTTATCCACATTCATTAAACATTTTGAAATGGTTGTAAACCTCAGGAAGGGCAGCTCATCTCAAATAAACAGAAGGTACCACGGCTGCTTCACATGAAAATAACCCTTATTGCCCCTCAGGAGGCCCTTGAGCAGAATTGGCATGACATTTGTGTTTCTGAGTTCTATGTTTGATTATTGGTTTTTGTTATGTTTATCTGTTACTGATATATCCATGGATTTTGCTGATGTTTCTTTTAAACAAAACTTTCAGATAGAATAGCACTCCCCCAAAGGCTGCAAAATTTGCAGCACCTGTTTCCTGCAGGCTTCTACTTAAGGTACAGATGCGTTTCCTCAGTTCATAGGCATGTCAGACCTTTGTACACCGAGACATGGTCCTGTTATCGACATGGTTCACACTAGAGAAATGCTTGATCAAGTTATAAGTCAGAACAAAACAAAACACAACAAAACCTTAAGATGTTGTAGGTAAGTTTATTATTTTGTGTTGGCCTACATCCCTAGCTCTCTGTGGCTACATGTGGCTTGCAGGTTGCAAGTTGGGCACGCCTGAACCATTATTTAACCTATTTTTAATTTTAGTTCCTGAAGTAATAGGGAAATATAGCAACTTTCTGAGTGTGCTCTGAGGTAGAAAGGAGGGAGGGGGAGAGAGGCAGGGAAAGAAAGGGACTGTCTTAGGCAGCTTAGGGCAATGCTGCTTATATGCAAACATACAGACACATAAGCACATATATTTAGCTAAAAATGGGTGTGAAAATCACACACGTATGTATATGAGCAGAAAGATGCATGCATGCACACAGCCACAAACAAACACATGTCCAGTGTGTGTGAGAGAGAGTGAGAAAGAGAGAGAGGGAGAGGTAGAGGAAGGGAGGGAAGCAAGAGAGAGAGAGAGAGAGAGAAAGAGAGAGAGAGAGACTGAGTTGGTCCTTGAAGATGACAAGCCCCCACCCTAGGCTGGCCTTCAGAAGACCCTGCTATACAAATGTTCTGGCTCCTTCTCATCATTGCTTCCCATCCCCTGCATTGTCCCTCTTCTCTCACCTCGTTCTTTTCACTGCTTGGGTTGGGGACATGTTCTCCAGCTCCCTCCATTTCTTCCTTTTGAATACAACAATCTCAGGGTGAGAGGTCCCACGTGTCTCTTCTTGCTGATCCACTGCTGTGCCTGTGACTAATTTCAAGCCTGGTTTCCAACCATCCTTCTGGGGCAAGCTGCACTGGTCCTTCATAGCGAGACCTGCTCTCCCTGATTCAGGGAAGTCCACAGCAATGGAACCCATATAGTGGGAGATGGGACCGGTGCATGAGACCAGTGCGCTGCAGACTGGGCCCAGTCCAAACAGCTGCTCTGCTGGGGGCTTGGGTGTCTAAGCAGAGAGGAGGCAGGACAGTCTGTGGGAACAGCGGGGAGACAGCAGGTTTCCCCTTGCGGGCTAACACGGTATGGTATCACTAGCTCTGGCGCACTAGGCCACACTCAGCTCCTTGGCTCTCTTGACCTCACCATCCAGGAAGAGCATGAGCTATTCAGGTCTCTCCAGATCATCGCATGTGGTTGCCTAGCAGCGAATGAAAATAGATTGGAAGAAAGACGAGGAGGCCGATGTGGGTGAGAGGTGGAAAACCCGCTTGGGCTCTTTGGCTCTAGGAACTGAGCTGACAACAAGCACCATTTCACTCCCTACAAGTCTGCCAGAGAGGCTCTTCTGCTACCACCGTTATACATCAGGCAACTGAGGTCCAAGGAATCAAGGGCTCGTCAAAGACCACACAGCTCAAGGGAGAGCCAGGTCTCACCCCAGCCTGGCCTGACTTTTGGGCTTCTATTAATGTCTCTTTTAAGAAAGACGACATCTTCAAAAATCATCTAGATGCTTAGAGCTATGAGAAGTACACATTTGTTTTGTGTGTCTGTGTGCATGCATTGTCCTCCTGGTCATGTATGTGTGCACATGGGTATGTTTTCACGTCTACTCTGGTCTAAACATGTATGCATACGTTTGTAGATTTCTGCCTATACAACAGTGTATGCGTACGTTTGTAGATTTCTGCATATACAACAGTGTATGCGTACGTTTGTAGATTTCTGCATATACAACAGTGTATGCGTACGTTTGTAGATTTCTGCATATACAACAGTGTATGCGTACGTTTGTAGATTTCTGCATATACAACAGTGTATGCATACGTTTGTAGATTTCTGCATATACAACAGTGCTCTGCATAATTTACAACAAGCCTCTTAAATTTTAAAAATGAACTGTAACTCTAAAGAAAATTTGCCCAACATTTTTTAAAAAAAGGCCCCCTCAGTGACAAACTGTGTTTACGTAATAGTGGCCCCCCTGGTTCATGTCACTCAGTGCCATCGTAGCCATCTTTCCTTGTGCAGGTGCAGTCTGTATGTTTGCATGATGATGGGCGGCTTATTGAGCTCACCACCATGTATCCCCGGAATTAAGGGACACGTGGGTTTCAGAGATGAACTGGGTAGCAGAGGAAAACGATGCAGATGGTAGCACCCTGTCCTCTAACACTGAAAAGATTATGGAGAGCCTTCCGGTCTTGATATGGAATGTGGAAGGCCTAACAATGCTGAGTGGGCTTGGACGTGGTCTTTTATTTGTGTTCACAGGGACTTCTCAAAACTGGAGTTACCCATTAAAAATAAGAACAGTGGTAAAATGCATAGTTTTCAGTCTTCTCTCACATAGAAAATGTCATATGGCTGAGCTGGGACTGATGTTTTCAGAGTCCCACAGTCTTTAAAAGATTTTTATTAATTTATTTTATTGTGTTTGGGCGGTTTTGCCTGCATGCATGTGTAATGCACCATGGAGACCAGAAGAGGGCGTTAGAGCCCCTGGAATTGGAGTTGCAGGTGGTTGTGAGCCACCAGGTAGATGTGGGAACCAGATCCTAAGAAGTGCTCTTGACGGCTGAGCCTTCTCTCCAGCCTGAGATCCCCACAGTCTTTACTAACGTTCAGCACTCCGTTTTGACGCCAAGGTCAAGTGTGAGCGGCTCTTTGTATTGGTGCAGTGATTAGGGAAGATGCTCTGACATTCTGGTGACTCAGTATCTGATAAATAGAAACACATCACCTACGTGTGTGACAGCCCAACCTGGGCCTCGGTAGTGAGTGACAGCCTTCTTCCACAAAGTCACCCCAGCTGGGGCTCATTCTTCCCTCTGGCTGAGGCACTTGAACCCTGGACCTTGATAAACAGCTGATGGGTGGGGGAGGAAGGATGAAGGTCAGCGTGGTAATTGACAGGGCTCAGAAGCAACATACATCACGCTGGCTGCTGTCCTGTGGAAAATCTAGCTAATGGCCCCACTTAGTTTTGAAGGAGACCAAGAAGGTTTCTAGGCAACCACTCTCCAGTACGGGTTGTGATACGGAAAGAGAAATGGATTTCAGCTAACAATGGTCATCTCGGGTCCGGTCACTCATTCTCCGCCCTCTTGTTCATAGGTCAGAGAGCTCACTTTTAGTTTCCTTAAGTGCCCCTGGCTTCACAACACCTTTTAGAAAGTTCTCACAGGCCCTTGGACTTGCGACCCCCGAGCCCTTGGACTTGTGTCCCCTGAGCCCTTGGACTTGTGTCCCCTGAGCCCTTGGACTTGTGTCCCCTGAGCGGTGTTCAGAACATCATTTCAGAACACTTTGATGACAGAAGGGTCCTGGATGAGGTCGTCCTCCTTGCTGATACTAACTTCTCGTTT
>NC_022018.1:59553083-59572645 GCF_000317375.1 Microtus ochrogaster
GACTTGTGTCCCCCGAGCCCTTGGACTTGTGTCCCCCGAGCCCTTGGACTTGTGTCCCCTGAGCCCTTGGACTTGTGTCCCCTGAGCCCTTGGACCTGTGTCCCCTGAGCCCTTGGACTTGTGTTCCCTGAGCGGTGTTCAGAACATCATTTCAGAACACTTTGATGACAGAAGGGTCCTGGATGAGGTCGTCCTCCTTGCTAATACTAACTTCTCGTTTCTATGTCTGCTTGCATCTTGGCCACTTCTGCGCCCCCACGAGTTTCTTCCTAGTTCCACACTAGACTTTATTTTTGTTTTCTTTGTCTTGTTAACAGACTCCTTCAGAAATTCACAGCACACGACACCTAACCACTTAAAATGCTGATGCTTCCTCGAGGTCAGAAAGCAAGGCTGGCACAGCAAATATGAGAAAAAAAAAAAGAGAAACCCTGTCTTGAAAAGCCTAAAATAGACAAAAATCTATGAGATATGCTGTGTGTGCATGGGAAACACACACACATACACACACATATACACACATACACACATATACACACATACACACATGTACACACATCACACATACACACACATGTATACACACATATACCACACATACACATACACACATATACACACATGTACACATATCACACATACACACATATACACCACGCATACATACACACATACATGCATGTATACATACATATACCACACATACACACATATACACACACGAACATACACATCACACATACACACACATACACCACGCATACATACACACACATACAGACACACATACACACACCACATCTAAGGTAGTCTCCTTTTAAGATGATTTTTTTCATAGTTTCAGTAAGACTTTGAGACATTACTGAATCCTCATCTCTGGCCTGAAATAGCTTCCAAGACGCTTCTGGGTCTCAAGACCGGCTGAGGCCCAAGCATTTCACCTCAAACAGGATTCAGAATTGTGAGTACATGACAAGTCTGTCAGAGGACACTCTCCCATCTTTGGGTGGCATTCTAGGGGTCCGGGCTCTTGCATCTGAACACCTGTTTTCACTAATCTCTAACTGAGATGGCATTTCCGTTAATGAAGAATGTAGGTTTGCTGATCCTGGCAACCGCTAATCCTAGCAGGGAGGCAGAGACAGATGGATCCACCTGAGTGTGAGGCCAGCCTGGGCTACATAGTGAGTTCAAGGGCTACATAGTATGACCCTGGTTTTTGTTTTTTTGTTTTTTTAAATGTAGTTGTAATTCTAACCCCTCTAGAGGCTGAGGCAGGGCTATACAAATTTGAGTCAGTCTGGACAACCTGAGATCCTGTCTCAAAACAAAAATCAGAAAGGTCTGGGGATATAAATTATACACTCCTTGCATGTCTAAAGCCCTGGGCTCCATCCATAGAATGACAACAGCAAGCATACAGGTAACAAACCCCGCTGATCTCGGCAGTACCTGTGACCCTCTGCTGTGACTGTCTATGGTCTCTGGTCTTTGTCAGCAAATGAAGTCCGTGATGTCTCTCACGATCGTTAGTGGTGATGAAGTACTGCTTATGTCCAGTTCTGCTCTGAAGTTATGCTCGTTACTGGGCAGGTCGTCGGATCATCTGTGGCCACAGTTTGTAGACACTAGCGAGAGGCAGCCAGACAGTTACCCAGTCAGCTCTGCTGCAAGCTGTGATCAACAACCCACCATGATTAGAGGTCACTGTGACCAACAAGATGAGGGCACAGACTCCACGAGCTGTTGCTAAACTGCAACCTGCAGCAGGAAGAGGTGTCATGTGCTTGTCATCTGATGGTGTTCTGCAAAAAACAGACTCTTCTAGGGAGAATTCACAGCCCCATCAAACTGCTGTGTTCTGTCCTCCTGAGATTCCCAGAGGATGAAGATGGAGCCGAGGGATGAGGCACAGGGAGCCTGAGCCTAGGAGCTAGAGAAAAGGAAGAAGCAGACAAGACTTCCTGGTAGACAGACAGAAGCTCTATAGGATTATATTTTTTTTGGTGGAATTAAATGATAGTCATATTGCACACAAAATTGAAATCGTATAAAAGAGTTCATTATAAAATATTTATCTCTCTCACTCTCCCCGCACCCCTGTCACCCAGTCTCCCTTCCCAGAGACAACAGGTATCGGGTTTAGAGAGTTAATTCTCTAGCTTCTAATTTATAGAATGGTGCGCACAGAATTCCTTGGCTTTTCTCATTCTAGAAAACTGATCTTTCCTTTGGTTTGTTGATGCTCTGGTATAGACTGCTATGCTTCATGTAACAGGCTTAGACCCCTTCCCCTGAAGTTAACCCACTTAGGAGAGACCCTGTGGCCCTCGAGCTAAATTAACCTGAGTTAATCCATGTAAGTGAACTTCTGTCTTTCCATTTATCCATCAGTCTTTTTTGTTAATTACCTTTTGGGCTATTTTTGCAGCTTTAGAAACTGTTACTTTTAGCTGGGCATGGTGGTGCACATCTTTAATCTCAGAATTCAGGAGGCAGAGGCGGGCGGATCTCTGTGAGTTTGAGGCCAGCCTGGTCTACAAAGCAAGCTCTAGGACAGCCAGGACTGTTATACAGAGAAGCCCTGTTTCGAAAAACAACAACAAAGCAACAAAAAACTGTTACTTTATGGGCTCAGTGTTAACAGCATTTGTTTGCATCTTTATGATAGAATTGATTACCCCGTGCATTGTATATGTCTATACCAGACACTGATATAACAATCTGATTTGATCATTTATATGCAAATATTATTTATAATTATCATTTTTATCACAGTTAATTTTGAGAGAAGGGAGTGTACTGTGAAAACTCCAATAATGAGTAGATTCTCTTGTCTTCTGCTCCATCAGTTTCTAGTTTTCAAGAAGCCCTTGTAGTAAAGAGTGACTGGAAAGGCCGGGAAGAAAATGTCAAAGTGGCTCATTCACTCAAACCATTGCTTGTCCGAGGGAAGAGCGCTGCCTCTCCAGTCCTCTCCGTAATTTAACATAACGGGCTCGCCTATGTGATCGCTTCTTTCCCAACAGATCTATCTGCTCTCTCATTTGGATACTTTTGCACAGCAGCATATAAAAAAATTGACTTCTTTATACATAGTGTATGATTCTTCATATGTTTTCAGCATAATGCTTTCTAGCCCCTGATTTCATGGACATTTGGATTTTTTTTTCTAGTTTTCATTATTATGATGCTGCCGACAGCACCCTCCGAATGCTCCAGGGACACGTGTGTTTTGTTGAGTAGGCTGGTAGCGATGGGATGGCCGAAACATCGGTGCATATAAAGATACAATAGTGCTGTTCTCGCTGGTGCCCCTCCTGCTCACAAAAGACTTTAAGATGTTCTTTCTTCATAGAGCCTTCAATATTGAAAGTCATTAATATTCCTACTCTTTATGCCAAGTAGATGGGCAAAATGGATATATGTCTGTTCGTATGCATTTTTATTATTAATAAAGTTCACCATCTTTTTATTGGTATTTCACCATCTGTTTGTTGACATTTGTGATTCTGAAAATTGTATGTTTAAAGCTTTTGCTCATTTAGCTGTTGAAATATGGGCCCCTTATAACTTTGAGGGTGCCTGTATTTCAGATAACAGTTCTCTGTTGAATAATGTATGCTCTCTCCTTCACCACGTTAGTGTTTGCATACACAGAACTTTGAAGTTTCTGTAGTTAAAGCTGCTGTGCTCCTTCACATTAGCCTCTCAGCCCTGTCCAGGACCCCATCCCTTGTCGCTTCCTACCTTCACCTTCTCCTGTAGCCATTGTTCAGTCCTTTATTCTAAGTAGATCTCAATGCTTAGGGACTCCTGGGTCTTTTATTTTTATCCAAGGGTAGCTGACAAACCTTGGGGGCTAATGATTTTGTTTTTTGATTTTTAAGTTAAAAGTTTAAAGAGATCTTTTCTAATACAATGGCTTTGCTCCCAGCATCAGAAAGTAGAGGATGCTGGGATTGCCTTGGCATTGAGCCTTCACTATAGATTCCTCAGTACTGTGTGGGGATGGATGTCTTGACCTGGTGACAGAAGTTACCCCTCTCTCTAGAGCTCCCCAAGCTCCTGGGCAGCCTGCTTTCCAGCTCAAAGAGACCACATCTTTAATTGTCAACATAAGAAGAGAAGGGAGGGTATGGAAGGAAGGGAGCTCCCTCCCTGTGGCCCAGGAAAGGTGTTCTGCACAGCACTGAAGATGGCTCATGAACTCATCCGGGACAGGAGCCGGGATGGGAGGTGGGAAGCAAGCATAACATTAAGTACCAGTCTGATGATGTCCACCGCCCTTCCTTCTTCGGCTCCCTTTCTGCGTCTCTCCTCTTGACCCTTCCATTGATCCCGTCAAGGGAGAGAACACACAGATTTCTTTTTCTGCCTGTTCCTGGGCTTCCTCTCTGTCCTTCAGGGATCACATAGAAACTTCCCATTGTGAAGCATGTGACAACACAGACTCCAGATTGAGTTAAACTCATGGATTTCCTTCTGGACCCTTCTGGTGTCACAGAGTTCGCGGCTGGTTTCATAAACCTGGTGTCACATTGTAAATTAGACAGCTGTGGAGTGGCCTGGACATCTGCTTGGTTCTGTTAGTTCTCTTTACGCCAAAGGAAACTAATTCTAAAGAGGCCGATCAAATGTGTACTCTGTTAACAAAAGGACTATTCGTTTTTCCCAGACATGGATCAAAACTACCAGGCTCTTTTGCTTTCTAAAAAGAAAAATACAACCAAACCAAGCAAGCAAACCAAACCTTTAGCCTCGCCGAGCATCCGTCTCACAGCTGTGTGAAACCCTACGGGAAGAATAAGACAGGAAAAGCAAGCAGGAAGATACTCTGTAACGTAAGGGGCCTCTCCTCCACTGTAGCCACGTGAGAGCGGCGATGGGAAATAAAGAGGCGCAAGCAGAGGATTGTTGCTTTAGGTTGGTCAGGATGGATGCAGGACGCCATTTTCTTTTACTCCGAGTTTGTTTCTCTTTTGTACCAATTAGTGAGGTAGTAGGCTACAAAGCTCTGAGGTCAGGAGCTCTCCCTGCGATGGATTATCTTGACTATGGGCGCTTCAAGCCTGTGGAGAGAGGATCTCAAACAAAGAAAGAGAAATCCTATTTTTTTTTTAATAGTGAAACAGATTTAAAATTGTGTGTGATGTGTGTGTGGTGTGTGTGTGGTGTGTGTTTGTGCATGTGTGTGTGTGCATGCTCGTGTGTGTGTGTGTGTGTGTGTGTGTGTGTAACTAGGGAAGGGATTGTGCAGGAAAGAGGAGGAAGGCTCTTTGATGTGGAGGAAGGGTAGGTGATGGGACACCTAAGTCAAAACAGCTGAAGTGGAGATTGCCCGGGGAAAAGGAGGAACCAGTAGAAGCCAGGGAGAACGGCGGAGGTCGGCAGAGGGGTGCATGGATTGACATGCTTGTCAAAATGCTGTAGTGAAGCCAATTAAATTGTGTGTTAATTGGAGAAGAATTAAAAGGCTTCACTTCCAAACAGACCCTGATGCTCGCTGTTCCCAGGGCCTGCTTCTCATTTGTTTTCATCGGACAATGCTGTGGTCAGTCACAGACAGCTCTGCATTCTGCACCGTAGGCTTCCTGCCAGCTTCACAGTTCAGTAATGTTTTCATCTGCCATGCTGCATGGCACATCGCCCAGCATACAGGACTGGGCAGGACGTGGCTTTATGTTGGTTGTAAAGCAGGAAGCCTCACCATTGGTGCTGCTGATGGCCACGCTCCCAGGAGGACTCTTCCCGATGCTGGTTCTCATGTCTAGCTGGAAAGCCTTTGGCTTAGTGGGGGTTTAAGTGCTGTTAATGGCTATTAACAAGTCTGTGTAGATTACCACCTGCTCCCTGCCTGGATGCACTCACAGCAGTTAGCCACGGAGAACAGCCTCCCAGAGGGACTGGGACTACAGAAAAATTAGGGGAGGGATTTGTCTCATTTTCTCTGTGATGGCCTTGAGTTCCCAAGTACACACTCATGGGCCATCTGCTTCAAGCTCTGGTTGCCCGCTGGCTTCCCCTGCTCCTCTTTCTTCTTCTTACCCCACCTCTCTTTCCCCCTTTCCCCATAACTGGGGAGTCTACTTACTTACCTGGAAAAATCAATCATTTATCAATAAATATTTGTTGAGAGGATTTTGTGTTGCACTTAAAGAGGAAAATGAAATGCTGTCTATCTGGCTTTTTTCATACAGAGGAAAGCTCTGGACACAGACTGTGGATAGTGGTGTCTGCTCTGAAATGGTGGACATGGGCTCTGAGCTCGGACTGGGTGTGAATCCTGCCCTGTGGTCACTGCATTCCGCTTCCCTCAGTTCCACCAGCTGAGCAACCCTCCAGGTGCTTTTTATTTATTCGTGTGTGTGTGTGTGTGTGTGTGTGTGTGTGGAGAGAGACAGAGACAGAGACAGGAGAAAGAGAACACTAACCTTAATTAAAAAGTCTGTGTTTGTTGACCATCTCTGTGGGTAGAATCCAGCTCCATAAGCAAGGCAGTTTGGCTGAGGCACCCCTCAGGAGAGAGGAGGCTTACCTGCTCTGCCTGCTCTGATCTACAAGGATCTAAAATCTAACTATATGTCTATATGTAGGGTCCACAGGACCATACCTATTCATCATGTACCTACCTCCCCTGTAAATAGAGAAAAGACTAAGAGGTCCTAGGGATGGGCAGCCTCCAGAAAAGTTTGTAAAAATAAAAACACGCTCTCTGTTCTTCTCGCTTGTCTCCTTTCTACTGGCTAAAATTGAGGTTAAGGGTGGAGACTGAGCAGCTATCTTGGACCCTGATGCAAACCATGGCAGAGCAAAAGCAGAGGAAGGATTCAGATCTTTGTTTTGGTGGAAAGTAATACAGATCCTGGCATGTTTTATTCAAACAAAAGAAAATGTACCTTTAGCTAACTTAAATGACGCTAATTAGGGCTCTGTACAATTTACAGGTAGTTCAGATTGCTGATCTTTCACACAGAGAATGACTTCTATTAAACATTTGCAGTGTTTCCTGGTGTGAGACACATCGACTTAACCTGATCACCTGTCGCTGGCAGACCCACCCAGAGAAGGTGGAACCTTGCTAGGCGTGTCCAGCCAGCTTGTGGCTAGCAGACCACCCCAAGAAGCCAACCATGCTAGCAGTGTCCAGCCAGCTTGAACTAGGTTCAGGGCCTAGGTGACTTCTTGATGCTGCGATAGGAGGAAGAGTTTTGTGTTTTCTCCTGAGCTTCAGTGGTTCACCATCTGCCTTTTGCCGGGTACCTTTTCTGTTCTGGTCAGAGACTGCTGGGCTCCAGGCTTTTCCACATAAGGAGAAGCAGGCCTGTCTCCTGAACTACAGCAAGATCTTGGTGGTGTTGCCAAGGCAAGCTCAGCACTTCCCCAAGAGGGAAACGCTGTCCTGGATGATGGTAATGAGACTGGAAGGGCTGGATACTTGCTTGGGGACAGATGTCTGTGTGTGGTGTATAGTGTGTGTGATGTGTGTAGTGTGTGTGTGTGTGTGTGTGTGTGTGTGTGTGTGTGTGAATTGGAGGTGTCTTCCAGTATCATCCTCTACCTCCTTTTGTGAGGCAGGGTCTCCCACTAAAAATGGAGCTCTGCTTTTGTCTAGGCTGGCTAGCTGGTAAGCTCCTGGGGTTCTCCTGCCTCTGTTCCCTCTACTGGAGTTATGGGTGCCCACCACAATACCCAGCATTTTAGGCAGGTGCCAGGGGTCTGCACGCTGGTCCTCATGTTTAATGAAACCCCAGCCTCCATTTGGCTTTTAAAAAGAAAGCAGGAATATGTACTAGAGGAGCCAGATGTGCTGTGTGTCTAGGTGAGCCAGATGTGCTGTGTGTCTAGGCGAGCCAGATGTGCTGTGTGTCTGAGTAGACACTAAAGGGGTCTCTGTGACTTAAAGCCCATAGCCACGTGTACCACAGGACAAGGGCACAATGCACCAGTTACTGGAGGATTTGTGATTATTCAGGCCGATAGCAAGATCCCTGTCACTGCTCTCTGTGCCAGGATGGAGATGGCCACTTCCTCCTCATGGATGCGGTGGCATTCCCGTTGTGTGGCTTGGAAACAACTTCTGCCTAGGGTCTGCAGTGACACGGGAAAATGTTTCCTGTGAGTACATACGTGTGTATACGTGTTTCATGTGTGTATCTCATACATGGAAGGGCACAGCGTGGTGACTGAGAGGCCAACCTGCTGCTTTTGTCTTTATTCTCCCCCTGTTTGAGATAAGCTCTCCTCGCTGCTCCCTGCTGTGTGTATCAAGCTAGCTTGGCTTCCAGTGCTCAGGGACTCCCCCATCTGCCTCCCATCTCCACACAGAAGCACCTCAGCTGGACCCGCGCTGCTGCACTCGGCTTTACGCTGGTTCTGGGGATTCGAACTCAAGTCCTTATCTGGGCTGCAAGTCCTTTACCACTAGCCGTCTCCCCAACCTGATTTCTAAGTTTTGGATAATGACACACAGGATGAGTGTCTCGAAGTGGTTCCCTGACTTGGGCAGCTTTTGTAAGACTGTGGTATTGGTAGACTCTGTGAAATGGGTTCTCCTCCCCACCATGGCCAGAGAAAAGTGGGCAGCTCTTAACGTAGAAACTCATGGTTGATCCAAGTGCTCAGGATGAGTGATTGCGTCTACACCACGTTCCACCCTCACCCCGAATTCAGAGGGGACATAGAGTGTAAGAGGCAGAGAGCGGGAAGGGTGCTATGAATTCACGACTCGTGGGTGTGACTCGGGTGCTGCACGTATGCTCTCCCTGCTGCTGTGGTCACCGGCACGAGATCCAGTCAGCACTCAGCAGGCAGCACTAACTAGACTCTGAGTTTATGGACATGACCAAGATATAGTACACACGTGTATGAAATTTCAAAGAACAGATAACGATGATCTAAAAATGACTCTTGGGTTTGAGACTTGAGTCCTGATTGAGAAGTGTGTGCCTCAATGTCTCTTTGTATAAATATTGGCTTCACTTTTAATTATGCTGATGTGTTTTGGGGGTGGGGTGCATATGGGGCTGCTTACAGTCTGGAAGAGGGTGTTGGATTCCCTGAAGCCGGCGTTATAGATGGTTATGAGCCACCCGACATAGGAGCTGAAAACCCGACTCAGGCCCCTACAAGAGTGGCAAGTGCAGCAGCAAGTGCTTTTAACCAGTAAGCTACCTCTCCAGCCCCTTCGTTATGTCTTGTAAGGGAGTAGAAAGATAAAGTATAAAAGTAGCTCCCATTTGTTTGACTGGTGCACATTAGGCTGACACACATGCTAACAACAACTGAAGGCTATCCTCTATGGTGGCCGCTGTCTAAGACCCTCCAGTACGTTATCAGCTAATTCAACAGTTCCACAAGGCAAATATGCAGCATTATCTTCATTCCAGTTTTCTGATGGGGAAACTCGGTCAGGTTGCACACAATTAGTATTAAGCAGGGTTAAGATTTGAGGGAAACAATGTGGTTCTAGATCCAGGCCTCTCTCGACACTGAACACACACACACGTTGAAGAAATCCACACATGAATTTGTCTATTCTCAGATTCAGAATAGATCATTATTCTTAACAGTTCACGACAGCAATTTATACAGATTCTGAGAGGTCAATGATATTAAAACTTTTCTGCATTCTCTGGCCTTTTTTTCTTTTTCTGAGACAGTAGCTTTGGAGCCTGTCCTGGAACTCACTTTGTAGACCAGGCTAGCCTCAAACTCACAGAGATCTGCATGGCTCTGCCTCATGAGAGATGGGATTAAAGGCATGTGCCACTACCTCCCTACAAGCCTTGAGTTTTCAAAAAGACTTCCTTTTAAAATTTGTGTGTGAGTGCAGTGCCAAGAGAAGCCAGAAGAGGGCATCAGATCCTCTGGCACTGAAGTTCCAGGTACTTGTGAGCCTCCTGACAGGGATCTGGGAACCGAACTCTTGGCCCTCTGCAAGAGCAGTAAATACAGCTGAACTCTTGAGCTACCTTTCCTGTCCTGTGATTTTTTTTTTATATCTAAAATCTGAGTACTATTTTCCCCCTCTTGTTAAGAATGTTGAGCGGGAAGGAGAATGTGAAAGCCTGTCTTTGTTGGAACTCTGTTACCCTTGACTATAACCTCAAGTTCAGTTGGTTTCAGCAGAGAAGTGGAAGCCATTTGGTCACAGGTGTGCCAAGTCTCCGGGACAGCCGCAGCCAAAGGAGTGATCCCAACTCTGACTCTGTTTCCCTACTTTGCAACTATGCCGCAATGGTCTCCTGCTATGAGCTTGGTTCTAGAGTCTGATTTAAGCACGAAAGGTTCAAACCATCCAACTATTCACATTAAAGTTCATCCGGAAGGTAAAGACTCCATAAGGCTCGGTGTGATAGGCTTAGATTGTTATACATACTTTAAACCAGTCCCCACGCTGTGGGATAATTGTCCGACTTGACATAAATGGAGTCAATATTTCCTGAAGTGGACTTGGGTGTGTAAGATCACATCCCTCTGCTGAAAACTCACAAAGTTTAGCCTTCTGGAGGCAAAAGGGGTGGACTCCAGAAACAGCTGCCGACTTCCTGGGCCAGGATATGTGAGCTGGTTAGTAAGCTCTAGGGCTGGACTGTTCTGCCGTGGAAGCTTGTGGAATTCCATTCTGAAACACACTCTCAGAACTTCGCAAACTACAGCAGCAAGCAAAACCTTGTTTTAACAAGGCCCTAGATGTCATCTTTAGAACGGCAAGGGAGTACGTTTGACCTTGATCCTTGCTCCGTATTTCCTTCCACGCCTACTCATTATATTCCCCCAGAGATTTTAAAAGCTCTTCACATCCTTTCTTCTGATATGAAGACCAGAGATGGAATGTGGATAATGCATATATCATATCTTTTCAGGCAATCTTCCAGCAAACCATCACCAAGGCCCCAGTGCAAAGAACGTGATCCAGGGCAGAATTTGGAGGGGATGTTTATTGCAAGGAGCTGTCAATCCAGAAGACTAAGCCCCATGTATATCCTGTTATCCTTACTATAAATAGCCATGCTTATCTGTTGTTATTATTTATTTATTTGTTTATCTGTCCACTGAACATTTATCTCCAGTTCTATACAGGCACCTCAATTTCCAGGGATTCGGCAGCCCCCTTTCCGGGGAAGTTTATGCGTTGTGTCCTTCTGCAGAAAGCAAGGGTTTGAGCTGAGTCGTTAGCCAGCCCAGACTTCCCACCAAATATCCATGCTTTGTGAACTGTCCCCTCACTGGCAAGCAGAGGCTGTGGGTCCCTTTGGAAATGGGAGGAGCTGGCTGCCAGCCCTCCTTAGGTGCACATGGGTACAGCTCCTGGGTGAGGTGTTCAAAGACAGGAGCCACGCAGAGGCATAGAAGTCAGACAATTAGCCTCACCATCAGCCTGTCACCGACCCGTTTAAGTAGTAACTCGATTTGCAAAACCAAATTCATTGCTGGAGGATTGTTTTTGCGTTGATTAACATGAAGATACCGGTTGCTCGGTAGAATTGTTTCATGGATAGATTCTCAAGGAACTTGAGGAAATCCAGTGAGATGTATGTGGGAGGCACTTGGCACCATGCGTGGCCCAGAGCAGAAACTTAATACAAGTTTCCTTCGCCTTCCTCCCCTTCCTTGTTCCTCCCAGGCTCCTTTCTCTCTTGTCCTGACCACACAGGTCACAGCAACCGTGGCAACTGTCCCGTTTTTGTGTGGAGTCTCTTGGTGAGGGGAGCGCTTATCAGAGAGATGAGGGCCTTTGTGGAGAGGCCCATGGCTCTTTGCTGTGTGTGTGCTCATGTAGCCAAGCACACGTTTGCACTGCTCATCAGGAGAATGGCATGAACCGGGCTGTCCACCATGGCCTTCGAGACTGCACAGTGGGCACATCTGACGCTGACTGAATGAAAAGCCCGTGGCTAAGGCAGAGGAGACACTGCTTTCAGTTCCTTCTAAAGCGATCTCATTGTGAGCACATCTAAAACTTGAGACAGACTGCTGATATAGTAAGAATATATTCATCTTACAGGGACATCACTCAAATTGGTTTCAGCCTAGAGAGGGAATACTGGTTAAATGGCTTCAGGAAGTAGTGGGACTCTGTCCCTCCAACCCTGGCTCCAGTCCAGTGCATCTCAGCTCTCTCTCTGGAGGGCCCATCTTGCTGCATTCAGCCGTCACCAAGTGCAAGAGTTCTTCTGTCGTCTACGTCACCATCTCAAGGAGTTTACCCCTCTCAGTGGGGCTGAGAATTCCTCAATGGGGCCTCACTGGTCTGATCTGTGTCTTACCTATTCTTGGACCCTTCACAGGGGGCAGTGTGATCCAACCATTCCGACAGCCAGGCCAGCCTCCTGGAAGGAAGGTTGGCCCAGGGGTGGAGGAAGTAGATCCAAGGGTAATGTTTAGACACTGCTTTCAGAGGAAGGATCAGCGAATTATAAAAGCAGCAGCGTCAAGGTTCTCCAGGCTTGTATTTTAATGGCTTGGTTCGTATAGCATCAAAGTTTCACAAAGGAAGGTCTCTGGGTATTCTTGGATCAGGAAAACATGCACGAGAACCTTTCAGGTTCACCAAAGGTCTAATTATTAGTGTATCTGCCCTATCAATGACATGGTAATAAAATGAATTTTTTGTGTGTTTCTAACCCAGTCAACACTGAGCACAGAAGCAGTCCTGGGAAGCCACGCCACGGTTATTTCTGCACGTTCATTTCAGACGCTAATCTAGGTATTCTCACACAGGCATTTAACAGTGGGTAATATTTACAGTCCCTTGGACTGAATTACAACAAAAATGCCTTTCTGTGTGGGTGGGCCTCATCCAATCAGCTCAAGAGGCTTAAGGACAAAATCCAAGATTTCCCTAAGAAAGGATAAGACCCACCCATGGGTTGCCAGTCCAAGCTCCTGGCTGAGTTTCTGGTCTGCTCATCTGTCACACAGGTTTTAGACTTGCCTGGGCAGAACCACAGCCTGGAAACCCAGGTTCTCCATCCCCCGTATGCAAACAAGATAAATACATGCCTCCACCTCTTCCTGCTCCTGTTTCTCTGTACCCTGACTGATGCTCCCACGTTAAAGTGTGAGCTGCAGTTAGAAACTGACTGTGACCGTGGTACTAGGCAGGCTGTCCCCAAAGTTCCAGCTGAACCACTTTCTTCTCCAGTATGCAAATCATTTACTTTTTTGTGCCTATAGAGATATTGCCCATTATCAACGATACTCCTTTATATGCGTTCCTGAAAAACAAACTGGCGTTGCTATACTGGAAATAATACTTGACGATACTTGAAACATAGTGCCGCTCTACCTAGGCAATCCAGCTTCTTCACAGGCATTGCATCATCAGGTTGATGGCAAGTACCATGTGAGGACTGGCTGAAACTGGTTCAGCATGGTCATGGCTTGATGCTATGTGATGTGGAACTTACAGACTAGGAAGAGAAAAAGAGTTTTGCAGGTGTGAGCTTCCTATGCCTGAGTTGATGAAAACTCAGTCTCACGAGCCAGAATTCAAGCTTGGGACCAAAGACTGCCATGTTACTGAGCTCCTTGGGTGATCCTTGGGCAAGTACAAGTCTGAGAATCATTTCAAAAAAGGAAGATTTTTTTTTAAAAAAAAACCTGGTCTGTATTTTAACCAGTTTGGTGTATAGATATACAAACTGAAAGTTTTAGAAACAGAGTAACCATTTTCTGAGTCAACTAGAAAAGTGTGGAGGCCCAAAAATGTGAGCCTATTTTCACCATGACCAAAGGTCAGAGAGGTGGAACTTACTTTATTCATTCAACATTATTGCCTGTTTCTACCTCAAACAAAGGTCCCACCTAGATTTAGGTCAGAGTTCTGCTCTCTCAAGGTTATTGTCAACAGGTGTGGCTGATAGCCAGACCCTGTATTTCAGAAATAGAGAAGTAGATATGTTTCTACCCCAAACAAAAGTCTAAGGATCCAACTAAGTTCCAGCTCCCTTAAGGAGATAACAATGAATTCCACACAGGGAGTGGTTTCCCTACAGAATGCTTTGATCTAGGGTGTGAGTGTGACTTGTTTTGTTCTGGCAACAGAATATTTTACTATGGTTGTAGCCTTTGACCTTCAATTAGTATGTTCATTTCCTTGTATCACTGTTAATATATTTTTTTAAAAAAATCTTACTCCTACCTCTTGGGGTTGGGGTATTTTAAGCTGGCAATTTCAGTATTCACTGAAACTTCCTCCTGGTACTATTCTATGTTTTCTGTTTTATTATTTTCACACATATGTCTTCATATTCTTTACTAATATTTCTAAATCCCCACGCCCTTACCTTGACAAGTGGTATTTTTGTTGGGGTTGGTTCCTGACAGAAAAGAAAAGACTAAACACAAACTTTTAATTTTTATTCATTTGTTTTATAAAAATAGATTTTTTAATGCCTCTTATTATTTTCAAGAATCTGTTAAAAGAGAACAAAGCTATCCACAAGTCATTGATGAGTGAGTCTGTCAGCTTCCTGCCCTCTGTTGACTGATCCTTGTAGGTTGCTCTGCCTTTTGTCCTGAGACCTCTCCTGTTGTCCCCAGGGGTCACGTGGACTCTTTTACCTAACAAATACACGTGACATTTGCCATCCAAAGACAAGTCTGCTCCAGTAGCCCTGAAAGAAAATTTCACAGAAGCTTGTGAGTGGCCTCTGATACCAGGTCATTGTCTGACAGGAAGATGTCACATTGGAACTTAGTCCACTTTAGTCCCCTGGCCAAGTAGACACAGCTGATGGTGAAACCCACATTGATTGAACTGGTAGCTTTAATGTCCTTACCGGGGGTCACTGTTTTCCTTCTTCGAAGTTCAATAAAGGAGCTTTCTGTTTAAGAGAAGTTCCTCAGAATGACATGAACTTATTTTTCGAGAGAAAGGGTGTTAGCCTGTATTTAAACATGTGTCTTTGACAGAAACTAAAATATGACTGTAGCACATACTCTTTGTGTTCTTAGGAGTCCTTTATGCAAGTAAGATTTCAAGATCTACAAGGGCTAGTGATGGGCTCTCCTGTAAGTTAGTAGCCTCTGTTGTCTAATGGATCTACAAGGGCTAGTGATGGGCTCTCCTGTAAGTTAATAGCCACCGTTGTCTGAGGGGGTCTACAAGGGCTAGTGATGGGCTCTCCTGTAAGTTAGTAGCCACCATTATCTGAAGGATCTACAAGAGCTTGTGATGGGCTCTCTTGTAAGTTAGTAGCCACTGTCATCTGACTGATCTACAAGGACTAGTGATGGCCTCTCCTATGAGCCATTGTTGTCTGACTGCCTGTATTCAGCCCTTGGGCTCCTGTCTTGGTCCTGAGATCGGCCTACCCTGAAGATTATAGATCAGTTTTGTAAAGAGGATGAAGGGGTTGGGAACTCTTTGACACTAAGGACAAAACTCTAGGTGGCAGGAAGTCACTGGCAAATCCTTCCTACCTCCAGGGACAAATGTGACAGTGGTCTCCATCATGGAAACCCACTCTGCATCCTTCTTCCAAAAGAGTAAAGCCGAGGGTTCAAGTTAGGGCAAATGAAGCCCAAGTCACAGCGTGAGAGCTACACTGTGAATCCACCTGTGTAGAAATGGCTAAGAAGATGAAGGACATTTGTCTAAAAACTCTAGAACTGGTATCAATGGAGGTGTATCTATATTTATGGATGTAGATAACAATATCCAGAATGCAGTAGTTTAGAAGATTTAAACATGTGTGTTTTGATTCTATTTTCTAAAACCATAACAGCTGGGCATATGAAGAAGGGCTGGGAGCTGCTCCTGCTAAGATTAAGGATTAAGAAACTAAAGATTATAGAATTTATCTGCTCTGTGGGTTTCCTAAAAGACAAACACCTAGGAGAAGTAGTTTAAAAGGGATAAACTCATAGGTATCCTTGTTTCAGTGGAGAAAGACTGTGAAGAGAAGACATTCCCTGTAGAGGGCCTGGGGAGAAGGCTCTGTAATTAAGAGCACTGACTACTCTTACAGATGAACCAAGTTCAGTTTCCAGCAACCAGCTGGCTGTAACTCCATATGCAATCATCTGTGACTCCAGTTCTAGGTGACGTCATAACCTTTTCTGGTTTCTGTGGGCACTGTTCGCATGTAGTACACACACATACATGCAGATAAAACATTTTACAGCGATGTGTTCATGATCACTGAGTGCCAATACATCCAGAGGACCCACCTTTGTTACCTTTCCAATGCTGTGTGAAAACCCACGACCAATACTTTTACTGGGCTCAGGGTTCCAGAGGGTCAGAGTTCACGATGACAGAATCAAGGCAAATCCACAGGAGGCTGAAGCAGCATCTGAGAGCTCACGTCTTGATCCACAAGCAGGAGGCAGATAGCATACTATGGAAAGACATGGGCTTTTGAAACCTTAAAGCCAACCCCTAATGATAGATACACCTTTTCAAAAAAAGCTCAACCTCCTAGCTTTTCCCAAACAGTTCCACCAATGGGGACCGAATATTCCAACAAATGAACCTATGGGAACCACTCTCAAACCAGCCTGTGACTTCAAACAGTAACATTTGCAGGAAGAAGAGAGGAAGAGGGACAGAAGAAAGAAGAGGAAGGGGAGGGGAGAAGGAGGACGAGGAGAAGGAGGAGGAGGAGGAGGAGAAGGAGGAGGAGGAGGAGGAGGAGGAGAAGGAGGAGGAAAGAGAGGAGAGGAGAGGAGAGGAGAGGAGAGAAGAGAAGAGAAGAGGAGCAGAAGGAAAAAAAACATGAAGGGGGAAGCAAACAGATTCATTTTGCTAACAATAATACCCCAATTAGAGAACTCAATTTCTGCATTGTGAATCTGGTGATGAAAATGTCCTGAACTTTAGCTCTTAGCATCCCATTTGTATCTTGAGGAGGAAGATGTTCCCCAGAGAAAATCTAGAACACGAACCATGAAGGCTCACATTAGGCTGGTGAACCAGAGTGGACTTTTAAGCCTGGTGCTTGACTCGGAAAGACTCTAAGTGCTTTGTAGTTTATTTTTGGAAAAGAGAATAAGATCAGGAGGAAAGTGGGTCAGAATAGCAGGGATGGGACAGGGGAAGAATCTCAGCTTTTATTTTTCCCCTCCCATAATAAAAACAAAGAATATTGCTTTGAGTGAAGAGTGACAGCCCCTGATGTGTCTGCCGTTTAGAGACAGTCCTGCCAGGTGACAGGCTGGTGACTGCGGTTTGCTGGCCTCATTTCCTGGGCCTTAATGAATGTCCCCATCCCCCCCTTTTTTGTCTGAAGGGTTCTGACTTCATTTGAACAATGCTGAGTCAGCTCTCAGTCCTGAAGTTCAGACAACCTTGATACTAATTGAGGCTAGAGCTAACCAACAGGACAAGTGTTTCTAAAGAATCTGAAGTAAAATGTTCTTGGACAAATGAAAACCCGAAGGACAAAAAAATTGAAGAAAAAAAGCCCCAAACCTGATCTAGGAATGACAGCTTGCAACATGGTTGTTTTTTAAGCAATAAAAGCACACTCATTAAAGAAGGTGGGGACAGAAGCAAATTAGAGGAGGAGAAATACTTCCCTAACACCTGGATACTATTGTTTACATTTGGGGATATTTAACTTTTCTTCCCGGGACATTTTATGTTTCGTCTGTTTTATATAATATTGCTCATTTTAAATACATATTCTGTATTCTGTATTATAACCTTAGGTTAAGAGGAAAGAATTCCCAAGATCATTTTATTTTAGCATCTACTTACCCAACTTTAAGTAGCTATAGCATATGAAAACAACACAGTCCGTTGTCTCTCTTAGACATGAGAATTCACGTTGCTGCTTATTAGTTTCACTGAGATGAATGTTTTCAGGTGTCCCACATCTGATCATCACTAGACCAACTGAGGGTGAAAACAAGGTATTGGGAAAGGTATCTTAATATAGTAAAATTCATTACAGTTCTGGGTACCACATATCTGAGCGTCAGGGAGAATGGATCAGGTACGGGTGGCCTCACATGCCACTGGTGTGTTGTGTTAAGGCGGGGTGATGAGCTGAAAATCAGAGCTGGTCACTGGGCTTTCCTAGAGCAACTCCGCTGTCAGAGACCAGCTTGGACAAGGGTACCGCTAACCAGGGCAGGGCCATGGGGATTAGAAAAATAAGTAAAGAGAAGGGAAGATGCAAGTGAAATAATCCAACAGAAGCATAGGGTAGCACCGGGAGGGAGTTCCAGTGAGTACTCAAACGGTCTGGCTTTAAGGTTTCAATCGCCCGTGTTTAATTTTCCATACACTTTTATACCCCAATACAACAGGGGGAAAGGCAAAAGATTGCTTTAACGTGATACAAAGGACACTTAGAACAGTTACTTGCTTCGGTACTTGAGACATCAAGCCATTAATCCGTGAGAAAAGCATTTTGTTGTTTAGGCAATGAAGCCACCCTAGACCAAGTATCCTGAAGGCAGCCGCTCCCAAGGTCAAACCTCCTATTTCAAAAGAAGGAACAGAGTGGGCTTGAATTCTCTGACCTTTGGTCAGAGTGGAGTAGATCTACCTGTCTGGACCATCTTAATGTCAAAAAGACCAAGTAAACACACTCTAGCTCAGGATGTAGCCACACTTGATATCAACAACTCTGGAGAAGCTGAAACTCTCTGACCTGCAGACAAGGTGGAAATAGGCTCACAGTTTTGGGCCTCCACACTCCTGGAAGAGTCAAGAGAGGCTCACCTGAAGAACAGGTGCGTGGTGGTGGGGGGGAGGGCAGGACGAGTCAGGTAAGAGAGGGTGTACTCCAGAAGAGGAATGTTCTCGCATAGTGGAAGGAGCGGGGGAGGCAATCAAAGATGAACGGAAATCAGAGATCTAAGGTCTCGTGGTAGATAAAGACACTTCAGAGACTATATGGCAATGCGGGATAGATTGCAACAAACAAAAATGGCAAAGAAAATTATTTTTAAAATCCTTGGGGGCTGGGGCGATGGCTAGATGGGTTAAGGGACTTGTTGCCAAGCCTGTTGACCTAAGTTGGAGCCTCAGAAATTGCATGGTGGAAAGGAAGGACCGACTTCTGCAAGCTGCTCTATGATCTCCTCATGGGTAGTGTGCCAGCAGCAGACATTTTCCAGCGAGTAACTAGATGAATTGATTAATTGTGATTAATTAAACAAATCATTTAAAAATGTCACTCCGGACCCAGCACACATAGCATCCCCTCAAATCATTTGATGAGTCCATGAAGGAATGAAAACCCGTTGGTCCAGTGTATATGCTGACCACTGGCCAAGTGTTCAGTCCTCAGTGTTTTCCCGATGAGCAAACATTACCTCCCACTGATGGTTTAAATGCTCAATAATTTACATCTTGGCCTGCTTTTGTTCTGACTAAGTGTGTCAGTTATCGGGGTAACCCATGGCCATCAGCAGCAAGTGGCATTAGAGCCTGGGGTTCACAACAAAGTACTAAGGAGCCCTATGCTTGTGCTTTTTGCTCAAGGGTCACAGCAAATATTTTGAAACTCACTCCAGAAATTTCTACTAAAAGTGTGAAAACAGAACCATGCTCACGCAGACTCCGCAAAGCGATTCTATGGAGATGCCCTAGAGAC
>NC_022018.1:59573117-59575689 GCF_000317375.1 Microtus ochrogaster
AGAAGGCGATGGAGCTGAAGAAGGCGATGGAGCTGGAGAAGGCGATGGAGCTGAAGAAGGCAATGGAGCTGAAGAAGGCGATGGAGCTGGAGAAGGTGATGGAGCTGGAGAAGGCGATGGAGCTGAAGAAGGTGATGTAGCTGGAGAAGGTGATGGAGCTGGAGAAGGCGATGGAGCTGAAGAAGGTGATGGAGCTGGAGAAGCTGATGGAGCTGGAGAAGGCGAACAAGGTGCCACTTGTTCGTTGGCACCTGGGTCAGGAAGCTCAGGCTTAATTAGCAATGTAAACACCAAGTCCAGATGCAGTAGAACCATATGGCCTCACCAGGGTCATATTCATGGATAAACAGGAGAACTGATAGAGACAAACAGAAGATTCGGGTATCATCCAGTGCATTCTCTCATTGTATTCATTTGTAAAAACACAATAAAATGAATGCATAGTCTGGTCTAATATAAAGAAATAGAAAAACACCCGGCTAGAGATTGAATGTGGTGGGACTCACTGGCATGCAGAGATGAATTCTTTGGTTGCAGATGCAGAAGAGAGTGGATGTGAGTTGGCCCTGATTTTATAACGACCTCTGGCAGGGGCTCAGCTTTTGCCTTCTTCCGTCTAGGAAAGAGAGTGTCTGAAGCTCGAGGGGATGAGTGTGGAGTTGTAGTTGGTGCTTGTCTCCAGGGAGCCTGGAGAAGAGCTCTCTCCGACTATCAGACACGTGTAGATGCCACGCATCGGATCGAGTTCTATAAAGCCCATGTCAGGGGCAGAGGGGGTCAGGTATTTGATTTATGAAAAGCACCATGAAAAGCAATTTGGTGTGGTACTTAGATGCAACGTTGAATGGAAATAATCTGCTTTGCTTTTAGCAACATGTTTTCGAGAAGGAACCGTCAAGTATTTTGAGGATCTTCCTATTCTGGGTGTAATGACTAAGACCTCTGTAAGCCACCTGTGCTACAGTAAATGAGCAGAGGGTGGAGCCAAGAAACGTGAACCTGGCTCCCCTCCCCCAGAGTTCTGTTGAATTCCTTACTTGCTAGTTCTGATAGTTTCTGGATGCTGAGAGGGACTATTAGGAAAATCCCATGTTCCGGAAGTTATTCTGTTTTCCGCTTTAGAGGGCCGGTGGGAGGGCTTTGCCCATGGGCTCTGTGGGCCAATCCGTCCATCTTTCAGAAGGGATGGAACAAGCTTAGGCCTGAATAGTTTGTAATGAAGAACGGCTGCTTGCAAGGAATAGTTATCAGGAAAATTCCTAACAAGAAGAATAGCCAACGAAACACTGAGTGATACAGCAACCAGGGCACACTTCCAGATCTTCTGTGTGTCAACAGTTACAGTTCTTCGTAGGGCCCGGAAATGGAGTTTCCACACAGAACTTTCCACATCCCACACGCCAGTGAGCTCAACTCTGGGAAGCCTGGCTGAGCTCCTCCTCACTCATTTCACGAGAGATCTGGTCTCATGGGCAAGGTTCTCAAGGCACCTTTCCTGCCCCCCCTCCCCCGACTCCAGGGCGGAGCTTACTGACCGGGATGAAGAAAGGGATCTCCCAGCGGGGAGGCATCTCTCTGTTCAGCTGGAGAATCTCTGCTTGTTTTGCAGCCGAGCTAGTCCAGAGTTAGTTTGGGTTGAACGTGGAGTTAGACAGCACAGAGAGCTCCAGTCGCCGGGTCACCGTGAAAGAACACCTCCCCAGTCAGCAAGTCCAGGTTTGAACTTCCATGAGGGAAATAAGTCCACCAGAATCAGGGGTGTTTTTTGCAGTAGCTGGGTTTTCAAGCCTCTTTCTTTATCTTTTGAGCAATTCATTATTCCCCAGTTCTTTAAGGCTGGTGATTCCGTTTGCTTAACCCTGGGGGAAACTTCAGAAACTATGGGATTTTGCTGAAAGACAAAGCCCCTTTTGTTACTGGGATGTTTGGTTTGCTTTCTTTGGAGGCCACCGGATTAGTCAGTAACTGTGAGAGCCATCACATAAAATTGTTTGAGTACAACCTAACTCGGAAGGAAAGAGGTGAGCTAGCCTGGTGCCATGGTGCCCTGTATTTTGAGCACTCTTGCAATGTGAAGCGTAAGTAGTTTCTTATAGTAATGACCGACACTGTGAATTTCTGACTCAGAGATAATTGTATAGGAATATACAGGAATTTCCCCGACCCCTCAACCCTGTCTCCCCCAAAGCCATCACTGTGTGTAATCACAGAACAATGTCAACCAGAAAACTGACACAAACACAAACTACAGATCTGGTTACATCCCACAGCTCTTTATGCGCTGTTTGTAAGCGGAGGACCGTGTATCGGTGCATCACACGTGTGGCTTCGCGGAACTGGAATCTTCACATTAAGATGCAAAGCTGAATATTCTCCCAAAGACCTGCTCATGCTAATCCTCCACAACTCCCCTACACCCTAGCCATCCCCAACCCACAGAAGCCATAAACCTTCAAGGCTCATCTGGGGGGGGATGCACATCCTCCAGGAAGGTCACACTTGCTAAAGGTTTACCAACCCCCCCAAAGAGTGCCACCAGTTGGGGGCCAAGTGTTCAAATATGTGAACCTGT
>NC_022018.1:59575850-59583728 GCF_000317375.1 Microtus ochrogaster
AATTCAAGCCCATTTTCCAACTGGGATTTTGAAAAACTTTGAGTTTTGAGGGCTCTTTTTGTACTCCACACTTAAGCTCCCTAGTTGGCTGTGTGGTTAAAAAATGCATTCACTTTCATTTATTTTTATCCTTTTAACAAGATTTTCATAGAAAAATATTTTAAAGCTGGTGAAGTATGATATGTTAACTTTTTCTTATGAATTAAACTTTCTAAATCTCAAGATTTTTTTCTTTTTTTTCAAGATTTTTATATATGTGTATGAGTCTACATGAATGTATGTATACCATGTGAATGAAGTAGTCTGGTTAGGCCAGAAGAGGACAGTAAATTCCCCTGGAGTTACAGACAGGAGCTGCCATGTAAGTGCTGGGAACATAACCAAGCCCTTTGCAAGACCAGTAAGTGCTCTTAACTTCTGAACCATCTTTTTAGCCTTTATCCTGTATTTAAACTCCCACTATTTTACCCTTCTACATAGACATCCTTGATCTGTCTTGTTTTGACCCAAAATCTTGAAGACAGAGACTGCTCATTCATTTCCCAGTCTCCCAGACCCGAATAATAACACAAAAACCATATTAATCACAGCACTGTTTGACTAACAGCTTAGACACATTTCTAGTTAACTCTTACATCTTAAATTAATTTAACATTTCTATTAATCTGTGTATTGGTATAAGGTTGTGGCCTACTGGTAAGGTTCTGGCTTGCAGCTGATGGCTTTCTCCTTTGGCAGCTACATGGCGTCTCCTTGGCTCCACCTACTTTCTCTCTATATCTCTGTTCAGATTTCCTGCCTGGCTTTATTCTACTAAGCCATTGGCTGAAACAGATTCTTTAATAACCAATGTTAATAAAATATATTCATAGCATACAGAGGGGAATCCTACATCAGAACCTCACCTAGCCCAGGGCTCAACAGCTGCCTTCCTATCAAAACCTCCCAAATGCTGGGATTGCTGGCCTGTGCCACTATGTGCTGCTTCTGCAATCCATTTCCAGCAAGTTCTTATATAGGGTTATGTGAGTAAGTTTCTTATTTCCTTCCCTTATGAATGTCCAATTGTGTGTACATTTTTAAAAAAAAGAAACAAGCATTAAGTCAAACTGCCCATGTTAGTCTCTGTGTCATTCTCTCAAATGACAGACTGGGAGTCAAGGCGGAGGTATCACTGTGGTCTCTATTTGCCTTCCTGCATATCCATAAGGTTTTGTAATGGTTTAAGGCAGGTTCTTGAATAAGCAGTCACAGATCAAATATAGCTGGCAGACACAACTGTCCCATACATTGTTTGTGAAAAATATTTTGTGTAATGGCTTCATTCTCCTTGGGTATATCCTCAGTAGTGGAGTGCTGGATCATCTGGTCGTTCTGTTTCCAGTTTTTTAGAGGAGCCTCCATATTGTTTTCCAGAATGGCTGTACTAATTTACATGTAGTTAGGAGAAACCACTTATAGGGTTCTACACCATAAGGTAACTATATTCTACAAGGCTAGGGAAAGAGCGTGAAGGGTCTTGTGTACGGCTTTTTACTCATGCTGTGATGAAACACCATGACCCAAAGCAACTTAGAGAAGAAACGGTTTATTTGGCCTATGGTTCCAGAGGGTTACGGATCTACCACTGCAGGGAGGCAAGGCATCAAGAGGGAGCAGTAAGTCGAGAGCTCACATCTTTAAACGTGAGCCCTCCCCCAGTGATGCTCCTCCTGTCAGACTCCGTCACTTTCCCAAACAGTACCATCAACTAAAGACCAAATGTTCAGATACGGAAGCCTGTGGGGACATTCTCATTAAAATCCCCACAGTTCTTAGCATGAAGAAGGAGTCACTGTCCCAGGGGATGAATATGCTAGTTACCCTGGTGTGGCCTTTGTCCATGATATACTTGTATCAAATTATTCTTTACCGCAAAATAGGCATAAATATGTGTGGGCTACAAAGAAGAGCACAGTAAAGTTAATAAAAATATTTCGAGCAGACTGGCAGTCTAGGAGAAACAATGGCAGCCATCATAGCCGTCTCTAGCACAAGATGGCCATCTTCCTCTGCCTCGCTCACTCAGGCTGTCTGCAGACAAGTGACAGGAAACAGAGCAGGAACAAAACCGCTGTGTTGCCGAGGAATTCTGAAAAATAAACAGTAATCAGGAAGAGCGATGAGGGAAGGAAAAAGATTACAATAAATGCCAATGTTTTGTGTTCTCTTCTGCCTTGTTTTAAAGTTTGGTTCTGCTCATATTGAGTCCTGGTCTGAACAGATGTGGGCTTAAGTCTCGTGACTGTCTGTGGGCTTAGACCTAGAGCACAGATCTGGAAGGTGCAGGGGATGTTGTCACATGTGAAGGAGAAGAGGCAGGAAGAGGACCCAGCTTTTGGGGTCTCCAGCTGACTCTGATCCACTGTTGATAGTGTTCTTAGGAGAGTTAAAAGCGGGTGTGTGTGTGTGTGGGGAAACGGGTTTCTTTATGTAGAGATCTATGTCTAACTCAGAAGTATGTAAATGGTATCTCATTCACAATTAGGAATTAAATAGAAGAATTAAGGGGCTCTGGTATTATCCCTCCCTACCCAGAAAACTGACTACATTGGACCACAGTGTTTGTAAAGGAAGTTATACCTCAGTAAAGAAGGTTGAGGAAGAAAGGCCAGCATAACAGGGAGCTCTGTGGTACTCTCTACTCAATGTAGGCCCCATATATGGAGGTAGAGGATGATGTAGCCAGATCTACATCCTATAAAAACACACAAATGGAAGATGGGCTGCTTCCTGCGAGGAAGTCGCTGTGTACCTTGTTATCTCTGCTCATGGCCAGCTCCATGCCAGACCCTGTTGTAGGCAGAGAGGTAGCTTAGTGAGCTGCTAGTTCTATAGTGAGCAGGATGGTGCAGTGGTTTCAATCAGAGCCCCCACAGGCTCATCTGTTTAAATATTGGTCCCCAGCTGGTGGAACTGTTTGGGAAGGATTAGGAGGTATAGTCTTCTTTGAGAAATTGTGTCAGTGGGGACAGACCTTGAGGTTTCAAAATACTCCCACCATTCCCAGTGTGCTTTTTACTGCCTAGTGGTTGTAGGTCAAGCTGTGAGCCTGTCACCATGCCTTCACTCTGCCTTCATAGACTCCAACCCTCTGGGACCATCAACTCAACTAAACTCTTTCTTTTATAAGTTGCCTTGGTCATGGTGTCTTATCACAGCAAAAATGAACACAGAAATTGGCACCAGGTCATAGGGTATAGTGGTGACAGACCTGATCATGTATTTTGGGGATGATTGTGATGTCATCCGAACTTTGGGCTAGAAAAGCCATCAAGTACTCAGAGTTCAGTGGGTTGTTTCTTAGGGGCTTAGAAGAGAAAGATGAATTCCTGCCCTGACTTCCCTGGATGATGGACTTCCTCCACAAATTGTCACCATGCTTGATCACAGCCTTAGAAACTCTGCCTAAGACAGAGCGGCTGCTTCCTTCTCCTGGTGGGGAGCCCCTCTCCTGGTGGGGAGCCCCTTCTCCTTGTGGGGAGACCCCTCTCCTTGTGGGGAGTCCCTGAGCCTCCATTACATGCCATTTTTCACTTTGACATAACAAAGGTGAAGATTTCTAGTTCCCACATCCAAAGACAATATCTATTAGTCACCCGAGAGCCCTGTGAGACACAGTGGATAATTTCCCCTGCCACTTGTGAAGTCAAACCCACAGACACAGAAAAAAAAAAAGTTGACACACCGAGACTGCATTAAGCTTTGGCTTCCTGCTCTTTTGTTTTTGGACACTATTTATTCAATTCTTTAAAGAATGAAGAATTCAAAGTACAAGAGATTGGAACCAATGGCAGAGAAAGGCTGCAAAAACCTTGAGGTTTTGGGTCTTCTGGGGATGGCCCCTCCCAATCAGAGTTCTAAGTGGCACTTCTCTTCGGGTTTAAATAACAATAACTGGTCTTTTTGGGTCGTGTTGTGAGGATCTGATAGCTGCTTTTGAAGACTGTTGTTCTGGAATGCTAAAAATCTAGAATTAATATTTTTTCTCAGAAGTGGAATTATTCTTTGGAAACAGATTAAAAATATCTATTGATCCTAGATGATGCTCTCGGAGGAAGCGGGAGGTAGGGGGACTTATTTTGTCTCCAGGACATTCTCCTTAATCCATGAGAAGCCTCTCCCCCACACAGATGTCTTCCAGGTGGTGGGGAAGCTTCGCTGAAGTTTCGGAGAGCCACTGGGGGAATGAACGGACAAGTTGCTCATTTACAAAGGACTTTTCAGAATCTCCGGGGTTTTCTCGAAAGAAAGTGGGCATTTTTGTTATAAGGCCTAAAATCAGCCAGTTGATCATGAAGGTGCTTTAAGAAACAGACACAAATAAGATTAAGCAACAGCAACAAAAGCAGCAGCAACCGAATCTCACAGAGATGGGCGCCATCCTACAGAATAGATTGTTCTCTGTCTGTCTTTGCTGGCTGACTTCATAATTGGACTTCTGTTTTGGACTTTGTCTATGTAAAGTTTTCTAATTATCATATTTATTTATTTATTTATTTTGGTTTTTCGAGACAGGGTTTCTCTGTGGTTTTGGAGCCTGTCCTGGAACTAGCTCTCGTAGACCAGGCTGGTCTCGAACTCACAGAGATCCGCCTGCCTCTGCCTCCCGAGTGCTGGGATTAAAGGCATGCGCCACCACCGCCCGGATAATTATCATATTTAGTATAGAACAGGGTCTAAGGTTACTTAAAGCCCAGAGACAAGAACTCAAGACAGAAAAGGAGGAAGAGAGAGACCACATATGCAAATAGGTGGAAGAGCTTCTAGGCCTGTCAGGTGCAGGTAGAGGCAAGAATCACCCAACATCACACAGACAGGTCACTGCATTGCTAAGAGTGGACGATCCTCAGGGTGTCCCAAGTCAAAGCAGAAGGAAATACCAAGAAAGCAGCTACTATGTCTTCTTAGAGTCTAGCTGAAGGGCAAGAGACTAGCGTACACAGCTGGAGCTAATTTTGGGGAGATGACAGAGAAAAGGTGAAGGCAAGGCTATCACTTGAGCCCCCTCTGCTTTCTCCCACAGGCTGTGCAGCTGCCAGACTCTGTACAGTCATCCATACTGTCTTCACGGTCACTTTTCCGAGGTTCAGCTCCAGGTCTACTGTCTCCACGAAACCTCACCTGAGCGCTGATGGATGGAGCGCTGTACGTGTTTTCAGGTTGAGCTGTGCAAATTGAAACCATCTTCTTTTCTGCGTGTATTTCTAAAGGATGCCAAGTTCTTAGAAGATAGTTACTGTGTGACAGTCATGTTCAAATAGCCAGAGTTTAGAAGTGTCTGCTAATTGACCTGAGGAGAAATGGAAATCTCGAAATGTGAAGATTTGAAATGCTTTCTGAAATAATTCTCTGAGAGTGTCTCCTCCCCTTTTCCCTCCCTTTCCCCTCACCTCTCATCCTTACTTATTCTTTTTCTAAACATTTTCTTAATAATCTCTAAGTTTACTTAATAAACAGAAATAATATTCTGGCAGTCAGGACATGGGAGCTAATGTTGCTGATGGTGGCCCCTACCTTGGCTTCCAGATGGTTGAAAGGAAGTCTGGGCTACCTTAAGAAACATTTAAGAATATATGTATATATGTTCTATTCCTTTACAAGCATTAACAAAGTGCATTGTCAGAATAGTTCCAGAAGTTGTCTTTTGGATGGAGAGAAATTACTTTCCAATGCAATACAGTTAATCATCTGCATAGAGAAACGAAAAAGATTCCAGAACCACTGTGCAAACAAGGAAGCAATGCCTCTGTGGCTTTTCTGTGAGTCCTGCAGGGTCAGGGCTGAAAAGGAGCATTGACATCTGGATCCTCATCCTTCGGGCTAACCAATGCTGGCAGAAACATGCTGCGAAATTCATCAGCCTAAGATAGTAATCATCGTCTCTAACTTCCAGTTTCAGGAGTTGGGGATCCAGGAAGAATGGTTGATTCTTCCCCTTTAGGGGCACCCATAGGAATCACTCCAAAAGCAGAGCCCAGGGGTCTCAGTAGCAACACCAAGAACATCCCTGGATGTTCCTACAGCACAAAGAAATGCTCTGCTTGCTTCTCTGAAAGAGAAAAAAAAAAAAGGATGCAACGAAATATCTGTGAGTTTTTATTTTCTATCAGAACAATGATCCAGACTAGGGGCACTTAGTGCTAGAAGTTAAGGCAGTGAAATCTGCTAGCCACAATATCCTGCATATATTCATTAAATTTCTTTTGTGTGTCGAAGGATAAAAATATATTTGTTTGAGTATTGCAGATGACCAACTTTTGTGTCCATCCTGAATTGCCCACTAAGCGTTATTTTAATCTAAATATATGCAGTCTGTAAGAACCCACATTGTTTCTTGATGCTTTAGTGAGGATCCTTGAGTAGATAATGTGGACTAAATAGCTGGCATCCATTTCATCTGTCTGTCTTAATAAATAGCACCTGACCAATTACCCAGAACACGTGGCCACACCCAGTTAATAATCACATTCACTACCAGCTACTTAGAAGTAACTTGACACGTTCTCACCAGAGAAATGCACATTAAAGTGACCCGGGGACTTCCATGTCACTTACCGGCAGCGGCCCTCTACTTCTTCTCTTTATCTTCCTGAAGACTGGGCAGTCCCTTACTTAGCAAGGGACAGACAAGTTGGATAGAACACCCAGAAATATAGATGCCATGAATAGTGTTCCAGGCACTAGAGTCCACCCTGAACCCTGGCAGGAGAAAGACATTTCCCACTGTTGGAATTATTATGCTAACCCACTATGGAAAAGGAAGAACTTGCTGTTTAAGAATCCAGTGCTTGTGGGAATCACTGCTCTGAGAGAGACAGTGTGGAGGCTGGGGCACAGCATCCAGAACTCGTGAGACTCACCACTCTGAGAGAGACAGGGTGGAGTCTGGGGCACAGCATCCAGCACTTGTGGGCATCACCACTCTGAGAGAGACAGTATGGAGGCTGGGGCACACAGTTTACTCAGTTAAAGCTAAGTTAAGCACAAATGCAATTTAGTGTTTAGAAAGAAAGCTGTGTTGATGTCTCCGGTTAAACCACATTCTCTCTCCTCCATATTTGTTGGGATGTTTCTAGTCCTGAGCAAACGCCATGCAGGTAAAGTTCTCTGGCATGTGGAAGGGGAGGGGAGGGACATTTCAGTGGAACTATGGAATGCACAAATCTGGTTTAGCTGTAGCATTGGGGACTACACCGTGCAAAACATGCCAGGCTTTAGTAAAAAGATTATGTTTTTGAGGAAAAATAGATAAAATCTTGTGATTGGAAGAGTCTAAAAGAGGATATTGATTTGAGAAGAAGCGACATTCTGCAATGCAGAATTCTGACCACCCAGCTGTGAATGAGCCCCACGGAGAAGAAGCACTGTTTAAGTACCCTGTGGATTTGGGTGTGGAACAATCTAGAGAATGGGATATACAGTCTTGTTCTGAATACAACAGAACAACACAAATGTCCAAAAACTGTCCAAAAGGACTGAAGTCAAGAATGCTTTAAAGTTATCAAAATAAAAAAATAAGAAAAAAAGAAAAAGGCTGGATTAGGCTCAGCCCAGAGCTCAGGGCAGATGGTGAAAAATTAACAGGTTGAGAAGACTAAGCAGCAGGGGCCGTTTTCAGTTGTGTCCTGCTCTGGCCAGACAAAGGGTCTTTCCACTGGAAATTACAGCGATCGTATGACTAATGGGAAATTGGCATCTCAAGATAAAGGAGACCTTAAGAGATGCTCAGCATATTTGAGTGGCTGCTGAGAGGGTAAAGGTTCTCCCTCGCAGCACCAAGGAAGCAGGGCTGGCAAGACTTGGAGGAAGGAAAGGAAAAAGAGAGGGAAGAGGAGG
>NC_022018.1:59584483-59596668 GCF_000317375.1 Microtus ochrogaster
GTCTGTCTGTCTATCTATCTATCTATCTATCTATCTATCTATCTATCTATCATCTATCTATCATCTATCTATCATCTGCCTACCTACCTATCTATCTGTCTATCTATCTGTCTGTCTGTCTATTATCTATCTATCATCTATCTATCATCTATCTATCATCTATCTATCTATCTATCTATCTATCTATCTATCTATCTATCTATCATCATCATCATCATCATCATCATCTGTCTGTTATCTATCTATCTATCTATCTATCTATCTATCTATCTATCTATCATCTATCTAACTCATTGAGTCCAATTAGTGCTGTCTATATGCTGGTGGACACGGGGTCATCTACTGGGCCACAGGGGGAGTCTACCAGTATCTACATCTCCAGAGAAAAGTGTCTCTTTCCCCCACAACAACTATCAGCTGCCACTGTCTCTTCAGGTAGGGTGAGGCCTCAGGAGCCCCTTCCACCATGCTAGAGTTTTTAACTGGCTTGGTTTTGTGCAGTTCTCATGCAGATGACTGTATCTATTGTGTGTTCATGCGTGCAACGGCCATGCCATGTTCAGAGGACAGCGTCTCACAGCGTTCCCTCCTCCTTCCTCTGGTGTTTACATTCTTTCTGCCATGTTCTCTGAACTTTGGGGCAGGGATATGCATGATCTTGAGGTCCTGTGTATTTCTGAGCACTGCGGTCTCAGCCTTCACACTATGAGCAGTTAGGGGTCTCCACACCGTCACCACCCATTGCAGTAAGAAGCTCCTCCGATCAAGTTTGGGTATTAACATAAACATTGAGAAGGGAGTTTGACAACATGACCACTTAGCAAAACAACATCAGTGGGTTTCTCCCAAGGGGCTATGGCTGCCTCAGTCATGGTTTTTGACTATATTTATAAAATCAAACATAGTTTCCCTCCTGCCTCAGAGAAGCGGTTACATGAATCACAGGAACCAAAGGAAGAAATAGAATCATAGGCTTGAAAAACAAATAAATAAAATGGGATTAATCAAGCTAAAATTCTTCTGCAAAACAAATAACCAATGTGAGGAAAAAATAAACTGTAGATTACAGGAAACCATAGAATCTTTATTCAAGAAAAAGTTTATATTTGGTGGATATAAAGAACTGAAAAAAAAACCTCAACAGAAAAAATAGGTTAATTTTAAAATGGGAAAATATCCAAATAAACTCTACTCAAGAGAGATTACAGGGCTGTAAATGTAGCTCAGTTGGTAGAACACTCAACTAGCAGATACAAAGTCCTGGGCTCAATCCCAAGCATCACAAACAAACCAAACAGCAGCAGAAGAGGAGGAGGGGAGAAGGAGGTGGGGGAAACATACAAATAGAATATTTAAAAGATATTCAATATCACACATGCTTGATTTAATATATACATTTAAATAAAAATGAGATGAGATGCCATCTACAGTGGTTTGGATGAGAATGGCCCCCATCCACTCATATAGTGGAATGCTTGGTACACAGTTGGTGGATCTATTTGGGAGGTGTGGCCTTGGTGAAGGAGGTGTGTCACTGTGGGTGGGCTTTAAGGTTCCCAAAGCCCGCATCATTGGCTGTTAGCTCCCTCTACTTCATGATTGTGGATTGAGATGTGAGCTCTCATCTACCGCTCCCCCGATCCAGTCCCTCTCCCTCATCCACTCGAAGAACAATCAGGGTTCCCTGACCGGTGGGAAGTCCAAGGACCACCCACCTCCATCCAGGTCTAGTAAGGTGAGCATCCAAACTGCCTAGGCTCCCACAAAGCCAGTACGTGCAGTAAGATCAAAAACCCATTGCCATTGTTCTTGAGTTCTCAGTAATCCTCATTGTCCGTTATGTTCAGCGAGTCCGGTTTCATCCCATGCTTAGGAGTGTTTGCCTGGAGAGTACACAAGCACCTTGCAATGCAGTGCCCCAGGCGTCCAGAAGAGGGCATCAGAACCCCGGCACTGGAGTTGCAGGCAGCTCTCCTCTACCGAGTGGATGCTGAGAACTAAACCAGGTCCTCTGTGAGCCATAGCTCCAGGTCTCCTCTCCAGAGTTTATCAACACCTCCATCTTAAGGAGCAAGCTCCCAGTCAATGCCTCTGATTAGAGACATTTGTTCTTTTTGCGGTTTTAGAGTGCAGTATCTAGCATTCTTTCCGTTAGGAGGTTTAGCAGCTCCCTTCCAAGTCTCGCCTCTTGATTCTTTTCATTGACGCAGTTCCCTTCCATCTGTGCGGGGTTTCTCCCCGCAACCCCACGACAAGTAGCTTCATCCTCTGAAAATGCTAATCGGGATCGAGATTTCTTGGCTTTCCACACATCTACTCCATCCCGAGTGCTCTGCTTTCCTTAATTTCCCTTGACTCCGAGTTTTGTCTCCTAAATTAAGGGAGTTAGGCTTTGCTGTAGCCTTCATTTTGTTGTCTGGTGTCCATTTTCTTAAAAAAAGAAAAAGTTATTTTATACATATATTTAGTTAGTTGTTTGATTTGGAGTTTGATCCTCAGTCAGAAACACAAGTTGGAAGCATTTTGTGACTTTTACAACCCAGTATTTGATGTTAGAATCAATTTACTAGATTATCATAAGTACTATAAAACAAAATGTCAGAAAAGAAAAAGTATGTTTATTTTATGTAACTTTTCATGTACTCAGGGCAAGTTGTGTGTGTGTGTGTGTGTGTGTGTGTGTGTGTGTGTTTGTGTGTAACTTTAAAGGCACGCCGTTTGTATGTACTGCACTGGGTTGTGATGAACCTGCATTTCTACCCTAGCTCACCATCTGTGTCTGGACAGATGTGGGAAGACACCATAGTTCAGCGCAGGCAGGATCCGCACCAACCTGTCTCTTCACTGAAGGGGCCCAGGGGAAACAATCTTTATGTCACATGATCCACCTAAAATGCTTATTATGTCCTTAAAAACCAAGGTCTGGGGGGCTCCTTGGAATGGTCTCTGTGTAAGAGCTTGCAGATCTCAGAGTTGATATAGATTTTTAACTCTGTAAGCTAAAAGAGAGTTATCAGTTATCTGTGCGTCCTGATATTGTCTATGGTGTGCTAAGCCACCATGGTGATTGGAGGAGGGGCCCTTCCTGACCCAGTGAAGAACATCTCTGGTTACTAGAGGAGGCAGAGAGTAAGGTTTTAGATGGACTACAGAAACTCAGAGCACAGGATACAGGGCGAGAGGGACAATCTCCAGGAAGGCTTAACGCGGAGGGCTGACTACGTTAGAGGTTAGGTAAGGCATGTTTCAAACTCAGTCTATTTTGTTTGCCATTAAGCACACCCCCACTGTGATCTGGAGCTAGGTCAATGAATAAAAATGATAGCATCCCCACCTCTAAGCAGTTTTCATAAATCTGTTTCAAGGACAGAGCACTGCACACCAAGACGGTGGTACAGGGGACACGGGCAGGAAGCTGGCCGCCCATTCGTCTTACACTCCCAGTGTAGCAGTACTGCACAGGTGGTCGACGAATCTGCGGATATTCCAACATTCATTAGACCCCTTCTGTCTATAAACCACATGGACACTGAGACCCCTGGGTGCTGCATCAATACTGCGGTCACTATGGGGCATCACTACGGGAGTTGTCTGAGAAGCAGGAGTGAGATAGGCCCAAGACAGGGAGGGGCTACTCCTTCCTGTCCACAAAGTCCTTAGGGCATCTCCAACCCAAAGGCGTGGGCAATAGGAAGTTAAGATGGCTCGGTGAGTAACCCAGCCTGATCTGCTGTGTTTGATCCCAGGACAGACAAGGAAGGAGAGAACAGACTTCTACAAGTTTTCCTCCGACTGTGCCATGGTCGGCTAGCCCACATATGTATATGTATGTGTGTGTATACTCATATGTAATATACACACACACACACACACACACAAGTGTATATATGTACACACACACACACATCTTCCCAAAAGGACATTGACAGTACAGGGCAGGGTTTCACTGTGTCTGCTGGGCAAAGACGTTTCTGCCTTCCTTCAGTTTCTGTGCTACAGCAACAAGGGTGGCAGGCAGAACCGCGTAGTGACCTGAAGCTCGGCAGTGCAACCTCCACATGTATCAGGGCTCAGTGAAGGGGTGAGGTGACTTGCTGGCTTTTGCTCCAGGCTTCGGCCAGGCATTTAAGTGTCGTAGCATCTAGAAGAAAAACCCTTCTAGATGGATTTAATTTCCTAGTGGTCTTAAGATTATGCAGAGACCCAAACATTTACCCTGACTTCTCTGGTTCCTCCATCCGTCTCATTCCTGGTCTTTGCTGGCAGATAGGTGACCATTCTTATGTCTTGAACTGGACTCCAGCACATAGTCTTTTGTTGCGTGGAGGACTTCCGAGGCAGGAGATTGACTGAGTCGGGTGAGAGGCACACTATCTGGACAGTAACGTGCACTCAGCGCGGCAGTTGCGCATCTGGTGCTGGAGCGTGCCTGCAGCGCAGTTCCTGGTGAGAGCGTGGCATTGGGATGGTGTTACTGGGCCTTTGCATCTGAGTGTGCTGGGCTTCTTCTCCCCGCGCGGTGGCACCAGAGCCCTCGGAAGTGTCAGGCACTGCGGCGCATCTACCGGATTCCCTTTTAAATGACTGCGGATATGCAGGCATTCAGAGCCGCAAATGGTGAGAAGAGGCTCAGACCTGGCTTGCGGATGGCCCATGGCGGTCATTTAATTGCACCCGCACAGCAGTTACGGTTTGTCACTCGACCCTCCGGAATCGCCTCATGCGTCCCCAGTGAGACTCCAGGGCGCTGCCAGAGCCCGGCCTCTTGATAGCTGGAAGCACATCCTGCTGGGGGCAGCGCGGGCTCAGGGTACACGTTCGCGCACATGCGCGCGCGCACATGAACAAGCGCAAGGTACGACCGGGCAGGGGACTGGGGCTTGGGTGCCCCGCGTGGGGGTGGGTGTCGTGGGGAATGAAGCTGTGATCTTCGAATGGCTGCATCCTGCCAGGTTAAGGAATAAGAGAAGATGACGCGGAGCCGCCCACTCCACAGGCCAGGGTCGGTGCAGAGCATTTAGGGAACCCATTGCACGGCAGGCGCGCTCCCTTCCCCACGCTGGGCTCTTTCTATGGCGCAAATGGCTGGAGAAAGGCCCGTCAGAGCTACACTTGTGTCTGTAGGCTCCGTTCTTTAGGCAAAAATCCCATCAGGGAGAGCTTTGAAACCACCCACCCCTAAATAGGTGGTCCGGAACCGGGCACCGGTCCTTGGTTGCCAACGCACCTCATTATATATTTATTTTCGTGGGGGGGGTGTAGCTTGCCTTTTCTATATTTTGGGACTAGCTTGCTTTCCCTTTTGAGCAGGGTGGGAAAGGAGAACGCAGCGGGGAGGGAGAGGGAAAGACAGGATTCCTACAATAAGAATCAGCGCATTTTTCAGAGCCTAACCAAGACTGGCTTCCATTTCAAAAACCGGGAGCTAGCCTCTACTGCGGTATGGAAGAGATGTAAGAATTAGGGATCAAGGAAGCATCCAGCGGCGCAACGCTGCGTTTCAGAGGTACCTGGGTCTAAAGGGACACACACACACACACACACACACACACACACACACACACCATACACAACACACACACATACGCATGCACGCACGCACACGCGCACACATGCACACCCGCACAACTATCCCGCCAAGGTGTGTGCGTGCGCGCGAGTGTGAACTCCCACATGCTGCTGTCTGCGCCTAGCCGCTGGCACCAAGCCTCCTCCTCCCTGCTCGCCCCCAGATTCCCTCCCCTCCGCCTTGCTTTTGTCTGGAGGGTGCTATGCTATTCATGTGTGTGAGTGTGTGTGTGCGTGCGTGTGTGTTTTTGGATTTCATACTAATTTTCTGGAGTTTCTGCCCCTGCTCTGCGTCAGCCCTCACGTCACTTCGCCAGCAGTAGCAGAGGCGGCGGCGGCAGCGGGTTAGAGCCCAGTTGCTGCTGCTGCTGCTGCTGCTGTTGCTGCTGCGCTCTGATCCCTGCGCTTGGGGCCGGAGGCCGGGTGAGCCTCACGGACAGTCCTCCGTGGCCTCGGCCGGCACTGTCCCTCTGCCGCAGTTGCTCCCCAGGTGGGACGTGCCGCGCCACCTGCCCGCTCCCCCCCCTCCCCGCGCCCAGCGGCCGGGGAGGATTCTGCAGCATCATTGGGGCCCCGTCGCCGCTGCAGGCTCCGAGTCCTCTTTAGAGGGTCCTTGGCTTGGCCTGTGCCATGGGATCTGCTCTCAAAGACCCTTTCCCGACCTCTCCTGCCTCGGCTTCAGGCTTGGAGGGAGGGCGGGCACACTGGGGGGCCACCGCGGGGCAAGTTGATTCTGGGGCGGGAGCTGGGCACTCAGACATCCATTCTACAGGCTTGGGTCTGGTGGGGGTGAGGAGAGCGCGGAGGGACTGTGTCCCAGTTGGTGGTGTGTAATCACTAAGCTTGGTCTCAATCCTGTCTGTTTGTCCTCCAGCCCTGAGGTGCGCACCGATATCCGTGCCGGTTTAGCGGTTCTACGACCCAAAGAGTCCAGGGAGATCCACCGTGTGGTGCCTGGCGTGTAGGACCATGCAGCAGCCCTGTGGCTTGGAGCAGCGGCCCGCGATGTCCCGGCCACTGTGAACCCTTTGGCCTGCGCCAACCTGCTCAACCCAGACAGGCTCAATCTCTGGTACACTCCACTTCAAGGGAGGCCACCGGCACCGAGCAGCAAGAGGGCGCAGGAAAGGCCTCCCCCCTCCGGCGGGGGACGCCAGGCTCAGCGTAGGGACAAGCACTCCGGACTGATTGGCACTGGCGGCGAGGGATGTCGCCCTGGCCGAGGTGGCATGGACCCGCCATGGCGCGGCTCTGGGGCTTATGTTGGCTGGCTGTGGGCTTCTGGAGGGCCTCTCTCGCCTGCCCCATGTCCTGCAAATGCAGTGCCTCTAGGATCTGGTGTACGGAGCCTTCTCCTGGCATCGTGGCGTTTCCAAGGTTGGAACCTAACAGTGTCGACCCGGAGAACATCACTGAAATGTGAGTTCCGTGTACTTTTTCTTCTTTCTGTCCTCCACTTCAGGGCTTAGGCAGGTATATACCCCCCGGTGTGGATGCCTTCCCAAGCATTGTGAGAGGAGAGACCACAGGGATAGCATTTGTCAGTTACCTGTCCGGTTCACTGGTTTATACCAGCTGGTGAAGAGCGACACTAAGATTCCATATAGAGAGAAATATAACCATAAATGCATGTATATTCTGTCTCCACGTGCATCTCATTGCAAAGTTCTGAAGGGTTTGTGTCTGGCTGTCCATACGTGAGAATTATAGTGGAGCATTCTTGTTTGGTCAAATACTGTGTGTGCTGTGTGAGTTTCAGTAATATTTACCAGAAAGGAGGCTAAAATCATGGACTTTCAGAAACCGGTGGAAGGAAGTGAGGCTCTCTTCCTTGACGCCTTTTCCTAAGCTTTGGGGTTGGACCACTTACCCTTTTGGGATCATCTATCTGATTTCGCTGGGGTGATTGCTTGCAGGGACGCTCTGAGGATGCGCCGAAAGAGGAGAAGTTCTGAGTGTCGAAAAGCACTCGCTCAAAAGAGAAAATGTGATCATGGGAACCTAAAAGCCTGGGCTGATTTAATTTGGACCTGACTTCTCAGAGATATGCTTTTGAGACCATTTGGATTATAAATCTTAATTGCCCGTTGAATAATTCTCTAGGACTAGACGGGAGGGCAAGGCAAAGCCGTGTGTACTCTAATGGATGGTAGCTTTAGCCTCAGATCTTCCTGTCTCTAGAAAGGTTACCGTTTGTCCCAGCTTGATGGGGAAGCAGGGACATGTATTTCTTTTCTTTCTGTTGGATGTCTTGTGACAAATACACTCCAAGCAGGAACTCAATGGTCCTTTCTCCCGATTCCGAGGTCACCTGCGTCCCCTCTCCCAGCAGTTTTGGCATTTTATGTCTCATGAACACAAGGTTTTATTCATCTGGGTAGCGGATTATAAAGCTAAGTTTCCCGGGTGATCGTCACAGTGTTTGAGACTGAGAAAGGCAGCCCTGAAAGTAGGGCTTGGGCTGTGGCCTTCCGGTTGGCGAGTGCGCATGCACCCCCTCCCCCCAATGGACAACAGTGTTTTCTGCCAACGCGTCTGCCAATGCCAAAGGCATAGGATAACCTGTTTTGTTTTTTTTTTAATGTAAGCAAGAGTCCTTTCTAATTTTGCTGTTCTGCTGATGGTGACAACGCTTTAGGACTCGGGTGGAAGGAAATGACAGCAGAGTGGAGTGTGCAGGCCTGGCATAGCTGAGCCCGATCAGTGAACAGCTGAGTCCAGGGGCCGGATTCCCAGTCTTTGACAATTCCAGCATCCCAGTGGGAGCGTAGGGTGGGTATGGCCCCAGCAAAGCCTGCCCAAGGCTGGGCTTGTCTGAAGAGCCTGTGGCCTTTCTCAGAACCCTTGCCTTTCCGAAGGCAGATGTCGGTTAGGTGGAGGGGCCTTGTGGAACTTAGAGCATTTCTGGTGCTGGGAGACCAAGAAGGTACATTTACACAGCTGGATACTGCAGCTTTTTAAAAATTCGATGATAGACATTGAATGAGGAGAGAATTGAGACATAGTGCTTGATTTTCAAGTCAGTTGTTTACACTAACATTTTAAGACCAGCTTGAAAAAAAGAAAGAAAGAAAGAAAGAAAAGAGAAGTATCTCTAAGTTAAAAAGAGCACTACTGTCAACTTTCCAGAGCTTTCTGCCTGATGAGCACATGAAATCAACAGTTTGGATGGAGCATTCTAGGTTTCTTTCTTCTGGATGATGTTACTCCTTTTCTATGTGAAGGCAGCTTCCTTTTTTTTTTTTTAAATATTTACTAAAGCCACCGTCATTCATTCTGTGGTGATACCCCGGTTCCTAATCTAGTCAGGTGTTTCTCCCTCCGATTTGAAAACCCATTGGTAGGGGACTGAGAACTGTGTGGCTGATGATTCAGGATGCAGGAGAAGGCTGGTGAAACCCATCAGGCTGAGGAGCCGCAAGGTCTACTTATCCCCTCGTGGTGCTTGGCCCTACCTGTGGCACACTGAGCATCTTTATCCGTAAAATGTACCGCAATACTTCTTTGGAAAGGACCAATTATTTTGAACTCAGTATCAGGAGTTGACTTAGTTTCAATTCTCGGCCTAATAGAGCACATCTGGGTGCCCTTTCTTACACGAGAGCATTTGTTCGAACAACTCAGCCAGAGGATACAAGCTAAAGTTGGAACTGAATTCCATGCTTTAAAAACTTTGTAATTTGGTCCAGTGCTATCCCTAATATAGTCCGGGCCAGCACTGGAGTTTACCAGCCTATCCCTAAAGTTACATGTTTCTGGCCTTTGAAAACGGGAATGATACCTGTCATCTGCCTTCACAACTTGCTAAAGCAACAGCTGACTACATATATTGAAAGATAATGTGTCTTTTAGTGTCTGTATTTTCAACCATGGTGTGTGCCCTGTAGGGTTCTCTCTAGAGAAATGTCAGAATATTTTGAAAATATACGCATAGATTAGCTAACAGGTAGGACGCCGTGTTTGTTCAGAGTTGAAGTCAGCTCGACTCTATGATGTCAGAGCCATTGTTTGAACCTATTTTATTAGAAATCTTGGTGTCACAGCATGTCTGTGACATTCTTTCTCAGCTGAGCTCATCTGTCTAGATCCGTATTTCTTTGTGAGGATCATTAATGTATGCTCAGCGTCCCATTGCCAAGTGGCAGCTACTGATGTCTGTACACGGTTAATGCCACGGTGGTGCCAAATTCACTTTTCAAACAGTGGTGATGTCACATGTCAGTGCAGTGTTGCTGGGATTACGGCCATCTAGGTTTCCACATTGTGGCGGGGGACAATTCTGTATTCTGTCAATTCTGTCAACATTGTGTCAAATGCCCACGTGAACTGCAAAGGGCAATGTTAAGTCTCATCCAAGTGTTAGGTAAAAGGCACAGTTAAGCTTGTCATCTTAATTTATTGCTAAAACCAGTTTACCATGGTAAACTTTTGTTTTTCAATGTCCAGGTCCATAGCATTCAGTAATTCACATTGTGGGAGCCACGCGTTTTAACATGGCATGTGTTTATGGTGGCCAGTAGGGATTCTTTTCCGGACTTCTTGAGTGGTATTCTCTGAACTGGGAACAATGATTTGAACCAAGTCGAATATTTCTTTCTCCTAGCACAACATAAATAGAATTCACAGTTTCTATTGCCAGCCCGTCTATGTGCATTTTACCATCGCCTGGTTAAGCACAGGAATGCTGTGCCATTAATACATTGATTTTAGCCCTGGTACCTTAATAAGCTTTGCTATTGCAATTAATTGTGTTTAAAACATCCTGGCATTCACAAAAATTCAGCCAAAGACATCAATGTGGTATCCACTCGGCAGCTCCTTCACTGATGATTCTAGAACTTCGGGACTCAGTTTTTCAGTGTTTCATTTAGAGTGTGGTTGCACAAGTCACACTGGGCTTTTTTGATAACTGCAAAGTTATTCATTTCTAAGAGTCTGTAAGCCGGAGGTGAAACCTTGCTGTCCACATAGTGGAGGTGTGTCCATCCCTTGGCTCAGCACAACCGTTTGGAGTCTCTTTACTTTCACACCTTCAATCCCGTTCTGTTGTGCTGGGTAAAAGGCCCCGTGACCCTTGTGACCCGACTCTCTCCCACCTCCCATCATTGGATGTCCAGGAAAATGTGTTTGATTTTCTTCTCTGAAAAGTGATACTTCCTTATGGGAATTCAGAGTGCTTGGAGTCAAGAGAAGAGCTGGCTTATATATCGTTACAAGCAAGCGGTGGGAGGTTGAAGCAAAGTGATCCTAGCTCCCTTGAGCTGCCTGTAGGTCTGTTTAAGGTTATTCGCTGCTTCCAGCCCATAAACCTTTCCTTGCATCTCTTTCAGAGTTGTTGACTAGGGTGAAGAGCTGGCTGAGCAGCTGATGGTTGAGCCTCTTTCCCCTTAGGGAGAATCCATTTGATCTCTGAGATCCTTTTTTTTTTTTTTTTTTTTTTTTTTTTGCATTAAGTAGCAAGCCATTTCCCTGGTTTGAACTTATTGCTTATCTATTAAGGAGAACAATATTATCAACCTTTACTGGGGACAATATACTGCCATCATCTTTAGGCCACCTTGGTTCTTCTTCATTGCTGGAATGTTTCTTGTAAACAAAAGCCATGAAGTAGAATATGGCATTGTATCTGCCATCCCTTTGAGCAATGTTAGTATCTAGTTCCTCTTGATGACTGTAAATTAGTAAGGGGATACAGGATAGAAGATATTATTTATAGATGGCAGAATTTTTGTTTGGCCTGTATGTGCATATGAGTATGTGGGGTGAGGGAGAGAGATACAGAGAGAGGGAGAGGGAGGGAGAGAGAGAGAGAGAGCACAAAAGAGCCTAGAACCATAGATTCTAGTTGCTTGGTCATTTTTCATGATCTACTTTGTCAAGCTATTTTAAAATACAAATCTCAGCCTGCTGCCCCACATGGCAGAGACCCGAGCACGAAGGCAGCCTGATAATTTTAGCCCCACGTTTGATTGCTGGTCGATCTCCATTAGAAAGGCAAAGATCCCACACCATCAGGATTCCCCCCACCACTTACTACACTCTCCAGAGTGTCTGAGAGATTGGGAAATCATAAATATTGATCTGGAGATGAGTGCACGAATATTCCCGAAGTTATCACTTCTCTCCGAAGAGAGACAGCGTGCGGACACTAAGTTCTTTCTGCAGGTGTCATGGAGACAGGAAGTGTGACTTTTGGGGTCCCACCCCAGACATCACTACCTGGTTATCCTGTCTCAAGGACTCTGGCCTCCTTGTAAGTGGAGAGTTTTGCTTTTAATGCTCAGACAAGCTTCTCCTGACTTTACAGCTCCCGGAAGCTTCAGCTAGGGCCCGGGGACTACAGTCCTGGCATCAGCAGTAGAAGAAGAGGGTGCCTGGTGACTCTCTGAAACTCTTTATGTCAGAGTGTGGCATGGGCCTGTCTTGTTCTGAATTTCCCCAAACTATGTCTTTTAAAATGTGAGCTGCTGGGGGCTGGAGAGATGGCTCAGTGGTTAAGAGCATTGCCTGCTCTTCCAAAGGTCATGAGTTCAATTCCCAGCAACCACATGGTGGCTCACAACCATCTGTAATGAGGTTTGGTGCCCTCTTCTGGCCTGCACACACACACACACACA
>NC_022018.1:59596768-59601152 GCF_000317375.1 Microtus ochrogaster
AGAGAGAGAGAGAGAGAGAGAGAGAGAGAGAGAGAGAGAGAGAGAATATTGTATACATAATAAATAAATAGATATTTAAAATGTGAGCTGCTCACCTGGCATGGCGGTGCTGGTCTAATGAGACGGGGAGGCATGGCCAGGGTTCAGAAAGGCTGCTTCACATCAAGACCACAGGAGGAGAAGGGGCTCTAGAGCCTCCCTTCCCCCTTTTGCAAAACCCCCACTGTCTTGCAGGAATAAGAAGTTCTGTCTCCTTGCATCCAAGCCAGGATTGTGGCCTCTCTACTGGGGACCACTCCTCAGTTCTTTGTCTTCAGACAGAGGCCTAACTCCAGGCCACTGTTAGAGAATCTTTAGCAATGAGAAGACAAGCTTGGGGTGGCTTTTTCTGCACAAACACATTCTGTGTGAGACAATGTAATTAAAGAGGCTCGGGCCACTACAGATTCCAAAGCAATGACTCTACCTTCGCATGGGAAGACATGCCTTTTTGTGTTGAACTTACACCGAAGAAAGCATAGCTGCATATACGGTCCCCTTTATTACACAGCTCTTCACAAAATGGGGCTACAAAGAAAAGTCCTCATGACTTGGCCCAGATGAGGAATGCCAAATGGATCGGTGTGGTGGGCTGATACCGGAGAGTAGCACAGAACCCAGGACAGAAAGACATCTTTGTCACAGTCGGGGCCGGAAGCCCTTTATATAGTCTGCTAGCTCCCATGACAGACCTGTGGCCCGAGAGTACTGATTCCTCCTTCCCTGACCTCTCTTCCACCCGTCTTTCTCAATGCTCTAAGACAGCAGACCCAGCTCCACAGCCCAACCACTGAGCAAACCTCAGGGTCCACTTAGCTGCTGTCCTTCATGTTGTCACATCAGAACGTTCCAGTGAGAAAACTCCTCTAAGACAGGGCTCAGGTTTCCCATGGGACGTTACCTGAGATGGAGCTGATGGGCTCTCGCCCTGAAGTAGGTGAGAACTTTGACGGTCTGTGAGGGGCTGCCAGACTCACCTGTCTGCCCAGTGCTTTGATGGAGTAGGGCGTAGTTAGGGATGGAACCCCAGTGAACCCCAGGCCTCAGTCTCTTCAACTGCAGTTGCCTGGATTTGGTTTTCAGAACTCAGGCAAAAGATTTCTGGAGATTTGAATAAATGTTCATGGCGCCATGGTGGGGGAAGGGGCCGACCGATGTTTCTCCCTATTCTCCCCTCGCACCCCCTCTTTCATTAGCTTCTTCGCAGTCTGTTAAGAGATACATTATTTAGGTGACTTCAATAATTTTCAATATTCTTGTATAGGGAATAAGACTGTTAATTACGCTCTATTTAGAGTTCCTTTTCTATGTCAAATGAAGGTCAATTAGCTGTTAGATCCCCAACCTTTCCTGCAGTCTTTGTGCATACCCGTAGACCCCAATGATATTCGCGTAGCACCCTGTGACTATGCCTAGGTAAATCTCTGCTAAATGTGGGCTCTGTGTGGTCCTTCAGGTTGAGTTATAGTGGTTTATGAAACTCCTGGCAATGGAAGGTTAGCTGCATTAAGTTATTCTTTTAATTTCATTTCAATCATTGCCCTATTGGCTTGCCCATGACCTGGCGGGGCATCTCCCAGCAGAGTTTGTAAATGTTAGTTTCTTTTCTGTGTCTCTGATGATTGTTCAACACAAACAGAGACTGATCTTAATCAAAGGATGCTGGGATTTGCCTTTTCACATGACTTGTGAATTACAGTGCAATATTAAAGAGTAAGATCAGAAAAAAAAATGTTTTTAAAAGGATGAGAGAGCAAGATGGCTCAGTAGGTAAGGTGACTTGCCACCATGCCTGAGGACCTGAGTTTGAGCCCTAAGACCATGGATAGAACTGTCTCCTGCCAGCTGTCCCCTGAACTTCACACACACACAAGCACATATACATATACAGTTACACGCACATGTCTGTACACAAGCACAAATAAGTAAATAAATGAATATTTGAATTATCAATATTTAAATGAAAATATTTCAAAACGAAAATATTTCAAAAGCCTTGCTACAGGGTTTGTTTCTACTTCATGGACCCCAGAGTCCCTTGCTGTGAGAGGGGTATCACAGCCAAATGTGACTCTTGCTCACTGTGCACAGGCTGCATTCGGTATCACAGGCAAATGTGATGCTTGCTTGTTGTACACAGGCTGCATTCTTTGCTGAAGTTGCCTTACTCATTTGTTATATGTGAGCAAGAGAGCTTGACATGGTGACCTTTAAATTCCCTGGCAGGGTATGATTAAAAAATAAAAATAAAACACAACCAAGCACCTCTCTCCAAAACAAACAGACTGGGTTGAGGAAGTGGCTCCATGGTAGAAGGCACACCTCGTGTGTCATGGCTCTAGGCTCAATCACCAGTACCACAAAACACCCAGGAACCACCCCACCCACCAACAAACCGCCTAAACAACCACACAACCACACAGCCACCCACCCAACCAGCCACCCACCCATCCAACTGCCCAGCCCACTGGCAAACTGCCTAAATTCCCCCCCCACACACAACCACCCACCCAACCAGCCACCCACCCATCCAACTACCTAGTCCACCGACAAACTGTCTAAATTTCCCCAAACACACACAACCAACCACCCAACTAGCCACCCACCCATCCAACTACCCAGTCCACCGACAATCTGCCTCAATCACCCCCACCCACACAACCACCCGCCTAACCAGCCACCCACCCATCCAACTGCCCAGCCCATCGACAAACTGCCTAAATCCCCCCACCCACACAACCAGTCAACCGAAGAGAAACCCCAAACAAGCCAACCAACCGCAGTTACTGTTCAGTTGGATCCAGTGTCACTTCAAAGGTGTCCGAGGACCTCCTCTAGGGTGCCACAGGAGGTTTCATATCCCTTGTCCTATGACTGGATGTTTATGCCCATCCCTAGATATATATGTTGACATTGAATCCCTGAAACAGTGATGCCAGGAGGTGGCAGACCCTTTGTGAACAGAATGAGCACCATTTAGAAAGAGACTTTTGAGAGCTCAGCTGTTCTCTCTACAATGTGAAGACACATATAGAAGGTGCCACATGTGATAAATAGGCCCCATTAGACACAGCATCTGCTGGGACCTTGCTCTTGGCCTTGCCAGCCTTCAGACTATGAGCAATAAACTTCTGTTGTCAAAAATGACTTATTCGCACACACTCTGTAGCAGTCCAAGCTGACAAGAACACCTGGGTGCTTTGGCACGTTCTTTTGTGGCTTTGCAACTCCTTCTTATGTCTGTGGTACTTTTCATCCCCTCCTCATGTTCCCAGGACACAGAAAGAACGACACAGATAGACAGACAGACAGACAGACACACAGTGGGGATCTGGTGGCAAATGCTAATGGATTGGGAGGAATCTTTCTTTGTCACTCTTCCTACATAGAAGATCACCATTCTTCCAGCTGGACTTGGGCTGAATGAAATTAACACAGAAAATGGGTAACAGAGCCTGGTCTAAGTAGAAGGAGCCCTCTACAGGAAGATGGTATTTGGATTTTGACAACCTTTGCATGAGGTCTGACCTCAAGGGTCCTTGTGCTGGAACCCCAGTCCCCATGTATGTTATAGAGAATCGGTGAGGTCTTAGAGGCAGAACCTAGTGAGAGCTGAATAGACCATGGGGCCTGTAGCCCACGAATGAACTGAGGGTTTTTGGAGGTACTCTGGTTGGGGGAGTGTGTCAGGTGGCATGTTTCACTGTTTTCATTACAATGAAAGTGGGTTGCTGTAAGACATGTCTCCATGTCTCCTCCAGTTCTGTTTTGTGTGGCCGTCATGAGATCTCACCAGATATCATGCAGTCACTTTTGCCAAGCACTTGGCTTTGGAGAACTGCAAACAAAATCGGCTCAGCCTCAGGTGTGTTTGTTACAGCAGAGAAAGCAACCTCCAAGGCATGTTGAAACTATCAGAGGGAGTGAGAGGGTCTGGACCCTTCAGAATCCTGGGTTCATCAAAGCAACATTGGGTCTGGGATGCTGGGACCATCTGACTCTTAACAGCTTCAATGTTGAAGGACTTAGATGGATGATAACCCCTAAAAGACTCTTGCTTCTGATCAGTCAGCCATACACCGGCACTTCCTTTTCTTGTTCTGATATTTAGTCTATTTATTTATTTATTTATTTATTTATTTATTTATTTATTTATTTATTTATTTATTTATTCTGTCTCTTCCCCGCCACCGCCTTCCATTTCCCTCCCCCTCCCCCAGTCAACTCCCCCTCCCTCATCAGCCCTAAGAGCAGTCAGGGTTCCCTGCCCTGTGGGGAGTCCAAGGACCTCCCACCTCCTTCCAGGTCTAGTAAGGTGAACATCCAAACAGCTTAGGCTCCCACA
>NC_022018.1:59601411-59603182 GCF_000317375.1 Microtus ochrogaster
GCTCCAATGTGGGTCTCTGTCTCTGTCTCCTTTCATCGCCTGATGAAGGTTAATATTCAGAAGGATGCCTATATGTTTTTCTTTGGGTTCTCCTTCTTATTTAGTTTCTCTTTAACAGAGCCTGTTGTGGTACTGTGGGTGGCTGGGTAGCAGGATTCTGATGTGTAGGGTTTCTCCAGGTCACCCTCAGGTCAGCTCTCTGCTGCACTGGACAGTGTCCTTCCTGTGGATCCTCACCAAGATAATTGGGATCCTCTGACCCCTCCCAGAGAGAGATAACATTCTGACTGAACATGTACCATCGGCCTGAATTTCGAGTGCTTACTCTAGCTAGCTCAAGTGTTGATATCTAATCTCGCTGCTCTATGTTTATTGACGACATTTTTGACATGTCTGGTCTACTGTGGATGAGGCTCTGGAGTGTTCCTAGCTCACTTGTCTCTTTGGTTACCTTCTGTGAGGATGATGATGGAGGACACCACATCAACAAGGATCAAATCATAGCTTCCCGCTCATTAAACTCTTTTATTAGGGCTAAAGAGTCTCCCCAGGTGTTGTTGGGGACAGTATAGTGCAGCTAAACATGCTAAGAATCCTGCCCCACCAAAGTTGGATCTCAAAACTGATCTAATCTGCTGTCATATGTGTCTCTCCACCCCTGCCCCCTCCACAACCTTCCTGATGGAAATTCTTAAACTGTAACACTCTGCCCTGATCTGGGGACATCCTAGAAGAACGTGGCTCTGTTGCCATTTCCTTCTTGAAACCCTTTTCCCCTGGGTCATGGGTCACATGGTGCTCTATCTCTAGCTGCTGCCCTTGGGCCTTTCTTGTGGATTCATCTTCTGGTTCTCCATTTAAAGTTGATATCCCTGAAGTTTTGACCACAGATGCTTCTGTTCTTGGGGTGCTCCATCCTCAGGCACAGCATCGGCTGCCTTCTTCATGCTAATGAAATCTCATCCATGTTATCATGAACGTTCAGTGATCATCTTTGGGTCTGAGTAACATCTGAGTGTTACTGAACACTCCCTCTGGATATGCAATAGTGTATGGCACTCAGCACTTACAAATTAAATTCATGGTCAGTGTCCCTAAACCATCTGCAGGGTCCCCTACCTTTGACAGATGACGCCACGCCCACTTGGGATCACAGGCCAGAAACCTGGGTCTCTCTTCCTTTACATTCCTGTAGTCATTCTTTTATCAGCTCAACTCAAACGTTTCTTTCCCTTTTTTTGAGCTTAATTCCTTTTGTTTTTTTCTTTTTTTTATTGTTTTTATTGAGCTATATATTTTTCTCTGCTTCCCTCCCTTCCTCCCCCCTGTTCTTTTACCCGCTCCAAAGGTCCCCATGCTCCCAATTTACTCAGGAGATTTTGTCTTTTTCTACTTCCCATGTAGATTAGATTCATGTATGTTTCTCTTAGGGTCCTCTCTTTTGCTGTCTAGGTTCTCTGAGATTGTGAATTGTAGGCTTGTTTCTCTTTGTTTTATGTCTAAAAGCCACTTATAAGTGGTTACATATGATATTTGCCTTTCTGGGTCTGGGTTACCTCACTCGATATGATGTTTTCTAGATCCATCCATTTGCCCACAAACTTCAAGATGTCATTTTTTTTCTGCTGTGTAGTATTCCATTGTGTAAATATACCACATTTTCCTTATCTATTCTTCAGTTGAGGGGCATTTAGGTTGTTTCCAGGTTTTGGCTATGATGAACAATGCTGCTATCAACATAGTTGAGCACATGTCCTTGTTTCACAATTGA
>NC_022018.1:59604152-59613248 GCF_000317375.1 Microtus ochrogaster
TTTCCATATGAAGTTGAGTATTGGTTTTTTGAGGTCTGTGAAGAATTTTGCTGGGATTTTGATGGGCATTGCATTGAATCTGTAGATTGCTTTTGGTAAGATTGCCATTTTTACTATATTAATTCTACCTACCCAAGAGCATGGGAGATCTTTCCCTTTTCTGGTATCTTCTTCTTTAATTTCTTTCTTCAAAGGTTTAAAGTTCTTGTCATACAAGTCTTCCACTTGTTTGGTTAGAGTTGCTCTGAGATATTTTATTCTATTTCTGGATATTGTGAAGATTGATATTTCTCTGATTTCTTTCTCAGTCCATTTATCATTCGTGTAAAGGAGGACTACTGATTTTTTTGAGTTAACCTTGTCAACTCAAATGTTTCTTAAACAAACATAATCTTTTCTCATTGGCTCTCCTGTCCATTTTGTTTCCTCTTTCCTTACCCACACCTTCTTTTTTTTAAGGGGCTTTTACTTGTGTCAGATGCTGTGCTAAATACTTGGGATGTGCTGAGAAAGGCTGACCTCATCTCCTTTTGGGAGCTTACAGTCTGAGAGGGAAAACACATATCAAATAAATACTTAATTTAAAACAATTTAGCCTCTATCCCCGTCATCTTTTCCTTACAATACTGTGATAGCCCCTAGCCTGCATGCCTGCCTCCTTACCCACTTTAGGCATATGTAGCTCTGGAGGCCAGAATGGACATGGGAGTGGCACCGGCCCTTTCAAGATGTTGATTTTTGTCATGCTCCTGCTAATAATTTCTCTGGAGCTCGCATTTTTAAAGATGATGGTCTCCCCACCCCCCCTCCACTCCTCCATCCTTCTTGGTTGTCATATTGCAATATAAAGAGTTCACATGATTATTTCAAGAGAAAGATCACAGAGATCAGCACAAGAATCTCTTTCTACACAAGCTTATTCCTAAAGAAGAATAAATTATGGCTGAAAGCTTGCTCAGTGATCTTGGAATCAGAGCCCAGAGCATTTAATTCTACAGTTAAGATGTTTGGCAGCACTAGGCTAAGGTTGGTGGAGGCTCCATCTCCATCAGGGCATGGCCAGGTGGATCCCCTGACAGATACGCCCTCCCCCTCTCCTTCACTCACTGCCCAGGGCTAACTCTCATTGGCACATTTGTCCTTTCTAAAGTCCCAGAACCTTTGAGTGCCTCAAGGTGATTTCATGTATTTTCTCTGAACTGCATTAGTTTTGTTATATGTGATTTGATTGGTGATTAACTTTAAGAAAGTAACACTGAACCTTGTAAACAAGGCGAGCAGTGTGAACGGGTGTCTTCTGAAGCGTTGGTTTCTCTTCTACTGGTGCTGCAATCTTGGGTGTCTCGGTCCCTTTCCAAGGCAACTCCTCTCTCATCTCAGTCTGTTCCTCCTTCCGGAAATAGTCTGCTGTGCTCATAGCACAGACGCAGATACGTCTGTTTGTACCCACTGTACTGAATCTCGGTTGTTTTCACCTAATGTGTGTAAGCTAGAATGCTATCTGAGCTGTGCGCACCACTCTGTTTGCTTCGAAGCTGCCTAAACAGCCTGGTAGCCCCACAGGATACTCTCAGGAAATACACCTGTCTTAGTTAGGGTTTCTATTGTAGTGATAAACACCACACCAAATGCATTCGGAGGAGGGAAGGGTTTATTTTAGCTTACACTTCCACATCACAGTCCATCACTAAGGAAAAGTCAGGGTGGAAACTGGAGGCAGGAACTGAAGCAAAGACCATGGAGGAAGGCTGCTTACTGGATTGCTCCTATGGTTTGCCCAGCCTACTTTCCTATAGAACCCAGGCCCACTACCAGCCCAGGAGTGGTACTTCTTCTCATAGTGAACTTGACCCTCCCCTGTGAATATCAATGAAAAAATGCCCACAGACCAATCTGTTAGGGGCATTTTCTCATTTGAGCTTTCCTGTTTCCAAGTGGTTCTATCTTGAGTCAAGTTGACACAAAACTTGCCAGGGCAATACCCCTTATTTACCCTGTTCTAGATCTGTCTCCCCTCTTGAACCTCAGTGACCAGCTGGTCCACAGGTCCTCAGCTCTGAGGAATATCCTGGGCAGCTTGCAGGCATTCACTTGGCACATCTCCGCCATGTTCATACACGTGAAGTGAGGAAAGTCTCCATGGACCACAGGGGGTACCTACCTGAAGATCACACCCTTCCTTCTTGGCCTGTGTCCAGGGCCTCAGAATCCCCCACTAAAGACATAAAATCTATCACTAGGGACCAAGGAGGTCTTTCCTTTGGGCCTGATGCCACGAGGGTAGACCACGTCACAGGTGTCACATCCCACGTCTTAGAGATGTGGGGGAAGACTCTTCCATCGTGGTTGGTACAGCGGTTCAGGTGTGAAGTCTGTATCATTTGCACACTGAGTTACTTCTACAAGTAGTGCTGGGGAAAGTGCTGTCTACGTGTAGAAGAATGAAACCCCTCACTGTCCCGTACCCTGCCCACGACATCTCCATTATAAGGCAGAGAAGCTCCGTGTCCTCCACTCGGTGCCGTCTTTCTGGCCTGGCTATTTGATTGTCGGTCCTTTAGTACGGAGACATGGCGACTCTGCTGCTTCGGCAGCAAGCTGTCTTCTCATTTACTCTCAGTGCCTACTGGCTGCCCCATGGCCTGAAGCAGCTCCCTGTTCCCTGCTTTCTACTCCTAGCTGACCCCTCCTTATCTTTTAAGTCTCCAGATTTCTTCTAACATTTAGGCCATACCCTCCCCTGCTCCTGCAGGACCATCATGTGTCCCAGTCACGTGAAGATCACATGGCATCTCCAGGGCACACTGTGTACTTGCTAAATACCCTAGTAGGGTATAAGCTACGTGAGCCAAGGTACATGATAACTGTGCGCGTGGTGACGGTGCGTCTTGTTTCTGCTCTTTCTTAACACGCTGGACACAAAGGAGGGGATGCACTCGTGAATCTGCTGACTATTTATGTATCATCTATCTATAACCTATCTCTGTCTCTCTGTCTGTCTGTCTGTCTGTCTGTCTATCATCTATCTATCTGTCTATCTTCTCATCTCTCTATCATTTATCTATCTCTCTACTATCTATCTATCTATCTATCTATCTATCTATCTATCTATCTATCATCTATCTATTATCTATCTATCTATCTATCTATCTATCTATCTATCTATCTATCTATCTATCTATCATCTATACTTTAGGATTCCAAGTAAGAATATTCGAATTGGTTTCTTAGTCATCAATATGTACATCTCTAGATGTGAGTTTTCTAAAGTCATTAGGTTATGGTGTTTATTTATGCAAATAACCTTCACAGAATTAAAATGCACATTATTAGCTTGTGTACAGCAAGAGACCAATTGATTGCAGAAGGGCAAAAGGCCAAGATTTGGTGGGGGCGGATGAACGCTTATTAAACAAGAAAGATGACAGGGACGAGATGGGAGGATAAGGGACTGCAGATGGAGAGACACGCAGAAGGAGCAGAGATGAACGCAGGGAAGACATTTGATCTCCAGTGCAAAAGTGTGAGATGATGCAGAGCCGTGTCTGCTGTGTCGTGTAACAGCCAATAGCAGAGAGCCTCACGGATCAATTAATTGCAGCTTTCCTCGAGCTGCACGTATGGGGCTTCACATGTAAGGTGATGCTGGAATGAGAGCTCGGACATGATTTATGCTCCTTGTGGCACAGATGGCAGAGGTTGTTCACTTTTCTCCAAGAACTGCAAACGTTCAGAGCAGAACTATACACTGCTAGGGACAGATTAACACCCTACCTGATAGTGTACATGTTTGTGCTTTGCAGCCAAGATGCATTGGGCTAATGCTGTGGACGTTGCATGGGGCTTCATTTGCATTTGTAGCAATCAACACCGTTTTGCATCTGAGAAATTTTTTATAGTTGTTTGCAGCACTGATCATAATATCATTGCCATATGAGATGGGAAGCTTCTAGAAATAGAGTGGAGGGATCTATAGGTGAACAGATGGTGTTGAAAGATCCAAACAGATAATTCCTCCATGAGTTAAATAACATCCATTTGTTTATGTTTATAGAACGCTATATATTTACATGTAAATATCTACTTATATATATTTAGAATCCCCATGGGTTTGGGAAGTTAAGAATTTCAAAAGGAATGGGCATCATTATGAAACTGACTGTAATGCTGACCTCTGATATCATTTTGATAGAGTCACAGGTCTCACGGTGAGTCAAGGAAACTTCTCTCTGGAATTTGGCTCTTTAGTTATCTTATTTATTCATTTGAGGATTTTCTCTCTTGACAGAAAACAAAACAAAAAATAAACAAACAAATAACATTCTCTCCTGGAGCCTTGGTGCTGGTTTTATCACTTGCTCAGCCCACCTTTGAATTGGTGGAGCCAGTATTTCTGTTTATTCCGTTTTAAATTCATACATGTCCAGTTCAAAAAGAGGTGGGCATTTTTATGACTGAGCTGTCTTTTTCCTATGGATATATTAGAACACACATATGATATATATGTACATATTAGGATATATGTATAATATATAATAATACCTATATATTAGGACATATAATACATTGTACATACACTGCATATGTGTATGATATAAAATAACATATGTACACATTAGGATATATGTACAACATACGTATGATATAAAATAACATATGTACATATTAGGATATGTGTACAACATATAATATAAGTACAATATATAATATATTATATGATAATATGTAATAACATGTATATATTAGGAGATACAATATACAATGTCACATGTTTTATATGTAATGCATATATGTATAATATATAATAATATATGTACATATTAGGATATTATGATATGTAATAATATGGATATATTAGGATATATATATTAGGATATGTATATATGCATGTTTAAGCTAGGACAGTCACTCTTTTAGCTTTTTCAAGTCAGGGTTCCTCTGTGTAGCCCTGGCTGTCCTGGAACTCACTCTATAGACCAGGCTGGCCTCAAAGTCACAGAGATTCACCTGCCTCTGCCTCCTGGGTGCTGGGATCAAAGATGTGTGTCACTGCTGCCTGACTGTCATTCCCGCTTTAGCTAGTCAACAAATGTATTTTAAGCATGTCTTCTTTGTTATTTTTCTAGATTCTGGGTAATGAGATAGGCCAGTTCCTACCACACCTTTAACCCACTTGGAAGGCACAAATAAAACCTTTGTTTTTTTTTCCTAGTTGGATCACCCTACCCATCTCTCAACAACTCCTGGGACCTTACACAGAATGCACCAACAAATCTAGTGATTTCCTGTACACTACATAGAAGAGCCTCTCTCCACACCATCATGGCTAGTGATCTGCACATGCTTGGCACAGTTTACCATGGGGAGGTTAGACACAAAGAAATAGACCTCTATAGGCCCCAGAGGTAGATCTGATGTTTTTGACCTGGCCAAGAAGTGAGTATATGACTCAGGGAAGAGCCTTCTCTTGTCCCTCGTTCCCCTCTCCAGCTCAGGTGGAGGAACCTGGTGACAGAACACAGAGAGAGAACCTTCGAACTGCCCAGGCCGTGCCCCAGAGCCAAGGGCCTGTAGACAGCTTGTTTAACAGGTGTCTCTGTGGTACTGAGCTGGGAGAATGCTCTAGAACAGCATCATCATGGGTGTGTGTCCTGAGAGCATGCTGTGGGCTCACCATGCTACTCACGAGCCTCTCCTTACTCTGCAGGGATGTGACCCAGGGTGAGCTGCCACGTTCCCAGCAAGGGCAGCATGGGCACAGGATGTGGGTTCTACTCTTCTCCTCCTCCCCTACTTGCTTTCTATCCTAGGAGAACCCTAATGCTATGAAAGGCTCCCTTTCTCATCATTTTTCTCCTCTTTGTAGATAATTACGAACAGTAACTTCTATAAGCATTGCACAGGCAGGGTAAGGAAGGCACTCAGACCCTTGCCCAGGCTCCAACTCTTCGCATCTTCTGTGTGGTTGGAATGGCCATCCTGAAGCTGTGAGCTCCACTTGGACTTTACACAGTCACTGTCAAAATGCAGTTTGATGCGCTTATTCACAACTAAAGAGAAGAAACACAACAGAGTTAAAACCTTTCTGCCCTCTTTTGGATTCAAGTGTCTTTTCCCTGCACTCCACCCTTCCTATCACCTTTGTCGCCCTTGTTACTGTCATTTCCAAGTGTTCTACTTTACCACACGAGCACAATACGTCACAGGCTGGGATCCTCATCTGGGGGAGAACAAGCTTCCTTTTCCTTTTGGAGATTCGGCGGCCTTAAATCGATATTATACATTCTGAGTCTATCTCTTTATTTTTGCAAATTTTCTGATTTTATTTTTCTTCAGAGCTGAATAATATTCCATTTTACATGTAGCCAAGTTCTCATTCTCCATTCTCCTGTTGATGGGCATGTAGGTTGTTCCGTTTCCTCGCCATCTTAGATGGAGCTGCAGTAAACACGGATGTACAAGTATCTCTGGTAGGATATAAAGCTCTTGGGTATATGCCCAGAAGGTGGAAGAGCTCGGTCATGTGGAAATCTTATTTTTATTCTTTGAGGAAACTGACTTCTGCAGTGGGTGTGTTAACTTGCACCCCACTCCCAGGGATAAGGTCTCTTCTTCCCCCAAGTCCTCTCTAACATTTGTTGTCAGATTCTTGATGGCAGCCATTCTGACAGAGGTGAAGATTTTTGGGGGGATATTTTAATCAAAAGCCAATTGGTTCAGGTGGCATGGGCAAGCAGCTACTCAGGCTCCTTTCCACATTCTCTGGGTGTGGCCACTGCTGTAAGGAAGGGCGTGTTCCTAGGTACTCGAGGAAGCGGGCAAGAACCCCTGCCACTTTGCACCCATGGATTCTCTTCCTACGTTTCTGCTGCTTCATCTGGACAAGGGGGTAACCACAAGACCTTTCTTGTAGGATGTTGTGAGGCTGAGTTAAACAGATGCATGTAAAGTGCTTGACTCAGTTTACCCGTTCCTCTCAGGTTTTGACTGTCTGTCCTCAACTGGATTTTGTGGTGGGTTTTGTGAGTCTGAGGAAGATCTGAAATAAAGCAAAAGGATTTCCCTTGACCTTGGCATTGAACAGGTGCTGTGGTTGGGAGTGCAGACTCGAAGGAATGGCATCCGTCCCATTATTGCACGGTGGAAATGCACTGTCAAAATGCAGTTTGATGCGCTTATTCACAGCTAAAGAGAAGAAACACAACAGAGTTAAAACCTCTGGCTGGTTTGCTCAGTAGTCTCATCTCGCTCGGTGTGCTTAGCTGTTTGGGATATTGACCGTCTATGTGCTGAGCAGGCAGGAGGCAGATTTAACCACTGATGCTCAGGTCACAGTCTCTTTCTACAGTTGTTGCATGTGTAGTAGACCTGTCCACTTTATTCAGCAGGTTTCTAACTGTTCTTCTGGACACTAGAAGTAAACAGTCTACACTCCAATTTACCCCAGTTAATATATTTCCATTGCAAGGCTTCTACAAAATATATGCACTTGTAGCATTTTGACCATTTGGTCGACTGGCATTTTGCACATCCGTGTGTTGTGCCATCCCAGTGTCCATTTCCAGAGGTCTTTGCTGTCTGCAGTCCTGGCCGTGCACATCAGCCAGATCCGTGCACGCTCTTAGGTCTCTCGGCAGCAACCCTTCTCCTTGCTGTGGAGTGAACCAGCTAGCTCAGAAGGGTGGTCTTTAAATAACCATGTTCCGCGAATAAGGGGTTTTGTAACAGATCTGTTTAAAAGCTGCAGACACCATCCATCTTCTTGCACCTCACATTCCCGACGTCACGGTCACACAGCAGCCTCCAACATGTGGGATCACTCACACTAGCATGCTTGTTACTGGATTCCAAAGAAAGCGATCTTCTGCCTTCTATAGACACGATGAGACGTTAACATGGAAGGTGACGCTCTGGCGGGAAAACCGGGAGTGCCGTGGGCACTGCAGCCGTCCTTTGCCCCTACCCTTACAACCTCTAGCCACAAGCCTGTGCCACACAGGCACAGACCCTCATAGAGACCCGAATCCTCCTCGTTTGCACCCTTCTCCTTTGCTGTTTCCCCCACTGCTCTCTCTCTCTCTCTCTCTCTCTCTCTCTCTCTCTCTGCCGCACTTGACCTAGGAAGCTGGGCAGGAATTTCAGTTCCCAGCATCAGCGGGCATTGGTGGTATAGTGGTGAGCATAGCTGCCTCCCAGTTCCCAGCGTCTGTCTGTGTGGAGTGACTTGTCTGGCCCGCAGCTTCTAGAGCTTCTCTGCCGGGGTGCACACCGGCTGAAGCGCTGCCAGGTTTCTCAACCCTGGTCTCTTCACTGGCATTTCTTCCTCAGGAATCGTCAGTGATACAATGATTTACCTGAAGTAGCAGAGAGAAGAGAAAGCATTTAAAAATACAATTCATGCATGTGATCAAAGTTTTAAGAAAAAAAAATTGAGACAAGATTTCACAATGTAACCCTGGTAGATCTGGAACTCTCCAGGTAGACCTGACTGGCTTGGACTCACAGAGACCGACCTGCCTCTGCCTCCTAAGTGCTGGGATGAAAGGTGTGTGTCACCACTTCTGGTGAAATTTTCATTTTTTATCAGTATTTTTTCTGTAAGATCATCTTACTGTGAGATCAAGCAATTAGATGTGATGGTCACATATTTTTTTTAATGAATAAATATTAGAAGCACAACAAGACAATTCCTCACTAGTTTGAAAAGCTGATGACGATAATTTTGCGTAATAAATTAACGGGGTAAAAATAAGAGGAAATAGGGGATTAAAGATGAGAGAGAGATCAGAACGCCGTCTACCCCAGATGCTTGGATTAGTTACGACGGCTGAGTCCAGCAATTGTCCTCAGCTCCCTGGTAGTGAAAAGAAGACCTCATTAGGAAGGAGACGCCTCCTAATCCCGCAGGAGCGCAGCTCAGCCGGATTTCTTCACAAGGACAACGAGTAACCCAGAGCCCAGAGTTTACAGAGATCCATGGGTCCATTTCAGCTCCTTCTGGAGAAAGCTGGGGACATGCAGTGACATGGAGTCTGCAGAGGTTAAAGAGGTTGGGGAGTTTGTTCTCCAGGGGCCATGCGTGTTATAACCTTAGAC
>NC_022018.1:59613643-59622504 GCF_000317375.1 Microtus ochrogaster
TTGTAAGCTTAGACTCCCTTCACTGCCCACTTGGGGTCATACATGTTATAACCTTAGACTCCTGTTGCTGCCCACTTGAGGTCATATATGTTATAACTTTACACTCCCGCCACTGCTGACTAGGGTCATGCGTGTTATAACCTCATACTCCCGTCATGGCCTGTTCTTTAGTGAGCCGTGCTCTGACAGAAGCTCTCCTGTGTTGCTTCGAGGTTGCCTCCTCTGATTAGAGCCTAGAAATTTTTTTCTCTCTGTGGTAAAATAAGGCCAGATTCTAGTCTATTCTTGCAAACCAGACAAGCAGATGGTGGGACTGACATCTTTTTACAGAGACTGAGCAGCCCAGCCTGCCTGCTCATCCAGGTGGAAGCCACCTGCCTGCACACGAAGATGAGCTGCAAAGGAGCCAGCAGGCAGACCCAGGCATGCTGGGAAGCAGCAACGTGACATCCCCAGAATCTGGAGCAATGGTGGAGCCCCAGAGTTGACTTTGGCTGTCGTGAGCAGCTGTGACCGACAGCTTTTCCAGCCATAGGAAGGCTCTCTCGGGCTCCTGTGGTGCCCCCAAGCTGAAAGGGCTGGTTCCCCGGTACACCTGCCAGGACGAATTAGCTGTGAACTGCACCCCAAATCACCAAATAAGCTCACTTATGCTTCACATAATTTCCCAATGAATCACTTGTCCTAAATAAATATGCTGACCTAACCAGAAACTGAAGTAACTTTTTTTGCTAATCATTTAGCATCAGGACCATTTTGTCCGTGTGTGGTCATAGTCTGTGTGACGGTACCTGATGAGCAATGTCTTCCCATTGGCTGTGCTAGGCTACTGTGACTCCCCAGGGACAAAGCCCAGCGAGGTTAAATACATCTCTCGGAGCCTTAAAAATTAGCACAAAGAATCTACTTTTTTCTCCCTCTGGGACTTATTCACCATCACACTAAGCACTAAATTCTGTTTGGCTATGACTATTGTCCATTTCTTTTTAGCAATTAGGAAGTTTCTAGATGTTCCAGAGGAAACAAAAGTGTATTAATCAGCTTTCTCTTGCTGGGACACAATGCCTGAGGTGATGAAGTCATAAAGGAGCAAAGGTTACTTTGTCTGTGACCCACTGTGGGAAGAGAGCGAGAGGGTGTGTGGAGCAGGGATGCTCCTGATGCTGCTGTCCCTGGGGTCTGGCTTCCTCCAACTGCGCTCCGCCTCCAGGTTTGCACCACTTCCTAGCAGGCACACAAGCCATAGAACCCACCTTTTGCATTTTGCCTTTGCGGGAATTTCAGAACCATATTGTAACAGGAAGTATTTGCTTGTTTTTAAAGTGGGGTGTTTGCTGCCCTTTCTGTGCCATTGCATTGGACGGGGCTCATTTTAGGGATCTCTAGGCAACGCCCAACAAGATAGAGTGTATGCGGCAATAATGTCTCAGAGGAGGTTAAAAGCCAGACTAATACCAGTAGCATAAAACTTTCCCAGGAGGCAGTGAAGGAGTAGCAAAGCTCAAGCAGAAATACACTCAGATGCCTAGAGGTGGCACCCACATGATTAGCTCACGCGCTAAGGAAGGGGTACTGGAGTAGTTTCCCCATCCTCTGGGTCTTCATTTTATTTTATTATTTTATTTATTTTTGTGTGTATTTGAGAGAAGAGGGAGATTCAGATTCTAAAATACGTAAATTTCAAAATATTAGTGACTAATAAAACATTAAAGGAGAAAAGAGAAAACATGCTGTGTTGGGCAGATCAGGATAAGACACGGCACCCTAGTTAGTTTTAATCATCAGTTTGGCACAGCCTAGAGTCACCTGGGTGGAAAGCCTCAGATGAGGAATTCCCTCCATCGGATTAGCCTGTGGGCATGTCTGTGGGGGTTGCTTTGATTGTTAATTGATACAGGAGGATCCAGTCCACTGTGGGCGGCACCACCCCCTATGGAGGTGGTCCTGAGCTGTACAAGAAAGTTAGCTAAGAGTGAGCCAATGAGAATGGCTGGGAACTAGTGAGCAAGCAGCCTTGCTCCGTGGTTCCTGCTTCAGTTCCTGCCCAGACATCCTTAAATGATGGGCTGTGACCTCCAAGATGCAATGAACCCTTTCCTGCCCTTTCCTGCTTCTGGTCTGTGTTTTGATCACAGCACCAGAAAGAAGTCTAGACCATGTGGCTTGCTGCAACCATGTATCCCATTTCTAGGACGTAGCACATCCCTTGTTGGCTAGATTTCAGCCTTAAATCTGCATGGGAGACAATGTAATAATTCAGATAATTTGTATTTTCCTGGTAGATGCTGATGTGTTTTATGTAGACCTTATGCTACCCCTCCAGCTATGTTTTCAGATGACTAATGGTGCTGTTCTTTGTTGGGAAGCTCCTGCTGGCAGACACAGACAAGCTCAAGGCTCTCCAAACTCTCAGGGAAAATGAAGAGGGTAATTTTTTGCCCATAATTACTTGGGGGAACTTTTTTCATAGTTTGTACACTGAAGAGGACTGAAACACTGTGCAGTCCCTGTGCCTCTTCCACAGATGTAAGCACTGGAGATGGTGCGATTAAACTTAGCAGGTTGTCAGTCACGAGGACAGGTACCCGGCCTCAGGTACCCGGCCTCGGTGACCACTCATTAGAATAGGCAGCCCTAAGGGAGGGCTTCAGGTAGGAACTGTTTTCTTCATGTCATGGTTAGTGGCATTTTCCAACTCTGACAAGGAAACTGAACATAGGCCCTGAAGCACGATTAATAAAATATCAGGGATAGAATTTGGGGTTCAACCTGAAGACCAGAAAGGCTAAATAGCCATCCACTGGCTCTTACCTCTACCTCAGTCTGAAATGGCGAGCCTGCCTCCAGGAATCTCAGAATGAGACTGTAACTGAGAGCTGTCTCCTCCCATTTTATAATCCTCTCTAGGGCTGAGATTAAAGATTTGCACCACTGGAATTAAAGGCACACACCTCCCGGTTTCTATGGCAACTAGTGTGGCTACTGGGATCAAAAGTATGTGTTACCACTGCCTGGTCTGTAAGGCTGACCAGTGCGGCTGTTTTACTCTCTGATCTTGAGGCAAGCTTTATTTATTAAATTACAAATGAAAAGCCACTTCAGGGCCCTTTCCCCAGACCATGGTGCTAACACAAAGTGGAACCAACACCCCCTGCTTCGCTCTTAGACCCCGCCATGCACCGTTTCCCATACATTCCAGGGCCTGGGAGCTGCCCTTGGGAGCCTCAGTGCTCAGAGGTTGGCACTGTGTGAAAATGAAGGGTAATTTCCTATCTCCTAGTACAGGGAGGGTGTGCTGGGCGGGTGACGGGGGCGGGGGAGAGAACCACACTTATAGCCCTTAACCTACCTTAAGCAGCTCTGTCTCTCGCCTACCAATTTGGAGGTGAGGCGGCAGGTGTCTGGACATGAGGAACTCATACTTTTGAGCTGTACAGTTTTAAGCTAGTGTTTATTAGAGGAAAGCTGCCCAGGGCCACTCTTTGTGCCTGGGGAGACTTCCTAGTGGAATCATTTGATAGGCTGAAGAGCAAATGTGAAATCATTTCCGATGTGAGGTGGACCCTGTCCAGGAAACCTTCAGTTGAAAGCTGTTCCTAGGGAGTTTTCTGAATGCTACCACCTTCATTTCTCAAAACCCACCTTCTTGTTAAGCCCGCAGGGAGGAAATTCTTTACCCTCAGGAAAACATCTTCATGAAGGCCTAAAACGTGAAGTTGAGATGGGAGAGCGCCAGAGACAGTGTAAGGGACACTATAGAAGGCACTTGTATTTGAGTTGTCTGCCGCCTTTCAAGGCTTGACATCAATGCCCTTCCTCCAGCTAAGCTGTCCGTCACTCATATGTACGTATGTACATATGTGCATTGCCAGTCTGTCCTGTGGCTCCTTCCTTGTCTCTGGTGCGTGCATCTCTGCCAAAACCCTTCTGTGTGTAGCTTATGAAGCTCTGTGGTAGGGAGGCCTGCCTGTCTGAGAGCATCCACTCTCCTCTCTCAAGCGGAGTGGCTAGAGCCCATTTTCAATCTCAGATTCCTTCAGCAGACTCCTGCCTGAGACTGTGTATTCGGAGGCTAGTAAAATAGTCATCTGTTATCATTAAAAATAAATACATAGTTGTTTTGAATCAGTTGTATGTTAGTAATACAATTTCACTTAAATTTTTTTTTAAATTAAATTTGCTTGTTTTATGTATGTGAGAGCTGTGTTTGCATGTTTATAACAAGTGTAGCACACGTGGACCAGGTGCCTACAGAGACCAGAATGATGGAGGAGGGTCATCTTTCTATCTGTTGTTTCATTGGTTAAGTAATAAAGAAACTGCTTGGCCTCTGATAGGACAGAAAATTAGGTAGGCAGAGAAGACAGAACAGAATGCTGGGAGAAAGAAGCCGAGTCAGGGAGTCACCATGATTCTCCCACTCCAGACAGACGCAGGTTAAGATCTTCCCTGGTAAGCCACCTCGTGGGCTACACAGAATATTAGAAATGGGTTAGATCAATATGTAAGAGCTAGCCAATAAGAGGTTGGAACTAATGGGCCAGGCAGTGTTTAAAAGAATACAGTTTTCGTATAATTATTTCGGGGCATAAGCTAGCCATGCGGGCGGCCGGGTGCCGGGGAGGCAGCCCACCGCTCCCTATTACAACACCAGAAGACACCTTCAGAACCCTGGCCTGGAGTTACAGATGGTTGCAACTATGCAGGTGCTGGGAATCAGCCTCAGGTCCTCTGCAGCCGCAGCAGGTGCTGTCAGCTGCTGAGTTGTCTCTCCAGACCCTAAAGTCACTTTCAGATCGAATAAATTCTCCTTTTGAAATGGCCACCTGCCTTCTGTTTGCTTTGTTTCCTTGACTTCTCCATGACTTGCTTTGTTATCTGTCAGATCTTCGTTCAGTCTTCCTGCACACCACCATGCAAGTGTGTCTAACTTCTCCAGATGGACTGTGTCTGTCTGTCTACACTGAGAGAGACATTTCATGGACATTTACTCTCTGCTGGGGAATGGCCATATATATGACAAACCGGGCACCCTGCCCTTGGGGAGTTAACAGTTCAGCTGGGGGTGTCAGGTGGGATAGTAGAAATATAAAACTGCCTCTCTAAGTCTTAAATCACACTTTAGAGTGCAGTGAGCACTCGCCATGGGTGGGCTCAAAGTGCTCCCATTGGAAAGGGCAGTTTGGGTGTTGCCCATGCTGTTTAAGGAGTGCTACAGACCTGGAGCCTCTCCGATAGCCCAGTCTATGGGATCTGATTTTTAGGGCTGCAGAATATACCTGGGGTACAGCGGAGATGTGAGAAAGAGTGACAAGAACAAGGCTCACGTATAAGGGCTGGAAATGTGACCTGGGCTTGAGGAAGGAGGAAGGTTTGTTGCTGGCACCCTGAGAGGGTGGAGGCCCGCAATGACAATCGTGATTTCTGAAGGGTTGCTGATGTGGAGGAGGGGTGAGAGTCCAGAGGGCTCTTTAACCGTTTGACTGTCCGCTCTCTCACAGTGATTACAAGGTGGCTGTTAGCCTGCCTGCACGAAGAAAGTCACCCTTCGCAGGGCAGTGGGAGGAAGCCTGGATTTTTTTCTGTGAAGAAACTATTCTGCTGGCCTGCCTCCTGTGAAGTTCCGTGGGGCAGGGTTGGAAGGAGGCCCTGGGCCAGAAAGGCCCCGGGTCCGGAACTTTCTAGAATCCTAGGCCAGGGTCAGAGAAGCTGGGGGTTGTCATGGAGAATGCTCTCACAGTCCTCAGCCAAATTCCTGGCCTTTTCTATGCTTCCTTGGGAGCGAAGGCCCTCTCTGAGGCAGGGACCTACTGTTCTTAAAGACTCCTTAGGGCCCCACGGTTCTTCCCAGGAGCACTGGGCAGAGGTCTCAAGGTAGACTTGCTGGCTGGGGAGGGTCTGTCCAGGAGACGGCTGAACTCCAAAACCTTTGGTAGCTAGGTGTAAGTCGCCAGTAGGTAGGGCAAGGCGTTTGTCTTCTGTTTCTGCCTAGAAGCTCTGGGCCCTGACGGACAGGGGATCGTCTGCGGACCTAGAAACCTGAGCTCAGCTGGGTGGGCCTGCTGAGGCCTGGAGGAGCCCCGGCCCAGGCTTCCTACAGTCATTTGACTCTGTGGCTGTCTCTGGTTCTCCTCCCTATCCCTGTTTCTTTTCCTTCCTTCTTTTCTTTCCTCTTCCCTCCGGCCAGTCCCCTCTCCTTCCCATTCCCCCTGGTGAAGCAAAAGTATCCACGAGATACCTTCTGCTGCTCGCTGGTTAAGAATCGATGCTGCATCTTTCGACGCTTCTCTTGCAAACCTTTTCTCCTTATAAAAAGAAATAGAATTTCAATTCCACCAGATAAACCATTTAACACTTTGTTCTCGCTCCCTTTCTCGCCTCAGTTCCCTACACTTTGCACTGCAAACACTGGCAATACGTTAAGCTTTTAAGTAAATTCTTTCATGTGTATATCTGAGTACATAATTTTGATGCTTTTATAACTTTGCGTAGAGATCTCTTTCTGCTTAGATACAGTTCAATTATGTATTTAGTATATTTTTGCTTTTTAAAGTTCCTGATATCTTTACGGGTGCACATTTTCTAGCTTTTGATTCTATTGTAATATCCTCTTGATTATCTTAAAATTCCTCCTCTTAGTCTTTAGATAAACTCTCCCTATATAACTCAGGGTAGTTTTGAACTGGAAACCACCTCCTTCCTGAGTGCTGGAATCCCAAGGAAGCAACAACACACCGCCCACATGAGCAATTCTGCATCTGCTCTCTTGTGCTTACGTGTAAGAATTTCCCTTGGGTGATGCCTACAAGTAGGATCTTTGGACCTCGAATGGTACCAGTTTCTAGTGTTGCAGAATGCTGGCACTGTGCCCTTCAGAGTGAGTATTCCATGTCACACCCTCCCCAACGGTGTGAGCAAATTCCCCACGTCGTTAGCCACGAGTCAGTGCCAGATATTAAATACCTGATCAACCTAGTGGGGATGGAGAGACAGGGCAGCGTTGCTTTTGTTTGTGGGTTTCAGAATCCTAGGGGTGAGCAGCTTCCCATGCGGCTCCTGGCCACTCTCGTTTTCCTCTGTGGCTTGCCTGTTAGCCTCATTGGCTTCCCTTCTTCTTAGGGTTCCTCACTTGGTGGTAACTAAGCAGAATCCCCTTTCTCTCTTTTTTTTTTTTAGACTTTTTTATTTTTACTTTATGTGTGTGAGTGTTTTTTGCCTGCATGGATGTCTGTGCTCCAGGTGCATGCAGTACCGACAGAGGCCAGAAGAGGGCACTAGATGCTCTGAAATGGAGTTCCAGACAGTTGTAGGCCAGGATGTGGGTGCTGGGAATTGAGCCTGAGTTTTCAGCAAGAACAGTCTGTGCTCTTGGCTGCAGAGCCATCTCCTCAGGTCCAAACAGAGTTTCTTAGGGGTAGATGGCAGGAATAACGTATAGTTACCAGCAGGTTGTGGACTTCTGGGCTTAGATAAGAACCAGGAGCAACCTTGGGGTCAGTTTCCTCTGAACAGAGCTGTGTTCCCAGCATCCCTTTCTTCACTCTCCATGGCCATTTCTGATAATGTTGCATGGCCTTTGAGTGGTTTTCAGAAAAACCGATCTGCTATTAGATCCAAGAATAATCATCTTTCACTGGGCTGCTTGCTTTCTCGTGAGTAGAATGCATTTATCATCCATCGACAAACTTGGTCTTCTTGTTTTCTTAAGAAGTTGCAACCAAAAACCTTAAAAACAAAAATATAACTCTGTTCACAAGTCTGTATTTTTTGTTTTGTTTTTGCTTGTCTGTTTTGCCTTGTTTGAGACAGGTTCTCACTATGTAGCTCTAACTGTCCTGGAACTCACTCTGTAGACCAGACTGGTCTCAGACTCACAAAGATCCACCTTCCCCAAGTGCTGGGATTAAAGGCGTGCGCCGTCATGCCCAGCCAAGTGGATGCTTTTTACACCTCAATTCTTCACCTCGCTGGCATCTCGTCTCTGCCCTCTTTCTGCTCATTGTGCTTTCCTGAGCACCGCTGGGTCATGTATAATCTAAATATCGGGTTAAAGTGAAATAAATGTTTAAACATGGTACGAACAACTCAAAGAAAGGCTGAAGTAAAGATAAATGTTTCGGCCCTGGATGCTGCTTAGATACCCGCCTGGTGTGGTGGGTGTTTGTCTTCTCAGGTGGATTCAGGGCTGATCCCCGTGGGAAGGAAAGAAGACTAGAGTGTAGTGGGTTCTCAGCCCGCCCATGGCATTGGTCTCCCTGGCCTGGTAGAGGCAGGATGAAGACCCACTGCAGCCGAGGGGTTCAGAAGGACCACACAGGCTACCTCAGGTACACACTGGCAGGTGAGCTTGTCTGCTGCTCCAGTGGCGACTCCAGAGAAGCCTCCCCCACCGATTCTTCTTTTCCTGCTGCTGTGGCAGAAAGAAGATGCTAAAAATACTCAGCAGGTCTGGAATCCAGGCCTCAGCGCAGCTTACTCACCGAGAAGAACGAGGTCACTGTGGTCTTTCTGAAAACGTTAGTGCGATGGAATTCTTGGAAAAGTGTCTCCAAAATGTGATGATTTTGAAACATTTCATAAAAACTTGATGTCAAAAATGGAGCATTCGGTTCAAGTCTTAATATATTTCCTTGATCTGTGGCAGATGGGTGGGGGAAGGGATTGCCATTAGCGACTTCACTCACTCCAGTCTTGTGTCCTGGGAAGAGGCTGGCCTTGGGTTAAAATCTGGAGCTTGAGAAGCGGTTGACCTTCTGTTTTGGAGGCTGGGTTTTTGATGTTGTGTTTGTATGGCTCCTTTTAAAATGATTTTGATATTGGTGTAACTTATACACTCAGTCATTCAATTTTAATTTTAATGT
>NC_022018.1:59622794-59645194 GCF_000317375.1 Microtus ochrogaster
CATACTTACCTCTGTGTGGTTGTGTGTGTGTGAAGTGTGTGCATCTGTGTGTGTTCTATCTGTACATATGTGTAACGGCATACTTACCTCTGTGTGGTTGTGTGTGTGTGTGTGTGGTGTGTGCCTCTGTGTGTGTTCTATCTGTACATATGTGTAAGGGCATACTTACCTCTGTGTGGTTGTGTGCAGGCCACAGCTCAACTTTGGATGTCCTTCTCTATTGCCCATGGGATTTACTCATCTCCATCCCCGTAGAATTAGGGTTACAGGTGCATACCCCCAACTTTTATGTGGGTTCTAGAGACAAACTCAGTGTCTCCTGCCTGCACAGCAAGTTCTTTACCCTCCCCTCCGCCCTTGTTTGTCCAAGTTCTTATCATCCATCTTATTGTTGTCTTTTCTCTGTTGGGTAGAGACCCAGAGATACTGGGGGCTCTTGTGTCTCATTATTCAAGACATTTATTCCATTTTAACTCATTGTTAATAGAAGAGTTGTATGTTTGACTTTATGGTATTAATTAAAATGTTATTCATCTTAATGTTTTTCAAAAGTGAAAAAGTAAAATTTACCCAATCATAGCTTCTGTAGTACTTTTGTAACTGCAACTGTTTCCTATCTATCCTCCCATCATCCATCCATACATACATACACAAGCCAGCTATCATCCATCATCCCATTCATCCATCCAACTACCTACCAGTATCCTCCAATTCATCATCATCCACCCATCTATCTATCTATCTATCTATCTGTCTATCTATCTATCTATCTATCTATCTATCTATCTATCTATCTATCTATCTATCTATCTATCCTCTGTGTACTACCTCCTTTGCTTAAGGATAACCTAGGAACTATGGTGCATATTATGAATTATAGAATCAATTCTGTTTTCAAAGAGGCCGTGACCTAAGGCTATAGAGATGGGTTCTTACACAGCTGTCATACAAAACAGAGCACAAAAACCTCCAGGATAGTAATTTTAATAGCTGCATGTTTGCACTATGGGCAACTTTATCGATTGCACATGACAGAAGTCCAGATCAAACTAGTTGAGTCATATCTAGCTTTAGAAATGGCTTGATTCAAAGACCCAGTGGTAGTTTGATGGGACTGTTCATTTCTTTGTCTCATTAGCGCACTTCTTGTTGACTTCACTCTTGGATGGCCCCTTTCTTGCGGTGGATTTGCCCATCCGAAGCCCGAGGCTAGTGTCATTCCTCCACTATGAGTCCAGAGAACGAGAAAGACCCAACACCTCTCTCCCAAGATTCATAGCGTTAAATCTTAAGGATTAGTTTCACTGGTCTCCCTGAGGTCACGTGCACATCTCTCAGCCAATCATCATGGCCACGGGACTATTATTCTCTGTCATTAGCAAGAGTCCTTAGTCAACTCCTATATTTAGAAGCCTTGTGGGCTGGGGAGGAAGGACAGTTTCCTACAGAGACTTCACTAGGGCCACCTGGGGCTTGTGGAATGTGGTTCATCAAAGGAGCTATTGGACTTGTTGCTGACACAGGCAGAAGGAGAGAATGCTGGCCAAGAGAAGAACAGGAGGGAGAAGTGGGGGGTGGCGGGATTGCACTTCATGTTTTAGAAGGGGGAAATGACTGTGTCTCCTGGAATGTGCAGAAACATGCATGCGACCTTTCTTCCACTTCAGGACACGTTCCGCCTTCGCCCAGTGGTGGTGCCTTTACAAGGGGAGGGGGACTGAAATTTTTAGGCAGGGAAGTGACACACAATGAGACCCTCGGTGAGCTGGCCAGGGATGGTGAATTCCAGTCATTTTAACTATTGCCTTCCCTGGGAAGAAAGGACTGGGGCTGGATCTAGAGGTAGCTGGAGGAATGGGGGTGATATGATCAAAATAAATTGGACCAAATTCTCAAAGAACCAACGATGCCAAAGGAAGACCGTAGCTATTGTGTTATATAGAGGTGTTGCGTAGGGGACTCCTTGGCCACCGTGGTAAGGTGACATGGAAGTTACCCATCATTCCATATGAGCATCAGCATTCTGAGTCACCCATACTTCCTTTCTGCTCTGTTACAGTTTCATCGCAAATCAGAAGAGGTTAGAGATCATCAACGAAGATGACGTGGAAGCTTATGTGGGGCTGAAAAACCTGTGAGTACTCCCTGCGTCCTTACCTCAGACTCTTCTTACCTTCTGCTGTGGTCAGGTAGGCAGCTTGCTGGTTAGTTCTAACGTGAATGCCATTATGTGGTTTCTGTAGGACAATCGTGGATTCCGGATTAAAATTTGTGGCGTACAAAGCCTTTCTGAAAAACAGCAACCTGCAGCACGTGTGAGTAGCCAGCCATTTGCCCAGTATTTTCTCACCCTTGTTTATTTTCCTCCTTCGCCAGCCCCAGCCCTCCCTTTGGTAGTTAGCCCTGATAGCAGCTTAGGAGCGTTAGCTTTGATTGTGTTTGATTTCAGAATGGCTTTGGGGGTGCTTAGAACAGCCTGTTCATTCCCTTTTGTGAATTTCTGGGCCATTTCCATCTTGGACAGAGCTCTGGGCCAACGGCAAGGACTCTGATGTGAAAACGATGTCCTTGTACAAAGGTCTTGATTCTTTTCTTTGGAATAAGACACACTCCCTGGAAGACATCAAGCTAAGTAATCAAGATGCTGACTTGGCCTTGGATGGCTTAAGGAAATAAAAATTACTAATGCTTTTTCCCTTATAATAGGACCATTTGAGCCTTCATTTTCTCAGCAGCATGTGCCATGGATTGATAAAAATAGAGGAAAGAAAATCAATCACCGACTATGCTAACAGTCCAGATGACTCTTAGTAGTAGGAGCTGCTTTGCCCCAAGTCATGTTGGTATTTTGTTGACTGGAATCCATTGAAAATGCGCAAATAAGAGTTATTATATGGTTTTCTGGTAAGCCCCTCACTGCTACCAGTTAAGGCAACAAATTCTGCGCTTCCTGAGATAGCCTATCAAACAGATGACCCTCAAGACAAAAATGTCATGGTCCCTCCCCCAATTCGGATTCCCTTACACTGTGAGCTTTGGGTGGAATCACTCTTTTGCTGGAGGGCTGTCATAGGAGTTCTTGCTGACCAAAGTCTCTTGCATTTCACAGTTAGTTGGCCTTTTACCTGCTGGGTCTCACCTGGGCATTTTACTTGCACAGACCAATGTCTGTATCCCCAGTACACAGACAAAAACCCAGTCTGAGGGAGCTGTGTGACTTACCTGCAGGCCAGCTCTTCACCGTGTTCCTAAGACAGGAATAAGGGAGATAAACTCTCTGCTATCACTATCGTCTTGTAACATCTGCCCCTTCCCCCTCCCTGGGGAAAACAGTTCCCAGGATGGTTTCCATGCCGGTTATAAAAGAATTCATTGTCTTGGATCAGACTGCCTGGGTGCTCTGTGGAGATGTGTTGATTTTACTGAAGACCTTAATTTCATAAAGTCATTATCATGAGTTCATATTTTATATGTGACAGGAATAATGAAGTCACTTTCTAAGATATAAAACATTCTGCAAAACCGGAATAAAACTCTGGGCACATTTTAAAACACTTTTTTTTTCTTGAAACACTTCTTGCCAGCCTGTCTGGATTGGTTTGTTGGGGCAAACCTGATGTGTTGGTAGCCCTTGGTGGCACAGGCATGACAGCAGGGTGAGAATGGAAAAATGTCCCACTGCCGCCTCTCAGAAGTAATTAATGACCTTGACAGTTAAGTTTTCGAATTTTCATTACAGATGACCTTAGACCCAAATCGCTCAGCAGTTTCATTGTGTGCTGTCTGATTCCTCGGGGGATTGATGCTCCCATGAACAGAGGGCCATGGCTAATTGTAATTCTATTGATAGCCCCGTGTGTCTTTCTTTTGTGTGTTGCTATGTGAGAGAACAATTTTAATGGTGTTCTCACTTGCATAGCCATAAAGTTATGTGTCTGCTCCTGCCTCTTGATGTGGTCTTAAGATAGGATACTAAAAAGAGGTAGATATTCTATATAGCTTCCTTACTAGCCTACAAGCCAGGAGCCAATAATTGGTCTAACTTCAAAACCTCTATTGATTTGTGTAGCTATTGTCAAGCAGTAGGACCCAGTGACATTAGGCCAGTATTTAGGCACTCATGAAGACTGGAGAGATGACAGCGAGCCTCAGGCTTTCACTTGGAGAAAGGGGCTTTTCCTAGACACAGAATGACGCTAGCCTGTCTTGGAGGATGGTAGGGATGGAGAGGGGAGTCAGTTCTAGCATCTGCCTTCTGTCCCAGCTTCTGCTTGGGACTCAGGACCCTGGGGACCAGCTTTTTTTCCCTGGATTTCCTGAATACAAATTGTACTGACCCCAGTTATCCACACAGTGGGCTCCAAGTGATCAATGAAGAGCTGTGTTCTAAAGCTGTCTCTCCCCAGCCCTAGGCTGGCCTGACAGCCCTTCTTAGCTCCCCTCCTGTACAGACATATGGGAAAGATGGGGCTATGGCCCTCCGGGCTTTGAGAAACTTCAGAGGGGAACCCTGGCTCACCCTTGCCTCGGTTTGCCTAGTCCATGTTAGCCTCACACAGCGACCTCTCAGAGCTCCTCTCTGAATGTGTGTCTAGGTGCCTTTAACTGCTGCCCAGACCCTAAAACCACAGGGACTGTGAGAAAAGCCAGCCTGTGTGTTTTCCAGGGGCTTTGCCGAGGTGCTAATTCTGCTCTTAACAAAGTTTTACAATCAAACAGTAAGAGGATTGTTGATTCTCTTTTCTTCCTTCTTCCTCCTTTTTGGCTTTTGGCCCCATTCCTAAGTATGCTTCATAAAACTCATCTTGTTCTTTGGCTCGTAACCCCGCGCTGCACTGTGCTGCTGGCAGCCCAATAGAGCAGCTGCCTCCCGGGAGGGCAGCGTGGAGCTGACGGGGGAGGCTGCTCTGCAGGGCAGCGTGGAGCTGATGGGGACTCCTCCCCATTCCTCCCTTTGCTTCCTCTTGCTCCTGGTCTTCGCCTCTTTTTCTCTCTTCCTCTCCTCCACAGCTCCGTTCTCACCCCCTCTCCCTTCTTTCCTCCTCTCTGTTTTTATTTATCTTGGGAGAGAAGAACGGATTTTTTTCTTTTTCCACTTTTTCAGAAGGATTGGGAATTGTGATGAATATGAACATATCTGAGCCCAAAAGGCAGGCATAGACTCTTTTGATGTGATGGGCTCCACCAAAGCCATTCTCAGTTCAAGTTCCAAAAGGAAAGCCTTATATGGGCATGTCCTGCAACTTCCTGGTGGATTATACTTTGATGTGGGATACCATTTCCTGGGGATAAGCACATTGCTCTCCTGTGAATGAAGAAGATGCAAGCTTAGAAGGCACAAGGGCACCCTGCTGTCAGGCTGGGTTCAGGTGGGTGGGATCTCTGTGAAGGAGGTTCACCGGATGGTCCTACGCTCCCTTGAGTTCTGAGAAGCTACATTCACTGTTCCCCAGCTGGCTAGTTCTAGCTCTTGATTCAGCTCCTGGGTTTCCCTGGCTCTCCAAGAGGCCTGTTCACATGGATCAGAGCACTTCCACGGAGACACCCTTGGACTAACACAGCATTCTGGCCTGTTACACCGTATATCTCATAACGTGAAGTAAAATTTAAACAGTCAACAAACTCAGCTGCCAGGATGACGGCTGGGAATTTCCCATCCCAGTGATCGTGGCACAGATTACCGAAAATGCCCACCTGCCTGAGAAACACGCATATTTGGAACACACCGGGAAATTCATTAGGTTTGGTTTTTTATTTTTTATTTTTTGTTTTTCACCCTCAATAGGGCAACTTTCCATTGATTTATGTAAATCTAAATATGTCATATTTCTGGGGAGCTCGAGATAGAGCCCCTCCTGGAGTTCTTTGCTCATGAAGGCCCTGTGCAAATAGTCTCATCAGGACAGTTCCAGTCAGGTGTGCTCTTCCCTGGAAAGACTGTTTAAATTCTATGTCTTTTCCAAGTTTTATTTGCCACATACTTTAAAATGTTCAAGATGCTTTATAGCTGTAAAGTTTTTCTGTTCTCGAGAGCTTACGATGTTATATTTTATTACATAGTTCCCAACTTAATGTTCAAACTGTCAGGATCTCCACAAGGCTTAGGACTGGACAGCCAGTCAATTTGTGAAGCATAAGCTCTTGTAAAACAAAGATATTAAAAATAGACTCGCAAGATGCCCACCCTTCCGTAGTGCGTAGAAACTGCGAGAGGGGCAGGGAACCCAGGAAGTTGGCTTTCTAGGTAAAAGACACCATGGGTTCTAAGGAACATGTGTACCCAATCCAAGAAAATTACATTTTAAAACCAAAGTATTTATTTGAACACATCGTTTTAAAACCACAGCCTTTTAAATTCACACTTAATGTATCTTATTTCTCCCAGGAATCTCACACGAAACAAGCTGACGAGCTTGTCCAGGAAGCATTTCCGCCACCTTGACTTGTCGGAGCTGTAAGTAATGATTTTGTCGGACATTTGGGAGAAAATTTTCAATAGAAAGGATAATTGGTATTTTTTTTTTAATGAGTACCATTGCAAGTTTGTGTTGCATCAAAACTCTTGAAAAATGATTTCTCTAGTTTTGCCCCAATTGGGTGATTAAAATCTCAATCTCAATTATATGTCATTCTGATCAGCTGAATGCTGTTTTTACATAAATAATTTATTTTCTAATAGAGGGAAAAGAGAAAAAAAAACAGCAGGGAGTTTTGTGTTAAAGTGGCTTTATATTTTATGTCTTCTGGCTCCTGTTTTATCCAAGCCCTAAAATAAAGCAAGTTCATCACAGAGGAAATTGCAGCAGATAAAACCCTTCCAGCTTTGTCAGTCTCAGCCCAGCAAAGGCTTGGGTGTAGCCAACTGTGGAAGAGAGACCGTTCTCCACCCCTGTCATCTCTGGGAGCTTTTCTCCGAGGTCCACCATGGTGCTCAATATTTATCCTTATGTTCCAGTCTCCTCTTCTGTTAAATGATAGGGAAAACACTGAGATGTGTTGATGGCCGACAGCCAACACCTCAGATGGTTCTTGGTGTAATCACCATGACACAAATATGAAGGCCGCCATTGCTGTGGGCAGGGGCTTGAGGGATACCCAAGGCAAGCCCGGGGCTGGAAGGACAGACCTTGGAGGGTAGGAAGAAGCATTAACTTAAACCACTTAGAAACATTCAGGGACCAGTCTCAGGATTTCTTTTCTTCTCTGGAAAGTCAGGAATGTGGGATGGAGCAAGAGTAGTCACGCATCAAAAGCCGCAGTGGGAATCCTCAGAGCTCAGGGCAGAGGAAGCGGGTTCCAGGGCCACTGCCCGGTCTGCTCCTTGAAATCAGAGAGGTGGGACGGTCCTTGGGCTCTGTTCCCATCTGGGGTGGTTTCTGTCCCCACCTTGCTGTTGCTCCAGGCAGTGACAGGGTTAAGAGGTGTCTTGGGCTCTGGGTACCAGGATGAAGTCCCCTAGAGAAGAAGGCACAATGGAACCCCAGCCTCCAAGGCTGACATATGAGCATGTGTGTCAGGAACATCCAGGCTGGTGTGTACACACCTGAGTACCGGCTGCCCCAAGCAGGGAGCCCCTTGGCACTTTCACGGAGACAGTCTGGGAACAACTCACATGGGAGCCCCTTGGCACTTCCACGGAGACAGTCTGGGAACAACTCACATGGGGCTTGGACCAGTTTTTCGCTTCAACTAGTAGAGAACCATACTGCCAGAAATAGCTATGCCCAGCAGAGCTAAAAGGCAGGTCTGAATTCTGAGGTATAGGGTATGTGTATGGGGGGAGGGGGTTGGGAAGGGCAGTGGGGACGTGGTTAGGCTTTGATCTAACAGAGTGGGAGACTGGGGGTGATGGCACAGTCCTCAAATTAATGCCAAAAGAAGGAGTGCTCGTCAGATTAGGTGCTCAGGACAAGGACACAACCCCACGAAGAGGGCCCCTCACCATGCTCAGGTGCACCGTGCATCTATTTTAAATAGATACTAGGTATATATCTCATTGGGGGTATAGTATATTTGACATTTGTATGTTGTATATAGGATCTATACATATCTTATATAGTGATATTCTGATTATACATTATTTATATGTTTATATAAAATCTCAAATATGCAACACTCAATACTTTCTTCTAACTCTTTTGAAATATAAATTACTGTTTGATACAGTAGGCCTACTCTACTGTGGAACGCTGTGACTTCCTCTGCCTAGCTGTGATTTTGTACCCAGTTGGCAGCCTCCATTGCCCTTCCTGCCACCCTTCCCAGCTTCCAGTCACCACTTACCTACACCTTATGCCTAGGACACCAGCTTAATTTGCCCCACCTGTGAGTGAGGACGTGTGCTGTGTGCCTTTTTCTCACATAGTAAGAGATGTGACCCTCTCAGAGGCAGGTATGGGACACAGGGCAAGGTCCTCCAAGTAAAGGACTTGGGTGCCACTGTGTAACATTTTCTGGATGAATGGAAAATCAGAGTTCTGCTTTCCAGTTCATGCTTCAGCCTCCTGCGAGCTGCTTGCTCACAGCAAATCATTCACCAGGCGCTGACGGTGTGTAGGCTACCTGTCAGAACGAAAGGGAGAAAATTCCGTCAAGGATTCCATCCCTTAGTGGGAGAGGTGGGTGCCCAGGCCAACCAGGGCAGATAACACATGAAGAGAGGAGAGAGTCAGCCCTCTGCCGGTGCTGTGCGGCCATGTGAGCATCCTGGGTTCCTAATTGAGATCCCTGCCTTTTTTTTTTTCCATTTGGCTTATTTGATTACAGCCTCATTTTAGAAAGACGTTGGCTATTTGTGTACTCGGAACTCTAGGAACTGTTCTTGGGTGCCTTGACTTGGAGCCAATGGTGGGTCTTTTCTGCCTGCTATTCCATGCCGTATAACATCAAATCCTGTTTGGATGTTGGCAGAATATTTGGAGATGAGTGAGCAGATAGAAATAAAGCCAGTCCACCATGACCACATTTCCCCTTCACCCCCCAAGAAACTCACAGGAAAGTCTCCAGGGACCTCTGAGATTCTTAGAGCACAATCAGAAAACCACAGGAGTAAACGATGCTGCAAAGCCAGGTCCCATCCTCAGGAAATCTTAAGCATTGTGGTTAGCGCCAGGCAGCGTCTATGTAACGATTGAAAATGGCCTCATTTAAAGGTTCATTATCATAAATGGAATTCATCTTAAATAGGCCGCGGAGCATTATAAATAGCATTAAAGATTTTCCCTGTGGTTTTTGTTTTCCTCTTGACCACTTCCTCTTTCACCCACTGTAGTACATGAGCATCCAGACAGCATGGCTGAGGTCTAGCACACCCTCCGGCAGCAGGCTGCACAGCTCAGCCTGGGGAGTCCAGCGTATCATCCCCGGAAACCCTCACTGGGTTGAAGATGTGCATATGTGTTCTCTACCTTCCTTCTGCCCAGCTTAGCCCTTAACCATCTTGCATGAATGAAAAGGATTCTGGTTGCATAATGCAGAAAGGCCAGAGAGACAGCCTCCTGGTTCCTGCACCTCAGCCTTGGATCCCGATAGCTCTAATTTCATTTTAAATGCAGACAAAATGGTTCTACTGGACCTGCTGAAGTGAGAACTCTTAAGTATCTAACTTGTATTAATGCTTCTAAAATATTATCATTGACAGCTTCACTTACGCACGTAACCAGCCCCCTCCCCCTCGTGAGATGCCCTGCCATAGCTGTGTGTTGTTTGGATCTGTTTTCCTGCATGCTCTGCAAAGTTCTGTATTTCTTCGCTACCTTTAGTGCACAGAACAGCAGCACAGTAGTTTTAGATACCGGGATGAATAATAAGCACTGTCACGCCACGAAGGTGGCCATGCTGTTCAGAGGTTGACGCCGAAGACGCTTTCCTCCTGTGGTCAGTTCACAAACACCAGCGAAGCCGAAACTTGTGTGGAGACTGACCGGGTTGCATCTCTGTCCCATGTAGGGTCCTGGTGGGCAATCCGTTCACGTGTTCCTGCGACATTATGTGGATCAAGACTCTCCAAGAGACGAAGGGCAGCCCAGACACGCAGGATTTGTACTGCCTCAATGAAAGCAGCAAGAACATGCCCCTGGCAAACCTGCAGATACCCAACTGCGGTAATTTATTTTAGATCAATGGGTTCTAGGGTAAATTAATTATTCTAATTGCCTTGGTATGGTAGTGAGTGGTAGTGAGTCTGGGGAGAAAACCACTACCCGGCTTCACAGAGTGTGTTGTGGGTATGTCTGGTGAATCGGACATTTACAGGCAGTGCGGGGAAGCCAGCCTGGAGCACCTTCAGTGAATATTCTTTCAAAGTAGAACATCGCTTCTGAATGGCTGATGTTGAAGAATACGGGGATAAAAGTCTACTGTTGATTCCCTTGTTGATTTGTCTGACAGTCCATCTGTCCATCCATCTATCCCCCTCTCAGGTCTCCCAGAAAATGTCCTGGAGGAGTCCAGCCCTCCCAGGTCACCTACGTAGGCCACGCAGAGGGAAGGACCTCGGGGCGCTGGAAGAGTCTAAGCGGAAGCAAACAGTCCAAACCCGCAGCCCCTTAGGCCTGCCTTGCTGCCCCACACTGCCGTGGCCGACTGTGCTTCCATCCGCTTGTCCCTGTGTCTGGGTTCAAGCTCCCGTTTTCCCCAGCATTTCTAGAGAGTTTAAAATAACATCTTAGGGCAAAACTCGGCTCTCCGTTAGAGCTAATGTCCGGCAAGGAGGACAATCAGAGTCAAGGTTAGAATTTTAGGACCCCGGGCCTTGTTTCTAGAACCCCCACATGTGGGTATTAGTCCATCCGTACAGCTTCGGTCATTCCAACGGGGATGAGGCAGGCTCTCAAAGATTCTCTTCGCTCTGGCCCAGGCGACTGGTGACAAAGCAGGGAATTATGTGCACCTGATCGGTGTCCATAGGCGTGTGTGTTAGCCGTTTGCCTTCAGAAGCCCCGGTTTGAAGTCCCACTTTTATTAAAACCAACACTATGGCTGCTTACCCTTGAGGGGGATCTTATGAAGATAATAAAGCGATAAGCACTGGCTCCTTACTCCGTGCCACACAGATCTCTAGGGTGCAGAGAGTCTTCTGCTCTCCTCATGGGGAGTTCTGCTCTGTTCTCTTGCCGGCGTCCCTCAGCCTTCTCTGTCAGCCAACTTTAAAAAAAAAAAAACGAAACAAAACTCCCAGCACACCTAATATCGCTTAGTAGGTGTCTATTCCCAGCTGATGAGAGACAGCTGTCTCCACCTGGGTGCATGCTAGAACTGCCGAGAGGGGCAAGAGAATCACTGTTGAGTCCCCTGGTCACTCGGCTCCCACCCAAATCCCCACAGCTGTTTTGGCCTTCTGATCCAGGAAACACGAAGAGAGCATCTGACACAGGCCCTAGTCCCATGAACCGCCTCCAGCTGGCGTCTGCTTTGTCTTTGCCTGACATCAATTCTCTCTTTATCCATCTTAAAATGTGGCTGCAGGGTCCTGATGCCCTGACAGGGGCTCAGAGGTCACCCGTCCTTGGTATGGTTGACCTCTGAGATCCGAATAGAAGAATGTTCAAGGGAAACAGATTCTTATTTTTTTCTTAAGTCTATTTTTGATATTTTTCTGCGGCGTACCATACGGTTCATGTACCAGGCAAGGGGCTGGAGACTGAAACACACAGAGACACTGACCATCCTTGATACCAGAATGCCCCAAGAATGCCCCCTTTATTGGGCAGCTTATCTAGGGATAACCACGCCCCATTCAAACCCACCAGAAACTATTCCTCTGCCATCAGGAACTCCTGAGGGTCTCGTGCTCAGAGCAGCTGTTGGTACTTAGAGCAGGGAGAACAAGTTGTTTACAAGAAATTCAGTATCTGGGGGTTCACTGCTCCCCAAATTTTTCATTTCTTTTGTTTTTCTCCACAGTTCTTAATGTTTGAGAGTAACATTTTCACACACACAGACACACACACATATACACACATACTCCTTGCAGGGAACTGAGGTTTTATTGACACGCTAGGACTAAATGGCCACATTTGTGATCCATTGTGGTGTTATCAGTGCTTGTTAGAGCAACATTTGGGGCTGTGTTGGTGAATTTGCACACTTAGAGCAACATTTGGGGCTGTGTCGGTGAATTTGCACTCTTAGAGCAACATTTGAGGCTGTGTCAGTGAATTTGCACACTTCGGTGTCTGCCACTTTCCTGAGGCGCTTGTTTGGACTTTCCTTACTCATCTGTGTTTTTCAAGGCATTTTTATTTATTTGCAACTGCATGGGTAATAGAAATACATTTTGTCATAAAAAGTATTTTCCTGTACTCTATAAAAACACATTTAAAAAAATTTATAATCATTTTAACTCAGTAGTGACAGGCCCATTATAGTCTAACTATTACGGAGCATTTGTGGTCAAATGTATCTTAATTACACTAAATGTTCTGTGTTGATGGCTATTTGGCTTATTTCCCATTATAAAGAAAGATTTTATTTTTATTTATTTTTAATTAAAAAAAATCATCTGTATATGTGCCTGAATGCATTACGTGCACCACAGGCATGCAGTGCCCATAGGGGCCAGAAGAGGGCACTGGATCCCCTGGAACTGGAATCACAGATTGTTGTGAGCCACCATGTGGGTGTTGGGAACTGAACCCAGTCCTCCGAAGAGCAGCAAGAACTCTTGACTGCTGAGCCTCTCTCCAGCCCCAATTCCCGTATTATTGCTATCATCGTGTTTCCACAGCATCCTTCTTCATGCTCCTGTAAATGCTCCTCTAGAAGACATCACAGAGAGCTGAACTTCTCTCTTAGGTGAACCATTAGAATCTGCTACACCCATAATTTACCACTCTAGCAAGTTATATGTCCCGAAATCAGCAAACTCTTAAAAGAGCTGCCTGGCCTTTGAGTGTGTAGTGTCCCGATTATTAATATTCTTCAGTGTCTAGCAAACTGACTTATGATTTGGTAAATGCTCCTCTTTCTATGCTTTTCTCAATTCTCTGTAGTAGTTCCTCTTTTCTTTCTTTTATTTTCATCTTTAGTTTCTGTTTTTTTTTATTTGTTTGAAAGTTACAAAGTACACTTCTGATTTTTTTGAAAAAATAAGAAATCCAAAACATTTATTTATTTGAAAAAATAAGAAATCCAAAACATATATTTCACTGTGCATTTTCTGTGCCTAGAATATATAGCATCAAAAAGGGAAAAATATTTATATTTCTTTGCATCTCTTCACCCATTTCTTAGTGTTTTATCATCTTAAATTTTGTTTTTATTTTTTTCTGTTCAAAAGAAAATGTTTACAAGCAATTGACTAATGATTGTATTGGATTTCATGTATTGCCACTTATTAGAAATTACCAGAAGATGCAAATGACATGATGTCCTACATCTGTAGCAACAACAAAAGCATTAGGAGATAAATAATGCAATTTGAAAATGTTTATAAAGGTGAATTAATAGGTGATTCAGAAATACACTGGAAAGACAATGATCTATAGTTTTTTACTTAAGAAACCAGAATTATTTTCTTCCATATCACCATAGGTGTATATTCCTGTTTGAATGGCAGAGAAGAGACACCAAAAACATTTGCTATACTCAGACACATGCATGAGTAAGCCACAGGGAGAGAACTGGGGAGATGTTGCTTGATGGTGTTTTTTAAAAGCTTAAAAATACATTTAAGATTTCCATTGGTGCATACCTATTATTCATGCTACTGGGCCACCTGAGGACATTTTCAATCAGTTATACAACATTCTTTGAGTGCATTATCTCTGTGCCCCTGTGTCCCCTTCCACCCCTCCTACCCTTTAGCCCTCTTTGTTTCCTTGAACAGTTTTGCTTTGTTTTTTACGACATCTGTGTGTTTTTATGTATCTATGCAACATCCAGTACCTGCAAATGCGAGAAAACATGGGGTACTCGTCTTTCTGCCACTGGCTCAATCCACCTAACATGATTATTGGTCAGTTGACATGAATTACATACTTCATTCTTCAGCACAACTGGAGAGCAGGCCAAGGCTCTTTATTCATTTCCGTCAGTGGGCACTGAGGTGTGTTGTGTAACTTAGCTGCCGTGTGTAGAACTGCAGCAAACATGGATGATCTGTAGCTGTCTCTGACTTGGAATCCTTGTGTGAGTACCTAGACATGGTTGAACTTGGTCATTTGGTGGTTCTAGTTTTGGTTTTTCTGAGGAGGCTCTGTAGATACTTCCACAGAGGCTGGGCCACTTTATATCTCTCCAAGCAGTGCGTGAAGGTTCCATTTTGTTCATCTCAGCAGTGTTTTTTTAGCATGTGTTAATGTCTGTGATTCTCACTGGGGCAAGGTAAAAGAGATTCTTTAATTTCACGCATCTGATGGTGAGTGAAGTTGAATGTTTTTTCCTCCTGCTGCTTTGCTGAGAATACTTATCATCTCTAGGAGTTTTCTGATGAAGTCTGTAGAGTCTCCTGCATATTACATTATCTAAAAATGGGGAGAATTTAGCTTCTTGCTGTCTTGTTAGTACTTTATTTTCTTTTCTTGTCTTATTGCTTCAGCTAATACTTCAAGTACTGTTAGATAATAGTGGGGAGAATGAGTACTCACTCTTACTGTGGAAATGCTTTAGATTACCCCCATTTGGTATGATGATTAGAAGTTTGTTACATACAGCCTTTAGTGTGTTGGAATATGTTTTTCCTGTTCCTAACTTCTTGAGGGCATTTGTTCTAAAGCCATGCTGGATTTCATCAAAAGCCATTTCTGTGTCTCTGGAGATGATCCTAAGACTGCTGTGCTCGAGTCTGTCTCTGTGGTGTATTATATTTACTGATTTGTAAATGTTCAGCAGTCCTTGTGCCACTGGGATGGAGTCAACTTGCTCACGGTGAAGGGTCTTTCGGACGCGCACATGCGCTTCAGCTGCAAGTTCTTGACAAGTTTTGCAAATATGATCATTGGGAAACTGCCCTATAATTCCCCCTCTGTTGTTGCGTCTTTACCTGGTTTTGATATCACTAATGCTGTTTCCTAAGAAGCATCTGTGAAAGGATGGCCAGTCTTTGGTTGAGAGTAGGGTGATGACGCCCTTTAGCCTCAGTGTGTTGGGATTTGACTGTCATTACATCTCGCAGCACTTGTTTTATGAGATTGGGTGCCCCGTGTTCTGTGTGTTAGGCATTTGGAATTGCAATATGCTCTTCATGGGCTGATTGCTCCCCGAGTCAGTACGTGCTGACCTTTGTATCTTAAGACTGGTTCTGATTTGAGTCTCATATGTCACATATCAGAACAGTGACAGGTGCTTGTTTTTTAGAGCAGTTTGCTTGGAATTCCTTTCCCAGCCTTTCACCCTAAAGCTGACCCCATTTTTGATGAAGACATACACTCTTGGAGGCAACAAGTAAATGGATCATTTTTCAGTTGGGTCTGCTGGACTGTGTCTTTTGATTGGGGTAATTGACACAATTGATATTTATAGTTATTGAAAGGTATATATTGAATCCTGTCATGTTTTATAGTGTCTGGGGTTTTGTATTTCTCCTCTGTGTACCTGCTGTTCATGTGGTTTGTTCTTTCCCATAGTTTGTTGGGAATATTTTCCTTACTCTTCAGCCCAGAGGAGTCTTTAACCTGTCTTCTCTAGGGCTGGCTAAGAGGTCATCTGTTCCTTTAGTTTGTTTTTATCAAGGATTTTTTTTTCTCCTTCAATTATGAGAGATTGTTTTGCTAGGTATGGTAATCTGGGTTAGCAACCATTAGGTTTCAGAGATTGAAAATATATTGTGTGAAAATTTCAAGGTTTAAAAAACCTTAAAACCCACCAGCCTTTAAGGTTTCTGCTGAGAATGTTCTGTTCTGGTGAGCCTGCCTTTATATGTGACATGTATTTCTCTCTTGCTGCTTTCTGTATACTTTCTTTGTTCTACATATTTAGTGTTTTAACTATAAATTTCTGATCTTATCTATTGGTTCTCAATGCATCCTGAGCTAAGGTTGGCAATTCTTTCAATAGATTTGTTTTTTTATGTTTCTATACTAGGTTTTGGTTCCTTTTTCCTTCCTTCCTTCCTTCCTTCCTTCCTTCCTTCCTTCCTTCCTTCCTTCCTTCTTTTCTTTCCTCCCTCCCTTCTTCCCTCCCTCCCTCTTTCTGTTTCTTCCTCCCTCCATCCCTCCCTCCCTCTCTCTCTTCTTCCCTCCCTCCCTCCCTTCCTTCCTTCCTTTTCTTTTAAAATTCAACACACCACCCTTCTTTTATCATGTCAAGGAGAGGACTGAGTCACAATAGAGCTGGGTGTCATTCTTCACTGTGGAATTGGTACTTAGGGCCAGCAACTCATCTGTTTCTCCTGAGTATCAGTCACTGTCCTGGGTCAACTTGGATCTCCTGCTTGAACCTGCAGCTTCTTGTGGAAGCTGAGGGACTCCCTATCCCTGTGGAGTCCATCACTGGGTTGCAGAATTCCCTGCATGCTCATGGTCCTGATCCCAGTTCAGATCCAGCCCCACCACAGTTTCCACCGCTCCTGTGTATCTGTGACCTTTTCAAGTGTCCGCTCGGGTCTCCTCTCTGGGTCTGCAAGTTACACTTGGCATGACAGAGGACAGTTTATGGGAGTCAATTGTCTCCCACCAAAAGGAATCTAGAGACTGAACTCAGGTCATCAGGCGAGTACCTTAATCTACTGAGCAATCTTGGCTATCCCAAATCACCTTATTCTTAGAATGGAATGTGTGATGTTCGAGAGGAATCCTCTATGAGAGGGTTGACATTTTTCTTTCCTCTGTTGGATTGGGAGGGTAGGGGTGTCTAGTGTGGCAGTTACACCTTTAACCCTGTAACCAGGGCACAAGGCTAACTCTTAGTGCCATCCTAAGTTTCCAGAGACGTGTCTGTCCTTGTCGCATGGAAGAGAGTCTCATTTCTTCTCTCCCTGTGTCTTTGTACTGATGAGTCCAGCTAGGAGCAGGGCTAAGAGTTTAGTGCCATTACTATTATCTGCTCAAATGCCCCACAGGTCCCAACCTGCAATGAATGACCAAATATTTATTCACGCTGTGATATAGATTGTGGTCTGTTTCTCTGAACAACCCCTTCGAGCTTCAGAAAAACGATCAGTTGTGAGGTGGCAGGTGTGTTCGTGCTATTTCCACATTAACTGGGTAAGGGATGCAGTGGACCAGGTTTCTGGAGGACTGAAGTAGATCCTACAAATGGATCCTAACACTGGCGGGTTGTGCAGATTCATCTTTTGGGGGGGCAAGAAGGTCCTCGCTATGCTGCTCAAGCTGGCTTCTTACTCACAGCCATCCTCCTGCCTCAGCCTCCTGAGTTCTAGAGTGACAGATGTGAGCCACCAGCACCAGTTTCTTTTAGTGGTTTAAATAGAGTTATTTTAAATGTTCTCTGTTCAATTTCTGAACACCCCATCAGTCTAGCCCAGTGTGCTAGCAGGGCTGTCCAGTGTGCTAGCAGCTTTTGGGAGCACTGTGGGCTTCGCTATGTGCTGTGCTTATTTCAAATCTTATTAAGCCAGAAAGTGGTGCCTGGCAAGTGGTTGATCCTGCTTTGGCCATCCATGCTTCCCAATTCCTATTTAACTAATTGTGCTAATTGAGCCTCAAGTGATATTTCAAGCACAGATTGTTTTTTCCATGATTGGGTCTTGGCCAGCACATCAGTGCTGGAGACAGGTGCTCACTCGTTTGCAGGGGACTTTACATTTGAAAGATGTAAGCTTGGCCAATTTTGCACAAATTCCTTTGGGAACTCTTATGACATGGCAGACAGATTAGTTTATAATAAGGAGCCCCATTCTTCCTCCACAAAATAGGCAGGGAACTCTTTTCAAATGAATCACACCCTCAGATCATGGATCTGATATAGTATGTATGATCTGTACAAAGATGAATGAGTGCAACCCTGGAGGGCATTGTTCTGTAGTGTGTCGTGGGAAAGGCCCTTGATTTCAGGTCCAAGTCTCAGTCTACGTTGGCTTGGGCAACTTTGAGAGATGTGCTTGACTTTTTTGTTTTGTTTTTGTTTTTTGAGACAGGGTTTCTCTCTGTTGCTTTGGAGCCTGTCCTGGAACTAGCTTTTATAGATCAGGATGGCCTCGAACTCACAGAGATCCGCCTGCCTCTGCCTCCCGGGCTGGATTAAAGGTGTGCGCCACCACTGCCCAGTGTGCTTGACTTTTATAACACTTACATTCATGAATTAAACAATGCAAAGTATTTGTCTTCAAGGTTAGGTATCAGGATGCTATAACACACTGGATGAGAGCATCTACTTTAACGAGTGCCCAGCAAATGTTACTACTGCTGCTACTGTAAACAAGCGTCCTCAGGGCTGTTACTCATCTACACTGAGGCTTGAAAAACCAGACTACACCAGATTTTATTGGAATCATTGAGATTATGATGTAACATATACTACCAAAGCTCATTTTAACTTCTCTCTGCTCAGAATATCTAAAATAACAGATACACTCATAAAGGGAAGCACACGTCCCAAAGCATTGGAGTTGGGGTACCCAAAAGGATGTCTTTAAGTTCCATAATTGGGATGTGCTTTTGGGAAGGGCTTCTAGGCGTAACATCTTTAGAACAAGTTTGGCTCCCAGGGTCACCCTAGAGTCCGTAAATGAGTTTGTAAACACAAGGAAGCTGGACCCAAGGCAGCACCAGAAGGTCTTAGCTGGGAAGGCCAATGGATGTTTAGTAGCAGTCAGAAGGTCGGTTACCAAGTGGTCCACAGAGAAAACCAAGGGAAAATGTGACCTGTGCATGAGTGTAGCTGACACCATGGCAGACAGTGTGAAAAGTGAAAACCTGCTGTGTATCCACAGTTAATATGCTTTTTGCTGTCTATGGTCCAGGCAATATGACCCTCTTTCCTCAAGAGAAAACTGGAGATGCATTCTATAAAGAGAGTGAAAGGTTCTGAGGAGCTCCAGGTAGATTCGAGGCTATGGCATTTATAGAAAACACGGTGGGCTTACATATTGATCTTTTTTATATTTATAGACTTTTTCCCTTATTGAAGCAGTGCATTGGGACAATGTCCAGCAGTCCTTCTGTTGGGCTGAGTAGTCAGAATGGTCTCTTCCTCAAAATGAGATGAAGATAACTGGATAGATTCTATGGGTTTTAGATCGCTCTGCGCTCCGTAAGGTTTATAGATCATGGTAACACTGAGGTCCCCGGTAGAGGGTGTGACTTCGCTGCATGTAGAAAGATGCACAGACAGCCCTGTGCCGAGTCTGGATGGGCAGGTGGGCAAGGCTGGTGCACAGATGGAGTAGACTCCGGCTCTCTCCTGGCAGGAGAGCAGCAGGTAATTCTACAACCAAAGAACCAACAAATAGGCGTGCGAGCATAATATTTAGAGGGGTGGAGATCAATAGTAAAGAAGAAATGCGAATAGATGGATGGGTGCCCCTGGGGACAGGAATCAGCGCCATCCGGGTGGGGCCAGACTACTCTCCACATCATAACTCGAGTGGTTTTAATAGCAACTTCTGTATGGCTATAGACTCCTTAAATGACGTTAGACTCAAAATAAGAAAAATGTGTATTTTTAAGAAGTCACCCAGAACACACCACTAACTTTAGTGGTATTTTGCCTTGACCTGCTTCCTCATTCACACAGTTTATATGAATAAGACTTAATACTGTTTTTTGTTTCCTGTGCTTTCTCTTAACTATTGTTGTGTGTTTCACTGCCTTGTGAAACTCGGGATAGCCTGGGCTTCTCTGAAACCACCAACAAATGTAACATTCCTCTCCATTGGGTACTATGGGAAAGGTGCATTCCAAGAAGGCCAGATTTTATTAGGGTGTTCTTTCTCGGTGGTCAGAACACCACGAGACACGCTGTGCACAAATACTGTGTAGCGTGACTTCAATACTAAAGAACAGTGGCTTAGCTGGCGAGGGTTGCTTAGTAACGAAGAGTTTGTGCGTGGAGCGTGGCATTGTGACTTAGTAGTGATTGTAGCTCCTTTCCTGACCTCCAAGTCGCTTCCTAGACAATGGTCCATCACAGTCCTGGAAGACTTGGCTATCGGGGCGAACACAGCCTCTCCAAATAGTCCTTACATAAAGTAAGGGGGCTGCTTTGATTGGCAGGACCAACATACTGTTAGCCCTCCCAGCCCAGTTTTAGGTACTGGGATTCTTGGCAGTGAAGGGAGTGTGCACACCTGGGAGGAGGGATCCCTAAGAAGTGAAAAGTGTGGGAAGTAGAATAAAAACCGTCGAAACCTTGGAATATAAGGTGGAAAACCACACCACTGAAATGCTAAAAATAAGCGCAGTGTTCACATTTCCCCTCACAACCATCACAATCTTTCATTGTGATAAGGATTCATATAATTTCTCATCATTAGTATGTATGGGATGGTCAGTGTAATTTATAATAATTAGCTCTAACTTTGCTTGAAGGATTCTCACGTGGTCATAGTTGGAGTTTAATCCTGGAGAAATGCTTTCTAACTCGTTCTTGACAGTCCGGTTCCCCCAAACGCTAGGTCCGATGGCAGGTTTCTAGACTTAAATGAGCTTCTGTGAACACGTGGGTGTGTCTTGCCCTTTGATTCTGGCTGTAACTGCATTTCTGTGTGCTTTTCTCTCTCGTAGGCCTACCGTCTGCACGTCTGGCTGCTCCTAACCTCACTGTGGAGGAAGGGAACTCTGTAACCCTTTCTTGCAGTGTGGCAGGTGACCCACTCCCCATGCTGTACTGGGACGTTGGGAATTTGGTTTCCAAACACATGGTAAGGCCCGTGTTTGGTTCTGTCTCATGGTTGACAATGAGGAGATCGTGTTGAGCATACCGATGTCCACTCTCTCAGACTCCTTTTTGTTGCTGTAGTAACGGGCCCAGACCACAGCAACTTAAAGGAGCAAGGGTTCATCGGGTGGCTGTCTCCAGGTTACAGTCCACCATAGCTGGGAAGTCACAGCTTCCAGAGCTTGAAGGAGCTGTTCATATTAAGTTCACAACTAAGAGCAGGGCACAGTGAATTAATGTATGCGTGTATCAACTCATTATCTTTTTTTAATGAGTTCAGAATCAAAATAGTATGACCTGTGACACTCACATTTAGGGTAGCTGATCCCACTGTAATGAATCTGGTTAAGAAAATCGCTCAAAACCATCCAATAGTTTTTGTCTTATGGGTCCACATGTAGACATTTAAAAGGAATTTTTGATATCATTTACTTCCTACTTGTCCTTAATGAGATAGGGCTAATTCAAGATTACAATTTAGTTATCCGTACACATCAGATTGGAAGAGAGTCTTTAGATGATAATGTATTCTGTGCCATTCTGAGCAAGGAAGCAACAGTCCTATAGTCTTTGTAATTGGAGGAAAATGGATAAGAATTCAAGAATTCAGTCAAACTCAGACATTGAGCAACTGAAATCCAGAACAAGAGAATAACTTACCATTACTTGAGTCCGGAACCTGCAAGAAAAGTGTGTGTGTGTGTGTGAATAAGTGTGTGTATGGTGTGTGTTTAACAGCGTGTTTAAGTGTATATATATATATGTGTGTGTGTGTGTGTGTGTGTGTGATGTGTGCAAGTGTGTGTTTGTATATGTGTGTAAGTGTGCGTGTATCTATACTCCATTTCAGGAAAAAATGTTGCTACTTTGGGATCAATTCTAATCAAGATTTTTTTTTCTTGTCTGTTAATTTATTTGTAGAATGAGACGAGCCACACGCAGGGCTCCTTAAGGATCACAAACATTTCCTCTGATGACAGCGGGAAGCAGATCTCTTGTGTGGCAGAAAACCTGGTGGGAGAAGACCAGGATTCCGTGAACCTCACTGTACATTGTACGTAGCGGGGGCCGCGTGTACTGTCCATGGGTGGTGACTGCTTATTCCAGGCTTTCCTTTGTGCTTAACTAAGAAATGCCAGCCCTGGTTCTCGTCCCGAGCAGTCCGTTTAGAGAGACCACTCGCTCCTGCTCAATCCCCAAAGCATAAGGGTCTGCTTACATTTAAAGTCAGATGATGGCCAGGCTGTTTGTCAAGCCTAAATTAGACCTTGGACATTTCAGGAATTAAAACATGGACGTTTAGAATCTCATAAAATTGGACCACACTATAATTCAGCACATCTGAAAGTAAGTCTGCTATTCAACAGCCGCAGCGGTTTTAAGGTTCTCATGCTTCAAGCTGACGGGTCAATGGCAACAGCAACAGTCACTGTGTGGGTTCATCTGATCCGGTTTAGGGTGTGTTCCATGGGATCCAAGAGTCAGGGAGCATCGCCTAAGCCATTTTCAAATTTAGTAATTTTATAGCTATTTTAATTATTTAAGGAAGAACTGCTAATGAAAAAAGTGTCTCTCACTATTAATGATGAATTTATATAATATTAAGATGTGTGTGTGTATGT
>NC_022018.1:59645294-59650013 GCF_000317375.1 Microtus ochrogaster
GTGCGTGTGTGTGTGTGTGTGTGTGTGTGTGTGTGTGTGTGTGTGTGTGTGTGTGTGTGTACGAGCAAAGCCCAAGTGGACATCAATGAGCACTTCTTATCACAGAGACTCACTGTGTTGTGTGAGTCACAAGCAGGGCAAGCTGCTCTCTGAAGCTCCTGGTAGTGAGCTAAAGCGGTCGGATGATACAAAACGACTGACCCAGAGTTGCTGATCGTGGGTTTTCTTAAATTAAATGATGGTTAAATAAAAGCCCTTCTTAAGGACGCAGAGCGCAGTGGGGAGGAGCCCGAGCTGCCCGGTGCTACTCACTCCTTCTCTCTTCGCTCAGTTGCACCGTCCATCACATTCCTCGAGTCTCCAACCTCAGACCACCACTGGTGCATCCCGTTCACTGTGAGAGGCAACCCCAAGCCCACGCTCCAGTGGTTCTATAACGGGGCAATACTGAACGAATCCAAATACATCTGCACTAAAATCCATGTGACCAACCACACGGAGTACCACGGTTGCCTCCAGCTCGACAATCCCACTCATATGAACAACGGAGACTACACTCTGATGGCCAAGAATGAGTACGGGAAGGACGAGAGACAGATTTCCGCCCACTTCATGGGCCGACCTGGAATTGATTACGGTGAGTACCTGGAGGTTTTACACCTGGGGAGAGGGGAGAGCGGCACAGTAAGTTACTGGGTGTGGAAGCCATCGGCTTGGCTTTAATGTCGCACTGGTGACACCGGGGATCTGCTCCTAGTGGAAAGTGTGGAGATAGACAGCTAGGAACTGGATGTTGTCTCCTAAAGACCATCAGCCTAAAGTGTTCACAGGATGCAGTTGTGTCAAGAAAGGCAACTAGTGTGACCCCCAGAAGGCGGGGCATGCGCCAATATGAGCAGAGATCAGATCCACACGGGATTACTGAGGGAGAGCATTGGTAACCATGAGATTATTCTTAACGCCATCTCTATGTATTCTGAGATCTCCCATCAGCAGTGCTGAGTCCCATGGAAAACCAGGAGCAGAGTAACTGGTCACTCATAAAATAGTCAAGAGTTATTTTTGACCCTCATATCCAATTGGGGTCAGAAAACCACCTTCTTATTAATGGGTTAAAGACCGCGAGGGGTGCACCCACACACTGAGACAATGGGGATGTTCCATCGGGAAGTCACCAAGGCCAGCTGGCCAGGGTCTGAAAAAGCATGGGATAAAACCGGACTAGCTGAACATAGCGGACAATGAGGAATACTGAGAACTCAAGAACAATGGCAGTGGGTTTTTGATCCTACTGCACGTACTGGCTTTGGGGGAGCCTAGGCAGTTTGGATGCTCAACTTACTAGACCTGGATGGAGGTGGGGGTTCCTTGGGCTTCCCACAGGTCAGGGAACCCTGATTGCTCTTCGAGCTGATGAGGGAGGGGGACTTTATCGGGGGAGGGGGAGGGAAATGGGAGGCGGTGGCGGGGAGGAGGCAGAAATCCTTAATAAATAAATAAATTTAAAAAAAAAAAAAAACAATACGGAGACCCTTGCTTACCCGGCTGTGGTGAGCAATCCTTCTATCAGGGGAGAAGGCTCTGCTCTAGCGGCAGGAAAGCTTCCGTCAGGAATGCAGCGATAGTGCGGCAGAGGTCACACCATTGCCACTCCAGCTACTGCCCTTCAGAAGAGTGTCTCGTCCGCTGTGGCTTGTTGCTCAGGTGATTGCTCATTGTAGGGCTAGCCTGCTTTGTCGTGTTGAGACCTGTGTGTTAGAGCACTTCACTGTAGTAGCGGTGAGTTAGTCTAAGTCACACGGGTGACGTGGCAGAGCAAAGGGGAAAGAGAACCGTGGAGGTGTGGAGCAACAGCTGTTTGGACAGCTTTTACCTGTGGGGTTTGGAAGGGAGCGTTGTGGGCACAGGTGATCCCTGATCCCTGCAAGGCTGCCTTCGTTCCTGCAAAGAGAATTTGTCTGACAACAAACAAGAGTACAGTCATCCCCTTTGTGCCTCCTCTGTCTTCTAAACATACAGGGTCCGTGAGCATGTTGGGAATGTAGTTTGAGTTATGTCTGTTTTACCAACAGCCCTAGGAGTATGTAAAACAAGCACTGCTCAGATGCGACACCTAGACAGCCCTGGTTGTTGTAGTCATGCTCATTAAATCTTCCTCTTAGCTGAGAGTTTAGCTGCTTGCCTGTGTTTGCTCTAGTAAATCTCTAGATGGGCGAGCTTCTTTCTTCCTGCGTCCTTGTGGGAGCAAGAGCTTCAGAACAAAGCCAGAAACTCCATCTTGGGACTGCAGATTTTTGTTTGTTCTTCAGTAAAATTTTTATTAGTGAGTAATTTTAGGTTTATGGAAAAGTTGTAGACAGTCAGAGAGTCTCTGGAAACTTCTGCCCAGGCTTCCCAGCGTTGACATCTTCTGTGACTATGGTCCATCTGTCACGAGAAGAATAGGGCACAGGGCTGGTATAATTCCCTGAACTTTAGGCTGTATTTGGATTTTGCCTTTTAGAGCTCTTTGGGGGGTGAAAGTTGATTCACGTGAAGGCCCAGAGTTTGAAAGTTCTGAGAAGCAGGTCTGTGTCCCTTTGAAAGTCACACACTGAAGGGCTGGTTTTGGATGGGTTTTGCTGTGTTTTCCTTTGAACGCTTCTCTGTGAAGCTGGTATTTGGCTGAACTAGACTTCTCTCATCCCTGTGGCCTCTTTTTAATGCAGCAGTTGTTAGTTTTGCTTTTTGGCTTGATCATAAATTGGGGCAGGGTGTTTCTCAGTTAGTTAAGAAAAGATTCATTTATAAAAAGCAAAAATTCAACTAAATTTATATTATGCTTTATTTGTGTGTGTGCGCTCACGGTGCGTGCGTGCGTGTGTGTGTGTGTGTGTGTGTGTGTGTGTAAGTCAAAAGACAGCTCATAGGAGTCAGTTCTGTGTTTCTACCATTTGGGTCCTAGGGACGGAACTTAGGTCATCAGGCTTGACAGCAGGTGCCTAGGCCCTAAATTAAACTAGATTTTGTGAAGTTTTTCTTCCTCCTCCTTGTTCCTGGGACTCACTCATTTTTATTTTGTCTTTAAAATAAAAATATGAGGCAGCAGAGATGGCTCAGGAAGGCAAGTGTACTTGCTGCGGAAGCGGGACGACCTGGGTTCAAATACCCAGCATCCATGTCAGAGCTACACAAGGCCTCTTGTGATTGTAACCCCAGTGCTGGGGAGGACAGACAGGTAGATCCTGAGAGCTTGTTGGCCAAGCCACCTAACTAAGGGGATCTTCAGCTCAGTAAAGGACCCTGTCTCAAGACATAAGGTGGAGGGCGGTAGAGGGAGACACCTGGAGCCCTCTTCTGGCGCCTTTGTGTGTTTGTAGGAGGACCCCAGAGCTACAAATACCGAGAATGCACAGGGCTGGGCACTCACACACAGTATAGAAGGAAAGGCAAGCAAACTGTTAATATCTGCTTGGAGAAAAGACTGATTTACTGTTGTCTTTAACTGTTTATTCAAAGGCCAGCAATCAAGGAATAATAAATGAAAGGGAAAATTATGGAGACTTGGTCTTGGGTGACAGTCGATATAGAGGGCCCTAGTGGGCCATAAACCAATGTGACTAATTAGAGCTTGACCTCAGTCAGCTGTGGGATGGAGTCTGGCTGGATATTTATGAGATTCGCGGTCATAGCATTCAGATAACAACCGTCCTTGGAATTGATCCCTTTCTTTTCCAACCACCTTAAAATTAAAGAAACAAAGAGAGAGAGAGAGAGAGAGAGAGAGAGAGAGAGAGAGAGAGAGAGAGAGAGAGAAATATAACTGCCACATCCCTGGCGGTGCATTCCACACTAAGGACAGCTGAAGGTCAAGTCTGACTCTATTCCTTCAGCGTTTCTGCAGTCATCAGGGAGTGATTTGTGATGCCTAGCTCTCACAAACCTTGTGGTGAAAATTAATCTGATTTCACTGATGGCATTTTTGGTGATTATGAAAGAAGGAAAGGAATAAAGTCCAAATCACCATGTGGACGAGCAGCCCTGGCTCTGTGTGGTGTCGGTTGTGTTAACAAAGCTGGAAGAGTGAGCATGGTGGTTCTGGTGTCCCTGAGGGCTGGGTCCCTCAGTCAACTGAGTTTTGTAGTGGATGGTCGCTCTGCTTAGGGATTTGTTTTAGGAGACAGAGAATGAAGAATACAGCAAGAAATCAAAACATAGATTAAAAACAAAAATTCTCTACACCAAAACTCTGCCAAGTTTGAAGCAGCCAGCCAGCCTGGGCCTGGGCTGAGATTTTAGCCTCTGTTTCTGGGTAGTGGAAAAGGCGGCCTGGGGCCAGACCCTGTGCTTTTGCTTTGGAGGAGGGGGCAGGGCTAGAGGAGCAGCTAGGCTGCTCAGGCACAGGGTGCCATGTGGAAGATCTGAGGGTGTGAGGTTGGCTCTAGAGAGACTCAGTACAGCGAGGTCTCTGGACTACAGGGACCTGTCTACAGGGACCCACTCAGGACGATATGTGGAGTGACAGGTGCCATCTGGTCTTTAGTTGTCCACAAGACCCGGTGCCTTCTGCAAATGTTAGTTACTGGAAACCTAGCCTAGCTCATGAAAGAGAGAAGGAACTTTTGCCAGGTTGCAGGCACTGCAGTTGGCCATCTTGGGTCCCGCCTTTAAGAGGTGAGCTGGTCCTGCCTTTAAGAGGTGAGCTGGTGAGCTGGTCCTGCCTTTAAGAGGTGAGCTGGT
>NC_022018.1:59650113-59657128 GCF_000317375.1 Microtus ochrogaster
GCAGCTTCCAGCTGCTGAATGAAATGGAGAGAGCTGCAGGGTTTGTCTTGCACACTGAGGAAGTTGTGCTAATTTTATTTTATCTTTGGTTTTCGTAGTCCCTGTAAGATCAGCTTCCAGGAGCAGGTGTCCTTGACTCCCTGAATGGTGGCCTTGCTAGGCCTTAGAGTCAGCGGGGGACTTTCAAGAGGTATTTTTGCCTCCTTTCAGTTTGGTGTGTGTTCCTGAGGCTTGACCTTAGTTATCGACTTAGTGGTTCTCAGGTTAGCCTTTGGCACTTTCCTTTTTAAGACATCCAGGCAGTAGCCAAGGACAAGGACCTGCTCCTGAGTGAGTAGCAGACAGGCTCTCAGTTGTTCTGGGCCACAGAAAGAATCCTTGTTAAGAAACAGTTTGCCATGCTCTGGAGAAATGGCTCAGCAGTTAAGAGCACTGGCTGCTACACCAGAAGACATGGGGGAGGGAATGTCTATTCCCAGCACCCACATGGTGGCTCATAACTGCTAGTAACTCCAGTTCCAGGGGATCCCATGCCCTCTACTGGCCCTTGTGAGCACCAAGCATACACATGGCAGACATACATGCATGCAAAACACCCGTACACATAAAATAAAGACAAATTTAAAAATAGTTTATCACAGCAGAAATTGAAACTAAGACTGGGTTTGATATCATAGTCAGGTTCCCCTCCTCCTTGCCCTATTTCTGCTGGGGTTAGACCTGGACTTTGCTGAAGCTTTAGCCCTGCTGTTCCCTAGGGGATCAGAGTGCTATGGAGAAGGAGGACAGTCGCTTGGTACCCTGCAGACCTGGGAACATTCCATAGTATCAGTGGACTTTCTTCCCAGGATGCTGTTGTGTGTTCTTACAAAGTCCTCGTTTCTGTAGTCCTGGTGAGAGGAGCAAACACATCATCTCTACTCAGCTAGCAAGACTTCTTCATCTCCACAAGGAGCTTCATGTCACTGGGTCCTTCTGTATTTCCAGGTAGCCAGTACATGAGAGTCTCCATAGAGACTTCATCCCTTGTTGGTGCCCTATGGTCCAAGGGGAATCCCCGAAATCCCTTGACCCGACTCCTTGAGGAGTAGAGGGTGAAGCAAATGCTAACACACTCCATGACTGTTGTCAGTTCTGGTTCTCTGAGCCTCTCACTTTCAGGGAGCACAACGAACACCCTCAGAATGGTTTTGTGAAGACTACTGGGTGAGAGTAGCTCATAGCACTACCTGAAGAACCTTTAGCAATTTCTTCCTTGTTCCTCCCCCTAGAACTTTGTGTCACCAGAAGGTGAACTAGATGACATGGGTAGTTTTTACCATTTTCTTTGTGAGTTCTGCCTCTGAGTGTAGGCAGTATTTTCCTGTCCCACAACCACTCTCAAATAATCACTCAGAGGCTTAACATTAATTACAAATGCTTGGCCAATAGCACAGGCTTATTACTAACTAGCTCTTACATTTTAGGTCAACCCTTATTCCTTATTTATGCGCTACAATGTAGCCGCACCTTTATTAGCATGGCATATTCGCCTCCTGCTCCCTCTGCATATGGCTGGTGACTCCTGAATCTGCTCTTCTCCTTCCCAGCATTCTCAATTTGATTTTTCCACCTAACTTTATCCTCTTCAGCTATTGGTCAGTCAGCTTCTTTATGAAACCTATCACGGCAACAAATCTTCACAGTGCACAGAAGGATTATCCCACACCATCTGAGTGTCTCTCATTTGCTCCCATGTCAGTTACTGAAGCCAGAAGACTGCTTTTCCCTTGTCTTGTTCCAGAATCTGGGCAGGTTTGAACAATGTGTCAGCTCTTTCTGGGGGTCTGAGAAACAAAGCAGATGCAATGACTTCTCAGGACTGTGGGGGTTACGGCAGTGTAGGATTCAGTCACTCTTCTCAATTAAAGAAAGTGCTCAAACCACAAGCCAGAGATAAGTAGGAGCACTGTCCTTCAGTTCCTGCTCCATTTCTCTCCACGGGTGCCTCCCTCCTGGCTCTAACAGATGAACTCCGACGTCCCATGAGTATCCCTACCCCAGCCTTAGGCAGAACCTGGCTGGAGAGACGTGGAAAGCACAGGTGATGGGGATATCTCTTTAGCGAAAGCTGCTGATTGAGAACAGTAGTGGGGAGGTGGGACTTTGAAATATGACTTGAACCTCTGACCAATCCCTGTTCCTGACATCCTTCTAGATGATTACTTCAGACCTGGTGTCTGGATTTGGAATCTTGAGCTTAGTTTGTGCTCTGCAAAAAGGGTGCTTGGCATTCAAAAGAAGACCACACTCATTGGGCCAAGATGCCCCATGCAATTGGCTATTGGACTGAATTCTAACAGCACCAAAGGTCCTGCTAGACATCACACCCAGTGATTTTTCAATAAAACAAAGTAATAGCCAGATACCCAAATACTGCGAGCAAAGTCTCTCTGGCCACAACTGCAAAAGAAAGTTAGAAAAATATGAAGTTACTGCGTACAGTAACACATATCTATGCCCCACTCCAAAGAGAAATACAGAAAGGGAACAACTTCAGACATTACAAGGAGTTCCTCACCCACCCTTTCTGAGAAATAAATGTTGACTATCCGTTCTCCTTATAGGGTAGATTCTAGAGACTTACACAGGGAAGTGGTAAAGTACCTCTGAGCCCAAGCTTCTGGATAAAGAGGGAAGAAAATCCAGTGCGCAATAAAAGTATTTGAGGGCAGAGTTTTCCCCGAATTCTGCCAGCGAGGTGGGAAGTGCAAGCCTCTGCTTTAGATGCTCAGGGCCCAGGTAAAAGGGGGGACAAGCACCTGCTTGATGGCTACTCCATACAGCACCAAACCTCTCAGACATGCGTGGCTCCTGCTGAGTAGCCTCTAATGCTGTCTCTTGCAGAGAGAGAGAAAGAAAGCCACACTTCTTTAGTAATGAGGATACTTCATCAGGATCTACTGAAGGAGCTATTCAAATATCCTTCCAGAAAATTCCACAGATTCATCTAGGATAGCAAATTGTTACAATGATTAAAATGATGCCCTCCAATTGGGTTTGGCCGCAAGCAGGATGGATTCAGCGGATGGTCATGAAGGCTTCAGTACAGGAAGGAAAACGGAGACTGGGTACAGACAGACACATGCGTCTACCGTGTAGGGTTAGCTGATATGTCTCCAGTGACTCTGCTGTATCCTATTTAGCCTACAGGCCTGAAATCTAGACTCATCTCAGGTGAACTCGACCCCACATGTGGCTGTCACTGGAATTCAGTCCTGCACATAGAAGAATCTCCTCAGGAGCAGGCAAGCGTGCATGAGGCAGAACAGCGGTTAGAAGTAGCATGGGCTTCTTTCTCGGGAAGCCTTGGAACAAAAGTTAATAGGAAAATAACTTACTTTTTGCCACAAGGAGGGGATTTGGACCTGTTACGAGTGGCTTTAGATTAACTAATACAAATTCCAAGAATACTGCAGGTCAGGTGTTTCTTAAGCGTGAGCACACGGGTTGAGGGAGACTCAGCTCAGCCATGTTATTACAGAAGACGTGTAATAAGCTCGTCAGACTTCCCCAGAGCACTGGATGGTGACGCTCTGGTTTCGAAGCTTCATTCAGGAAGAAAGTCACAGCTCAGACTGCTCATTCACACAGCGGTGTGTGTGTGGGGGGGGGGAGGTAGCGACTTCTGCTCCCTAATTCTGAAGCGGTTGTCTCCTGTGCAAAATGTGTGTCAGGGACAAACTATAAATACGGGAAGTGTTTCCCACAGTTTCTTCCAGTTGCTGTTTGGTCAAAAAATTCACGATGTGGGGCAAGCTGGTGCTCTCTGCAGAGCACGTAGAAGGGCCCAGAGCAGCAGACCTCGGATTGCTGTGTCCAGGCTGAGGAACACGCGGCATACGTGTCTCTCAAATCCAGAAAGAGAAGACTGCAATGCCCACTGTTCCCTTAAACCATTAATCAGGACCCATTGCTCGTCCTGGGGCTGAGAGCACAGAGTCCCACATACTTTCCTGCCAAGGGAAATCAAGAATCTGGTTCAGGCACAAACATGTGATAACCAGGATAATGAAGATTCATCCTTACGGTTCTCTGAGTCTCCAGAGTTCTTAGGTTAATTGATTACACCTGGAGGGGCTCTTGAGGGCTTCCCACAGCCGCGCCATTGCGCTCCCTCATCCTGTGGAAGAGCCATTCTTATAGGAAAGGGGAGATTCTGCACTCTCAGCAAACTGGTGGCTGAGAAAGGAATAACCCCCTCAGCCAGTCTCTGGGCCCAGGCTCTTCCAAGGAGGGGGCAGCCTGACCATCGGAGGCTGCTGGTCACAAGCCAGAAATACTGCTCATCCAAGGCAAGGACCGCCCACCATGGAACTAGAATATGTATTTTGCTCTTCCTGTCACAAGGGTTCTTGGGAATATTTCTAAAGATCACAGAGTCTGCAAAATAAAATTGAAGGCAAAGACTTGTTTGAAGAGCATTCAAGGGGCTGGAGAGACAGCTCTTGCAGCTGACACAGTGTGGCTCACAACCATCTGTAACACCAATTTCAGGGGCTCTGAGGGCCTCCTCGAACCTCCACAGGCACCACAAGGATGTGTTGCACAGACATGCATGCAGGCAAAACATTAAGACACACAATGTAAATAAACCTTAAAAAAATTAAGAGTAGTAGTGAGGCAAAAGCTTGAAAGAAGGAAGCAGGTGTCCTTTTGGCCCCGGCATTCTTGTCTTGGTGTGTGTGGTACACAAGATGGCTGATTTCATGCTACCTCTCTCTCCCTTGTTTATTTTCTTACCCTCTGACCGGGTTTCCACTGAACTGTCCAATCTTGTAGCTTAACAAGTCATAGTAATTTATTCAGACAGATTTCCAGAAGCCCGAAGATTTGCTCATGAGGTATGGTTGATATTGGAAGCTGAGATGGAGCTGAGCATGCTTGTGTTGGGAGGCAGAGGTCGGAGGATCCCAGAAGTGTGAGGGCAGCATGGGTGAGGCCCTGCCTCAACCCTCGCCCCCACCAAAAACACAAAACAGAAAAAACCCAAAAGGCAAAATGATGAACAATGAGAGAGGGGGGACCCCTAAAGTGGGAACTTTAGGCTGTTCAGCATGGAATGAGGTGCTGGTAAGAGTTTTATCTTGATGGAGTCAAGAAAGGGAAACATTGATTTGATCGTGGCCATTTGCAAGCCTTGTGCCTGGAGCACCATCTTCCGGAGGCACAGACATTTCCAGTTTATTCTGGAACTTTGATGGCCTGTATCTGTGCCCTTAATACAGAAAAGCCAAGCTCTTTTCCCTTTGGAAGTTAGGGCCACTACCGACCCCTGACCTCTCCCCATAACTCCTGAACACAATCACTCAAGTCAAAGCAAACACGCCCCACAGCACCTGAGGCTACTCTTCAGGAGCCAGAACTCAGCCAGGAGATCAGCTTGTCTGCGGACCTCAGTTTCTCTCAGCTGTGACACCGAGATGCCGCTGGAGCGTGTGTGCAGGAATGAAACAGCTACGATATTTCAGGACTCCAGTGTGTTTGTGTGAAGGGGGAGGGGTGGATGGAGTGCCTAGATTTCCATATTTCCTCGTTGGATCTCAAACACGTGTGCTGTCCTAATCGGGTAGTGTCCCACTTGTTGGGCTGGGCCAGGTATATTCAAAGAAACCACAAGATGCTTCTCCAACTCCACTGTAAGGCCGCAGCGTGTCGGATGCTGCTCATTTGTTCTCTCTGGCGGAATTGTTTTCTCACGTGCGGCTCACCTCACTTGTCCTTCAGCGCTGAGCGTCCGCAAGGGTCCCTAGCTTTACCATTGCACCGAATGTAAGTGGATAGTGAGCATTGTTTAGACTTCAGTAAAAGGAGCCAATTAGAAAACAGACTTTAAAAATGGCAGGACACCCAGGTGTGGTGGTGAGTGCTTTTCATCTCAGCCTCCGGGAGGCAAATGGCGGATGGATCTCTGCTAGTTCAAGGCCAGCCTGGTCTACAGAGTGAGTCCCAGGACACCGAGAGCTACACAGTGAGACTCTGTCTCATAAGAGGAAACACAGTGGGATATTTTCAAAAATTGTAAAGAGGAATTGTTATCTTATTTTCATGAGCTCGAGTCTACGTATGTCCATGTCTGGCCTTATGTGGCGATATTTTGTTTGTGCTATAGCAAATGAAGCTTGCCTGTAGATCAGAGTGCAGAGCTAGCCACAGTAGTTAGCCATTGAGGCCAGGCAGTGGTGGCACAGACCTTTAATCCCAGAACTAGGGAGATGTAGGCAGATGGATCTCTGCGAGTTCAAGACCACCCTGGGCTACATGAGACAAAACCAGTCCAAAAGAGAAACAGAGCCAAGCAGTGGTGGCTCACACCTCTAACCCCAGCACTAGGAAGGCGAAGATGGGAAGTGATATGGCTGCCAGAGAGAGGAATATGAGGCGGGAGGAGACAGGAGCTCAGGATTCAGTCTGAGGATTGATAGAGACAGGAAATCCCTCTAGGCCTGAGGATTTCACAGAGATAAGAACTAGTGACTGGCTGCTTTGCTTCTTTGATCTTTCAGCTTTCACCCCTAATACCTGACTTTGGGTGTTTATTACTAAGAGCAATTAGAAATTACGATACAGCCTTAGCCTCCGTAGGCTAGGAATCACATCTGTGCTATTACTCGGTAGGTCTGGTTACGTGTGTCTGGGAGGGAACAACAGCAAATACTGTGGTTGTTGCTCCTGCAGCGTCTCTTTGCCAGGCCCTCCATCTCATCCTAGACCTTAGGACTCACGGTGAAAGAGCAGGGATGGTTCTCGTGTAGCTGGGAAAAGGAAGTTGGAAAAAAGGTTCTGTTTTCAGCAAGTTTGAAGGGGGCCTGATTGCTTTGTAGTTGATCCTGGTAGCAAGGACACAATGCAGGGATCACTAGCCTGGAAAAGGCTTTGTCTTCTAGGTTGGGGTCTAACCTGGTTATTTATGATCCTACATGAAATCCTACTTTTCCTATATCCCTAATCTGCTTTGTTAAATTTATTTCATGTT
>NC_022018.1:59657695-59682831 GCF_000317375.1 Microtus ochrogaster
TGTCCCTTCCCTCCCATTTGTGGGATCCTTGAGAATTTGAGAATAAACAAGCCCATCAACTGCTCCCAGGATTCAAAAAGCAAGTCCCATATCCGGGCAGGAGGGAAACCTTGGTGCTGCGTGAGCTGGGAGATCCGGTCCATTATTGTAGGAATGCCCTTCAACCCTGGTTATCTGGGATGGTCACAATGCCGGACTAACTCTTCTTTTCATACTTCCAATGGGACACTCTATAGTTATAAACCATGCTGATGTCTGGGGAACAAAATGTCTTACATTCTTCGACCCATTAATGTGGGTTTGAAATTAGAATTCTCCGACTCTTGCTTTCATACAGGAATAGGATGGTTTTGGTCCCTCTGGTTTGGGGCCGTGACCTCTGACCCGAGGCTCCTCTCCTGTGAGTGTCTGGGCCGTTGTGTCCTTGTGCTTTTCTCGTCGCACTCTGGAGTCTGGGATTGAGTTTCCTTAGGGTGGCTTACAGCCATGCTGGGTTGACAGATGGAGGGAAAGGATGAGCAGGGCGTGGAAAAGGGTTTGGGGCAGATTGGAAGAAAACCCCAGGGCACCTGAAGTGAAGTCTGAGGACAGAGGCCCTGACAGACTCAGACTCTGTGTCGAGGGGAGGGTGGGAAGACAGCCAAGGGTGCTGGATCCGAGCTAATAACTGGCTGGCAGCTCGATGGATGACTTCTCCCTTGGGCCTGTGGAACGTTCCCTCAGCAGGGAGTCAGAACCACCACTGTGGAGGACAACGTTTAGCGTGGGGTCTCTCCAAAGAGAAGGGGTTGAGAGGTCAGTGGAGGTCTAACAAAGAACGCTGGGAGGTGCAGCTCTGGGACTTCTCACTGCTGAATTCACCAAATGATCCCCAGACTTCCTGCAGGGCCGCCCGCAAGTCGGCCAGCCCCTTTACGCCGTGTTGTAATTAAAGGATAGATATTTTGATAGTGTATTTCAAAACTACTTCAAAATGATATTGGCAGTGATAAAAGTCCTCAACGTGTAACTGAAATCTTCTTGATTTTGTATGAATTGACACAGTCTGGTCATAGGTGGATGCACGGGTTGTATAATGTGCGTTTTTGGGTGATGCTGTTCACATAGGCTCCAGCGACAGGTGCACAGGAAAGGTGAACTGCCCAGTCGTAGGCAGCACCCTGCACTGAACACAACACAGAGCCATCCACGTCATTTTCCTCCAGCAAACAGGAATTCTTTCACTGAAGTACGCTTCCAGTCTACCTGGAGCACCAGGGCCGTTTCCACTGGTTTATTCGCTCGGACTAACCTTGGTTATTATTCACCGGGGAGCTCGGGAGCTGAAAGCTGGCACAGCTCACTTTTCCGCTCGTGGCTCAGAAGGAGACTGAATGAACTTTATGGCCACAAGTTTTGCTGTTGATAGGCAAAGACTAGATGTGTATGGAGGCTCTGAGGGAATTAATTCTGAAATCATGTAAATGCTAGGATGAGGTGTATTGCCAAGCTCACTCTCTTACAGACCCAGGTAGCTGTGATCACAGAGATTCTGATCAAGTTGGTGGTTTCACAGCTGTGCAAATGAGAAATGTCTTATGCGCTTGTATTTATCTCTGGTAGAAACCGTATTTATCACTTCGTTTTAGTCAATGACTTTAGAAGGGAAATATAATGTTTCTGCGTTGTTGGGACAAGGAAACCCTCAACCCTTCCTCGTTCCTGGGAAAAACAAAAGCACTCATGCAAGGCTGATAACATGGACCTGGATGTAAATGGTTCTGGGGTACATAACCTGACAGTAACCCCAAACATCAGAGTAACAAAAGTACTATGACAATTACCATCTTTGAAATAAAAATATCCAAACTATGGTTAGCATAACCCACTATGTGATGGAGATAGCACAGGAGAAGTGGCCAAAGTGAGCTAATTTTTTTCCAAATTGGTTTCTCACTTTTTTTCCTTGAGGTATGAAATTGGAGGAAAGAGGAGAGAGTTTAATCTGTAGGGCGATCACAGCCGCAGCTCTTAGAGACTTGTCCTTAGAGACAGGCAATCTGGCTGTAAACCTTCAGGGTGTATGTGACACATTTTGCTTGGTAGAGCTAAGCAGGTTTTTCCCCTCTAAAATGCGTACTTACAACTCTTTAATGTGTTTTGCTTTGCAGAGACAAACCCAAACTACCCTGAAGACCTCTACGAAGGTAGCTATCGTGTTTCTTCACTCTGTAATTTCTCTAAATGTTTGTGTATAATGAAATAAATCAGCTAGAAGAAGACCTGTAAGCTGAGTTAAATACACATTTTTAAGTGCTACACAGGCCAAAATAACATCTCAAGTATCACCCAGTATTGACGGCTCTTTTCCCTGGGTATTTACAGTGCCTGTAAAAGGCACTTCCTCTCCCAGGCTCTCTTCTTGGAAGTAGTAAATCCATTCTGCTCCTGCAGACATCTTGTTTCCGTAATTGGGAACTAATTATCTGTTTAAAAGCCATGACAACCAAGGGAGGGGAGGTGGATCACCTTCAGACCAGGTCAGGAAACACATATGAAATGGTCTCTTGTATAATGCAGAAGGCTGCTCGGGCACAGAGCTTCAAAGGGAGTGCTTGCCTGGGCAGCTCGGCCAGGACCGGGCTGTGCCATCAAGACTCGCTGTCTCTGCTCCACATCTCGCCATCCACTGACCAGCTTTGCTGGACTGGTTCCTTCTGGGTGCTGCGAAGGGATTGACCCAACCGTGCTCCACCTCATCTTTTTTACTGGGAAGCAGGAATGCTTAGCCTTGACTTACTCAGCCATTCCTGGAGGGCAGGCCAGTTTCCCTGGGGATGGACAGGCTTAGCACCTGAAAAAAAGGGAAGTCCTTTTAGGAACATGGACTAGGAGGAGCCAAAAATCTGCCCTCATGATGCTGAGCTGCTCATCTGTACTTCACTTGCTGACCAAACGCTAAGGGTGCACGGATGGTTATAGAAGCCTTTAGTGCAGATTTCCCAGCTACCCTTGTGAGCACAAAGCCACCGAATGTAGAGAAGTGACAAGCTTTGTTTCAAGATTGGGACTATAATTGAAAATGGTTAAAATTAGTTAGAATTAAAATGAGCTAGAACGTTATATTTTTAAATGTCCTTTGTTCTTTAGCTTTTCACTTAAATGTACATTATCTGACGTTCCTGATTGCTTGGGTCTGTAGAATGCCCTTCACCAATGATGGTCATGCTCAGTGTGCACTTTGTAAAGATCTCCATCGGATAAGCTTTTCCTATGGACCACCCTATGCCTATTAATGTGTATTTAACTCCAGCTAACTTTAACTGGGAATTACGTTGCCTTTCTCTGTGTATGCATGCTAATCTATATTTCGTCCAAGCTGTGGCATGTACAGGTGATTTGAATATGTATTTTTATTTGAACTGCTAGGACTTTAAGAAAAACATGTCTCAGATTATCCTAGACAACATGATGTTTGAACAGTGATTTTTACATTTTAAAACTGTGTTTTGAATTTCTTTCCAGTAACTTCGAAACTTTAAGAATGCTATCTCCCCAGTGGCCCCAGCTCCCACGTTGGGCATGTTGGCTTAGATGTCATGGTTTTAAACTAGAGACATTTAAAATGGTCTAAATTTTGCCTGACTACTTGGCTATACTACAAAGAAAAATTAGTAAATAAATGATGTCTGCTTATGTTTGAAATCAGCGAGTTTTAAGATATTCCAAATAAACATTGCTAAAATGCGAGTTTTGGCATTAAGAATACAACAACAAACAGAGAAAATAAGTGCTTTTTCGGTTATTTTTTTTTCACTCGCATTCAAAGGAACATGCTGTTAATAAAAATGTAATTTGAATTGTTTGCCCTAAAGCCAGCACGATGATGCTACCAAGGGGAGTTTGGCTGGGGCCGAGTTAATGAACTGGCTTTCGCAGGATGAAAATGAGGGGCAATGTTCTCGCTTAGAACTGAAACAAAGATGCTTACAAGCAACATTGTCTGCAATCAGGTTGCTAAGAAGTTTGTGTACTTGGTAATATTAAGAATAAATTCTAGAACAATGGAGGAAGATTTTAGTGGATTCATAGGGAACATTCCTCTGGAATTATTACAGGTGGAAATTTAAATAAAATTAAATTGCTTAAGAAAGGAAAAAAAAGAATAAATTCTCTGATTGCCTGTGGAAAATCAGTCACCGAACCTGTGTAAACTAAAACCCATCGAGAACATGCCAGCCGATTTCGAGATGTATGGATTCAATGAAGACACGCTTGTGCGGCTCATTATTATGTTGGCCTATTTATTGTGAAATATTGGTGTGTCTGCGCTCTTCTGAAGATTCTGTTGTGGGTCTTAGTACCACAGTGATGCGCACACCAGGCTGCATCCTAAGCCCTTGTTCTGTTCCCCAGTGAGATGCTCCTGCCCAGCAGCCAGGGTTTTCTTACAGTCTGGGTAATTGTGTAGCTCTGACTGCTTCTTTCCATGTGGCCTAAGTCGCATGATTTCCCTTCTCCCGCTGACGTTTCTCAGCTTTAAGACTGGCAGCCAGATCTGCCCTCCAAAGATTTTCATGTGAAAAGCAGCCATGGCTCCCATCGGTTGTTTTAAAGATGGGCACTAATGAGGGGAAGCTTCCCGAAGGGCAAAGAAGAAATCTTAAAGTGGATTTAGAATGACCAGCAGAACAGTAATGGGGAGATGGGATCCATATTGGTTTTGTGCAGTTCCATCCCCGCTGTGCGTTTAACTGAGCAGTCAGACCCATCCCTGCACAACCAGGCTGTCCCGACAGTGATCAGCACTCTCTGGCTCTGCCTTGCTTTGTTCTGGGTTGCGCTGTGACCCTGTGTATGTTGGCAGCCTATCGATGACTTTATAATATTCCTCCTCTTTCTCTTGTCTCCAATTGAAGACTGGACTGTAGCAACTGACATCGGGGATACCACAAACAAAAGCAATGAGATCCCTTCCACGGATGTTGCCGACCAAAACAATCGGGAGCGTCTCTCGGTGAGTAGGGTTGATAGGTGTTTCCTGGGTTGGTTTGGGCAATTCTGAACGGTCAAATGCTGGTGATTGGTGTGCACATGAAGAGCTGAGGGAAAGGGTAGGTGAGCAAGTCCTTGCTGGGAAATAGGAGGCCGCACTTCCCTGGAAGGCTCAGGCTGGTGACGAAGGGTCTTGAAATAGTTCCGGGTGATTATCCTTACTCTACAGTGAACTGCTGCCCAAGGGTCTGTGGATCCTCGGGTTCCATGGTAGGACCAGTTTGGAACCAGGTTGAGTTTTTCTCACATACAGCATGTCCCGTGAGCTCCGATTCCTTCCATGCCTGAATCCACCATGCCTCTCTTCTGCTGCCACAGCTGCAGGCTGACCCAGGTTCTACCAAACAGGACCTGGCTACAAGCTCCTTGCCAACTGCTATTTCTCCCCAGTATGGTTTGCAGGTGTTGTCGGGTCTTACATTTTTAATCTGACTTGGAAAACTGTCCAAAGACGAACAGTGCTTTGTGACATAAAAGTTCTATGAATCTCAAAAATTTTAGTTATTTTTTTCTTTATATTATGAGGATGACTCCATTAGACTAGGTTGCTAGTAGCCATGATAGTTGCCATGCCCTCACGATGCCATCAACGTTCCTGTCAGCATCCTGCCCATAACTCTTCTTCTAATCTAATGGTTCTCCTTGGAGCTAGAAACTATTTGTGCATCAAATGTCTAAACCATACATAACTGGATTTTTTAAATTCCATAAAATGGTCCTTTATTTATGCCTCTGAGTTAGAAAATGTAGATTGTGTTTGTTTGTTTGTTTGTTTGCTTTTTGAGACAGAGTTTCTCAGTGTAGTCTTGGCTATTCTGGAACTAGCTCTGTAAACCAGGCTGGCCTCAAACTCACAGAGTTTGCCTCTGCCTCCCGAGTGCTGGGGTTAAGGGTGTGGGTCACCACCGTCCGGCAGATAATCCAGCTTCTAACATTGATGGGGCTCACTGTTTCTGCCTGCCTGTGTTCCAGTCTGAACGTCATGTGTCAATCACACAGCAGTTTGCATAACTCACTCTGCTTTGTTGGGGGGACACTGATAAGCTTTGCAAATGATGAATTAGGAGACCATTTGGCAAGGAACAGGAACTGAAACAATGTAACAAACTACAAGTAACAAGTAACAAGCTCTGCAGCTCATTCACTCTGGCCCCCATCCTGTTATGCCAGGGTAATGCATTTGGCCATTTACGGTAATCTACATGCAAGTGTTTGTGTGTGTGTGTGTGTGTGTGTGTGTGTGTGTGTGTGTGTGTGTGTGCGCATGAGTGCCATCCATTTGTATGATGTGTGTGTCTATGTTTGGGTATGCTCCTGCCTCAGTGTATGTGTAGGTCAGGAGACCACTTTCCCCTGTGGTTGCAAGGCTCAAACCCAGGTCATCAGGCTTGCAGTAGGCAAGTGTTTTTACCCCCTGGGTCATCTTGCTGGCTCAGCTGCCACTCTTTTTCACTGAAAAGGACATGTTCTCAAACCTCCAGCAGATGCTTAAAATTTCAGGTGGCGTTGAAGCTTGCCTGGGGCTTTCCCTATGAATACCCACAATAAAGTTTGATTTACAAATTTAGGCATGGTAAGAGTTTAAAATTGCTAATAAAACTTAACAGTTATCACAACATAGTATCAATTTTTTCCTTGCAGTCACTATGAAATAAAACAAAGGTGACCACTCTGTGGTGTTGTGACTGTTTCTTAGGAAGGAGAAGGCTGATGGTTAACCAACACCTGAGTAGTTTGTTCAGTGTGGCTATATTGGGCAAGTTCGAAGGAGGTGGATTTGATTAGAACAAGGTGGCCCCTGCTGTCCCTCTGAGGATGTATAGGCTGATGAGGCTATAAGTCTATACCCAGAGTTTTGCTGATGTTGTATCCGGAAGCACCAAAGAGAAGTAGCGGAAGTGTCCGCTATCAGACGCCTGCAGGACACCCGCCATAGCCAGTGCCTGGCAGGTGCTTTGTGACTGTCTCAATGCCTCTCTTATCTGACACCAGACGTCGAAACTGCAATGGGATTAGCCTTGAGTTTTTAATTTTCCTGCCTTCTTTGTGAACCATACACTTTGTTGCGAATAAATTACAGCTAATTTAAATAACTGGGCAGACTGGTTCACATGCAAGCTGTGTGTCCTTGGGATATTTATTTACCTTTTTACGAGTTTTAGTTTTGATCCTATGACCATCTGCCCTGCCATCATCTTAATTATTGTGCTGCTACTGTCCTAGCCACGGTTCTTAGTTCACTGTCTGCACGAACTCACAGAGGATTATACAGTCCACAGGGCAGAGAGTAGTCACACATGAAGATGATGAGACGCAGAGCAGCACAGCTGAACTTCACACTCAGGAAGAAGTCGAGTCTAAATCTATAGCCTGCAGTGTCAGCGTCTGCTATGCTGCAGTAACAAACATCCCCGCATCTTAGTGGCTGAGCACTGCTGCCATTTCTCGTATGCTTTACTATGTGTGTTACTGGGAGTCTCTTCAGCCTTGTCCTGCCTGTAGGACCTGGCTGACACACAGCTGCCCTTTGGAGAGCTGGTTCTCATCACAGCAGGGAGAAAGTTCCAGAGGCAGGTGGAGTAGGGCTTCTCAGACTTGACACTGTTGGCTTTGGCGGTGAGGAGCTCTAAGGACTTTCCTGGCCATGGTAGATGGTTAGCAGACTCCTGGATTTTACTCGCTAAGTGCTTGTAGCGCCACCCCCAGATCCACCATCAAATCTAAAGTTGCCAGGTCTTTGACTGACAGCACCAAGGCTTGTTGATGACCATGACCTTTGACTGAGACCTCAAATCATCAAGGGCATGCTCCACCCTTTGCTAAACCAGTCTCAACTAGTGTCGAGAATGCCCCTAACCACAGCAAGACAGGGAGTGCGTCTTCCAGAGAAACAGGAGCCAAGATCAATTTGTTAAGGAGTATTAACAATTACCTTAGAGGGAAAAATAATACTGCTTTAAGGGATATCACACAGAGTGAATGACACATGGAGTTTAAGCTTTTTAGTGACAGTTACCACAGGAGTTGGTAAGCACTGTCAAAGTGCAGCGTCAGTTTTTATGAATAAAGCTTTATTAGAACATGACCTTGTAAGTTTGTTTTCACATCTTCTATGGCTGTTTTCAACTTACACTGCAGAGCTGAGTTCTTGTGAACAGGGGCTACGTGCCTGGCAGAATCTGCATGTTCCATCTGTCAGAGCATTAACAGAAGCTTGCCGGCCCCCCAACCTTGATGTGCTGGTTAAGTTTGTCATCTGACACAGAGTAGGATCACCTGGAAAGACAGAATCTCAACTGAAGGATTGCCTCCGCCTGATTGGCCCTGGGGGCGTGTCTGCAGGGCATTTTCTTTTTTTTTTTTTATTTTTTTTATTTTTTTTTTTATTTTTTTTTGGTTTTTCGAGACAGGGTTTCTCTGTGGCTTTGGAGCCTGTCCTGGAACTTAAATTTATTTATTTATTAAAGATTTCTGTCTCTTCCCCGCCACCACCTCTCATTTCCCTCCCCCTCCCCCAATCAAGTCCCAGTCCCTCATCAGCCCAAAGAGCAATCACGGTTCCCTGCCCTGTGGGAAGTTCAAGGAACCCCCACCTCCATTCACGTCTAGAAAGATGAGCATCCAAACTGCCTAGGTTCCCACAAAGACAGTGCGTGCAGTAGCATCAAAACCCCCTTGCCATTGTTCTTGAGTTCTCAGTAGTCCTCATTGTCCACTATGTTCAGCTAGTCCGGTTTTATCCCATGTTTTTTCAGACCCATGCCAGCTGGCCTTAGTGGGTTCCCGATAGAACATCCCCATTGTCTCAGTGTTTGGGTGCACCCCTCGTGGTCCTGAGTTCCTTGCTCGTGCTCTCTCTCCTTCTGCTCCTGATTTGGACCTTGAGATTTCAGTCCGGTGCACCAATGTGGGTCTCTGTCTCTGTCTCCTTTCATCGCCTGATGAAGGTTAATATTCAGGAGGCTGCCTATATGTTTGTCTTTGGATTTACCTTCTTATTTAGCTTCTCTAGGATCGCGAATTATAGGCTCAATGTCCTTTATTTATGGCTAGAAACCAAATATGAGTGAGTACATCCCATGTTCCTCTTTTTGGGTCTGGCTTACCTCACTCAGGATAGTGTTTTCTATTTCCATCCATTTGTATACAAAATTTAAGAAGTCCTTGTTTTTTACTGCTGAGTAGTACTCTAATATGTATATATTCCACACTTTCTTCCTACGTATAACCCCAGCAGCACAGACATTAAGGGCCTCATTGAATAAATGGGACTTCCTGAGACTGAGAAGCTTCTGTAAAGCAAAGGACACTGTCACTAAGACAAAAAGGCAACCCACTGACTGGGAGAAGATCTTCACCAACCCCGCAATTGACAAAGGTCTGATCTCCAAAATATATAAAGAACTCAAGCAACTAGACCGTATAAGGCAAATCAACCCAATTATAAAATGGGGCACTGAGCTGAACAGAGAATTCTCAACAGAAGAAGTTCAAATGGCCAAAAGACACTTAAGGTCATGCTCAACTTCCTTAGTGATCAGGGAAATGCAAATCAAGACAACTTTAAGATACCCTCTTGTCAGAATGGCTAAAATAAAAAAACACCAATGACAGCCTTTGCTGGAGAGGTTGTGGAGAAAGGGGTACACTCATCCATTGCTGGTGGGAATGCAAACTTGTGCAACCACTCTGGAAAGCAGTGTGGCGGTTTCTCAGGAAATTCGGGATCAACCTACCCCTGGACCCAGCAATACCACTCTTGGGAATATACCCAAGAGAGGCCCTATCATACAACAAAAGTATATGCTCAACTATGTTCATAGCAGCATTGTTTGTAATAGCCAGAACCTGGAAACAACCTAGATGCCCTTCAATGGAAGAATGCAGAACATTCTCTTGATGAAGTGGCGTGATGTGGATTAATTGTGGGTGGAGCCACCTTGGTGGGTGGTTCTGGGATATATAGGAGAGAAAAACCGAACAAGCCATGGGAAACAAGGCAGTAAGCAGCATTCTTCCACAGGGTTCCATGGTTCCTGCCTCAGGCTCCTGCCCTGGCTTCCCCTGATGGCAGACTGTAAACTGTAAGATGAAATAAGCCCTTTCTTCCTGGCTTGTTTTTAGTCATGGTGTTTATCACAGCAACAGAAAGCAAATTAGAATCCTTGACCTGAGCAAAACCTAAAAGCAATGTTCAGTGTGTTACATTATCACATCTTTGTCTCTACAATGTCACCATGTCCTTCAAGCAAGATGATCACAGTGTACCCAGAGGAGCAGCGGTGACAGTGAATACTAAGTTTCCATTGTCGCCTCTGCCTTGGGGTTGTGACAGAATTCACACAGCTACTCTTTCTACTTGCAAAACTCACAACTTGCAATTCCATTTTTTTTTTTAAACATAAAAAGCCTGTCCTGATGGGTATCACCCATGCAGAAAAGTGTACGGATCAGTGATGTCTGTCTCCAGGCCTGTTCAGCGCTGGGACGCACAGCAAAACACAGCCCTGCTTCTGGCGTGCCCTGGCTCCTGCAAGTCGTGGCACTAAACTAAGAAGGGTGTTCACCATGAACAATGTTTTAGCATGTACAACAATGTACAACAGTAATGAGAATAATAAAATTAACCCCACTGTATTTTTGTACTAGCAACAAAATATTAATATTTATTCATCTACCACCCCCCCTCTCCTTCCCCTTTACTCTTGTGTCTCCAGATGGAGGGATGAATAGACAGATGTAGCCATAGATACAATTATCCACGTGGTATCAGTTAGAGATCTGTTTATACGTTTGACATGCTTCTCCTTTGTAGCATGGGCATCATAATATTAAGTGTTCAGGAAATACTAACTACCATGGGCATCACTATTATCCAAGAGCAGGGAGTGGCTTTGCAAGGTCATCACAGCCTCGCTTTCTCTCCAGGTCTATGCTGTGGTGGTGATTGCGTCTGTGGTAGGATTCTGTCTGCTGGTGATGCTGCTTCTGCTCAAGTTGGCAAGGCATTCCAAGTTTGGCATGAAAGGTAAGCAAAGCCACACTTGTTTTGCTTCTTAAGTGGACTCATTTTTGGCTCATGACTAACGCTAATTATCACTAAAGGAGGAAGTGGCTGCATTTATGATGACTGGTGTTTAAGCCGGAAAAATAGCAACAAGGGTATAATACTACAAATCAAGACAGAACAAACTCGTGATTACTCAACACTGCCCACTTTCCTGCGAGCACAGTTGTCCCAGGAAGGATGGACTGGTGTCTCGGGTAGGAACTAACTCAGCAGTGTAGGCATGCAGCAGTACTGGAGTGTCCTGTTGTGGTTGGGTGAGGCGCGGGGGCAGAAGACTCTACGGCCATGGCACCTGCTACTTTCTGTTGTATATTGAGAGTCTAAGTCTTCTGCCACCCGATTTCTCTTGCTATTGCTTTTCCGTATTTCCATTTTTTGGAAAATTAACACTGACAGAAGCAAAATAAGAAAGCCACCATGGTACCGTGAGTTTGTGCATGGATGGGTTCTTATTTAAGTGGAAAAATTCTCAGGGCTGAGAACCAGAGACTGTTTCCGTGAACACATAATTGATGCTCTTAAGGCCAATGAATTCTGTTTAGGGGTGGTCATGCGGAGACACTTGAATAAGTGCTTTTATATAAAAGTGAGACATTCCCTTGACTTTGAGGCACTTGCTGTGATGCTTGTATTGACTGCAGTGAGATTATTGTATTTGGTTTGTTCTCTGGCACTTCTGTACTGTGAGGGCCTAGGAGGGGAAGTTGTAAGAGGGCTTGGTGGAGCATGGTGCGGGTCTTTCACCTGTGTGGTCAGCGGGAATGACTCTGGCCCTGCTCGTCACTTGAAAAGGGATGCTCACGCAGTATCTTGGCCAGGGTGCATGGCCCTAGGGCGGATGACCTTTCCTGCTGTTTCCTTGCCTCATTCTTTTGGTGACCAAGATGAGGATGCTCAGTGGTCATCTCTTCAGACATAACACAAAACGCGACAAAAACCCTTCCAGTCTTACCGTGGCCATCTCTTAGCCTGTGGGTCTTTGATGCTTCCTTTGGAGAAAATCCCCTTTGCTCTAGGAAACTGTGAGGCCTGGGAGAAGAGGAGGGCTGAGGGACTGCAGTCATTGTGAAAGAGCCTAGCAGAAACCGACAGGGAAACAAGCATTGCAGGGCTCCCCAAAGTTCTGAGGTAGCCAGGCCTGTATGCGTCAGCAACTGCATCTGAACAGTTTTCAGGGGCTGTTTATGTCATCATCACCCTAGCCTTGAGAATCACTAACCCCCGGTCATGAATGCGGGCTGCCACATCTTTCTCCTCGTGTGACAGTGTGGGGTTGCCAAGCACACCAAACAGCCATTTCTCCCCCAAGCCACCAGGCTGGACTAGCTGTCTGCTCCCCACATGCTGGGTACCCACCACGAGCGTTTATGTTTCTCACCTTCACCGGGTGCTTTATTTCCTTGGGGGCATTTTGAGTGCCTGTCCTCAAGCACAGCTTGCCCTGGAGAGCAGCTGGCTCCTTTCTGAAAGGATTTGACCAGAGGGGTTTCATCATGAGGAAGGGTGTGCCCAGTCCCTTCCGGGAGCTCATGGGCAGTGGTGGGAATCCTGGGAGTGGAATCTGGGAAATCTTCCTGCTGCTGTCCAGGAACTACACACAGAAGAGAAGTTCCTGTGAATGGCGACCTGTTTTCTCAGTAGTGCAGCAATGGGAGGGGAAAAGGGTAGATATTCGTTCCCAAGAAGGTTGTGTTACCACCAAATGCCTGCCTTTTCTGAGCACAATCCAAGGGTATCCTTAATGAATTTAGAGGAAGAACTTGTTTGGCCTTGACCAGGGCAGTCAATGACGTCATCCAGCCGTAACAGCTATAGGTATGGCTTCCCCCACCCCTCCCCTAACTCCTAAACGTGAATAAAATGTGTTTGAGACAGTGTTGTCTCAAAGACTCAGTTTCTCTTTGGAGCAGCTGGGTTTTGTTTTATTTTTGCTTTCATCGGTGTTTCAGTCTGTACTATGGCACGCACAAACTGCCCCCCATCTGAGGTTATTGCTTAACAAATCAGATGCTGAGTTCATCATCTTTGGGATCTAGAAATTAAGATGGGGTTCGTGTATCAAGCCCAAGCAAACCCGAGCCTAAAGTGCTGGTTAAAAATTAATGTGCTAGTGCCCTTTCAATGCTATTAGAGTGGAGATTGTACTCAAAACGGATGTCGTAAAATGGGAAGACTGCGCAAACGTTGTCCTTCTGAAATAATCAGACACTATGCCAGTCAGGGGTCTGTAGGAGCAATAGAAGAAGCTGCACAGCCTTGCCAGAAGTGTGGAGTCAAAGAGGGACCAGTAGCTAGTATGCACATGAAATTTATACCCTTACAGGCTTTTTGGTGAGGTTTGAACCCCAATATATTCCATGTCTTAGGGACAAGTCAAGACAGAGGAGGGCTTCCAGTCCACCGTTAGGCATTCAGGGCTTTGTGTCCATCCCGACTACATTCATTTTCCACGGCTATGGAAACTAAATACCTGAAGCTGGGGGCTATATATAAAAACGAGGTCTGTTCAGCTCACAGTTTGAACGTCTGAGAACCCAAACAGCCCACTTCCACCTCTCCTGAGGTGAGGCCTTTCCCTTCGTCATATACAGAGGAAGGTTGGACAATGGAGAAACATCAAATCGCATGTTTAGTAAAGAAGCCAAGGGCAGGGTGGACCAATCTTCCTCTTTTATCATCTCTTTCTCTCACATGAACTTACTCTGCAAAGTCAATATTAACTCCTTGCAGGATCAGCACTCCAGTGACCTAAGTCCCATGCACTCGGCCCTATCTCCTAAACCTTCCATACCACCTTTCAATGCCACCATGCTGGCTACCGTTCTTTTACTGCAGGAACTTCGAGGGGAACATGGCTTGTCTTGCATGCCAACTATGTCTATTCACAGCACAACCTTTCAGGTGATGAATGAATGGTTTAATACTGCTGATTTGAAGAACTTGGGGTAATACAAGCCACCCCCCCCCCGGTTGCCACACTGTAGCTGAATGCAGGAAAAAAACAATAATCCTTATGAGGACCCAAATATTATTTGTGACCTTGCTTCTGTGGGAGTTGAGATCTGCATTGCAAACCAGGGAGTTAAATGCATTGCAACACCAGAGAGCTGTGGTGTTGTCTTTGGAGATGGAGCCAAAGGAGTGAGCTTCATTGGCCCTCTGCTCTGTCTACTCGGTGGAAGCAGATTGCTGATAGTGTGGCTGTGGGATAACCTCTCTGTATGCTGTGAATGTATTTTATTACTATTGGTTAATATAGAATCTTGTTTGGCCAGTAGCAAGGCAGGATAGAACCAGGTGGGAAATCCAAGCAGAGATAAGGGAGAAGAGCAGATTCAGAGAGATGCCAGCAACCACTGCCAGGGGAGCAAGAGGTGAGGTAACAAGTCACAAGCCTCAGGGTAAAATGTAGACTAATAGAAATGGGTTGACTTAGTGGTAAGAGCTAGTTAATAATAAGCCTGAGCTAATAGGTCAAACAGTTTGTAATTAATATTAAGCCTCTGAGTGATTATTTTAAAAGGGCCTCAGGACCGGGTGGGATAGAAAAAGCCTCTGTTTGCACGGGTGGGTACTGAGTATCAGTTCTGTCTGCTCATCTCTGTTTACTTAGTGCCTAGTTCCACTTGGTACTCAATAAATATTAATAGACTGACTGATTACAGAGAGCTGTTAGCGTCATCCAATGTAAGTTATTAATTACTAAGGACTTAATATTTGGTCGATAACTCACATGTAAATGGCTGAAGAGAGAGTCTGTTTTTTTTCCCCCTAATTGCTGGAAAGGACAAACCCCACTGTTTCTAATTTCCTCTGACTTGAGGTAATTGGAGGTCATTGACGAGAAGTCATCTGGACAGGTCCTGTCCTGGGGCACTTGGCTTTTGCAGGACTCTGTTTTGAGCAGTGGTTTCTGAGTTTGCAAGGTGTACTTTAGTTTTCAACTTTGCTTAGGAAGCTCTTCAACTGCTGCCTTTGAACATGTGGCTTTGGTGCTTGTGGCTCCATTCAGACCTGAAGCTGGCGGAGGTGTCATCTGGTGGCTCAAATTGCACTGTGAATCTAGAATTTATCTTTCACCGTTACTTCTTTACTATAGTTTAAGCATCTTCTTGCTAATGTCTGATAGGCTGTTAGATTTGTGACAGTAACAACGTCAAGCAGTAGAGTTTTTCCTTTCCATTTCTCTTGTTTATTTCTATATAGTTACTTATTTTATTGAATGTCTAGTTATTATTAGCATAAAGGAGTTCCAAAAAAAGGGTACTATTAGTGTTTGGCTATGTAACTCAGTTAATCTTATGCATATTTAATATGAGTACATAAAACACGTGAGTCTACCTACATCTGTGACCAGATTGATATTCCTGTAAGTATAATTTGATTCTTTTTCTTCTAAGACTGCTGCCAGTTTATTTTGATTATTTTTTCAATGATATGGCTCTCAACGAATTTTCAGAGCGACTTGTTGCTAAGGAACAGCAACAGGACCGCAAATGTGCAGTAAACGCATGCACGCATACACTCACACTCTGACCAAGTCTTCCTTGGCACTCACAGGGCTTCTTGCCCTCCCTGCTCTGACAGGAATGGAAGAATCCTGGCATATGGGTTGCCAGTTCTTCAGGGGGTGCTCCACTCTGGGAGCCCTGCCATAGGTGGGGCTGGCAGGCTTGGCACTCCCCACACGGGTGAGGATCGGGCGTGGCTATCAGAGTGTTGCACTCCCTGATGGAAATGCACAGGTGGTGTTTCTCCCCTTGCATCAATGCATCCTTCGGGTGCAGATGGAAATATCTCAGTGGTCAAGAGATTGCATCTGTATGCTCCTAGCCTGCATGGATTCATACCCCATCTCAGTTCACCCCCGATTTTCAGTTAAGACAGACACAAAATGACACCGTCTGGGAGTACAAGTCCATGTTTCTCTTCTCCACACTGAAGTCAGTGCTCTGAACTGACCTAGCGTGTCTTTCAGCCCGAAGAATTCCACGCATTTAAAAATGTTGGTAAACATTGCAGGGCTGGAGCTAACTCTGCTGGTGGTTTTTGCCTTTTCTAGGTGCTCAGAGCAGCCCAGAGGGTTGAAGGGCTGCCGCTCAACACAGATTTGGGTCAGCTTTTCTTTAGAAGAGAGAAACATGTGACCAAAGCCAGAAACATGACCATGGAAAAATCTGAGAAGGCAAACTTTTTCCACATGCGTCTTTCACTTTTGAAAAAAAAATGCAGTGTAGATAAATTAGAACGCTAACAAAAGTTTGTTTTCCAAACTTCCACGTGGCTTAGGAAGATGTAAGTCAGAAACAGAAGCCCCCTCCCCCTCTTCTCACAAAGCCGGTTCCACTCCTAAGTTCCCCACCCCCTTCTCACACCGCTGGTTCCCCTCCCAGAGAGAACTGTCTTTATCTTGCAGGATGCATACATTATGTAAATGATCAAATACACAGCTTCACTTTTATGTAGATAATCAGAACAGGGCTTCTTTTTTTATTCCACAGGGAAGTCGTAGCACCAGCCTTGTTCTGCATATTTCCCGAGGTCACAGTTTGCCTGGCAGCCCTTTCTACCAGCACCCAGGCAGCTACGGTATATTATTTAGTAGTACTTCCCTGCACCCCACATTAGGCCTCCTGAAACCCGCTGTCTCCTGCCCATGGGTTAGTAGCTGTTTTAGTCAGTATTCTGCTGCTGCGAAGAGACGCTATGACCAAGAAAACAGTGACGGAGCAAAGGGTTTAATTGGGGGTCTCAGAGGCTTAGTTCAGTATCCTCTTGGCAGGAGTATGGCAGCAGGCAGACATGGTCCTGCAGAAGAAACTGAGAGCTACATCCTGAGCAGGCAGAGAAAGAGACTGGCCAAACCTCTTAACCCTTCTCAAAGAGCCCCATACCCCAACGACAAAGCATTCAATACAGGAGCCTATGGGGGACATTCTCATTCAAATCGCTAAGGTAGCTTCCTAGCACTCTAAAGAAAGAGCCAAGACAATCAAAAAGACGAGGTTCTTTCTGGTTCACAGCATTGGAGGTTTAGACTAAGGTCAGCTGGTCCCGTTGCTTTTGGCCTGTGGTGGTTCATCACAGTGGAAACATAGAAGGGCACAATTATGCACCTCTTTCTGGCCAGAAAGGATGAAGAAAAGGAGGAGAGAGAAAGGTGTTGGGATCCAGGTGTCCCCTTTGAGGGCAGGCCCTGAATAACCTCGTTTCTCTTTCCACTCTTCGAGGTTCTCACCTCCTGATTGCACCAGAAAAAAATAAATCCTTACACACAAGTCCCTGGGGCACAGTCCAGATCCAGGCTGCAGCAGGCAATGCTCAGACCCACCTCACAGAGCTGTTGTGAACACACTGAGCGTAGTTTGTGAAGCACAGGCATTCCTAGCTTTGAATAATTGTTATATATTCTTATTATTGCGAATGAATTGTGATTTATTTGATACATCTTGACATTTAAGTTTTAATCAAATTTCAGAAAATTGTTTTATGGATAGACATAGAGAGAGTTGGAAATGGATGACTGGGAGGGAAGAGTCCGTGCTTCAAATGTGAGCAGATGCCCTAACAAGCCCTTCTATTTGTCAGGTCATCCAGCAACAGCACAAGGGTGCACTTTTATTATTCCCAGCTGTAGAGAATATTACCAGTCTTCTATATATTTATTAATTTAGATTAAGCTGATGTTTTGATTAATAATGATGTTAAGAATCTTTATCACATGAAAAATGTGATTTTTTTTATTAGTGTACATTACACAGTACTTTTAAATATCAATTTTTTTATTTTTTTTTGAGACAGGGTTTCTCTGTGTAACAGTCCTGGCTGTTCCAGAACTCTCTTTGTAGACCAGGCTGGTCTGGAACTCACTGATCTCTGCCTCCCAAGTGCTGGGATTAAAGACGTGTGCCAACACTGCCCAGTGTGTATTTTGTATCGATTTTTATTGGTTAAGCATATTAGTCCTGTTTTTTCTAATCTTTTGTTTCTAAACAATTGTTTTTAAAGTTATGTTAGTTCTTTAGATATAGGTTCTCACTTTGTAGCCCAGGCTGGCCTCTAACTTGTAGTAAACCCTGCCTTGGTTTCCTAAGTGCTGGGATTACAGGTGTGAGCCACGCCCCCCCCCATCAGTGTCTTATAACTTTTCAGTAATATTTTTGGTAAACAAAAATGTTTGCTTTTTGATAGAGACAAACCTGTGATCTTTCTAGTCTAAGCCACACATCTTTGGAAGGCCTCCTGCTGCAGGCCATAAGCAGATTTTATACCTGGACTTCATCTACTCTGTATGCTCTTCAGCTGAGCTCCTTGGGCTTTTTTGCAATTCCCTTTTTCTCTTTTAATTTTGTGTGAAATACTTGTCTTATTCAGAGATGCAGAGAATAAAGACACTTGAGAAAATTTTAGTGTGACATTTTCAGAATATTATTTTAACTTCATAGACTCAGAAAGCCACTGACAAAACAAAAAGCTGTTTCAAAGAGCTCCGTGGTTAACTCGCAGTAGGGATGAGCATGGTGCTGTGTGTTCCTCCTGAGTGAGAGGCACTGAGAGCCTCCCAGAGGGGTCAGGAAGACTCTGACTCTCTTCCCCACAGCCTCAAACTGAACTCAGGAATCTTATCATGGAGGAAACAATATGCCAATACTCACCAATCCTTGATAATTACAGAAAAAAAAAAAATGTCATTTGAAAGAGTTGACCAGCAGTAAAAATTTATTTCAGAAGAAATGATTGCCCTGTTTCCTGTTGTTTGGAGGTGTGAGCCCACCCCAGGCTCACTAGCTGTCTTAGTTTACAAATCTCTTCCTACTGAAAAAAAAAAACTTACTTAATTTTTATTTTTGTCTGTGAGCAGTTGCCTGCATGCATCTATCTCTCCCACCTGGGGGCAGAGCCTGTGGAGACCAGAAGGGAGCCTTGGATACTTAGTATCCCCTGGTACTGAGTCTTAGATAGTTGCGAACTACTCTGTAAGTGCTGGGAACTGAACCTGGGTCCTCCGGGAGAGTGGCCAGTGCTCTTATCCACTGGGTCCTCTGTCCAGCTGTCTCTCTTACTTTCATGTCAATGTCTCGTCCATCGCATTCATCTACGTGACAGCAAAGGATGCTTAATCTGTGCATCACATGGTGAAGACATAGATACGGGGCTTGAAGGGACTGGTTTAGCCGTTCACACAGAAAGCAGAGCGATCCGATCAGTCATTCTCTCACTACCCATGTAAGAGAAACTACCTCTTTATTTGAACTTTAGATTTTAATTTGATTATAAATGCTGATAGGATGCCATATGCCGTTCAAATGCACGAATACAAATATTCATAGCTTCTTAGAGGTGAGGGGCCTCTGAACCCTTCTCTCTTCGTGCTAGATTGTTGACCAATGGACCTGCCAGGATGTCTTGATCAGTTGACAGTGGAGGGCTTGTACTCTGGACAACACACACTGGAGCTGATGAGTTATTAAACTTATGAAGGAAAGGGGAAGTTGAGAGGGAGAGTTATGGAGAGGTGATGGGGAGGAGCTGGGTGTCAATACGTTTAAAATATATTTTATGAAGTTCTCAAAGGATTAGAAATAATAATAAAATCCCATGAGCACAATGTACTGTGATGAGATCCACGTAACCAGCACATTGATTACCTTGGGCGCTTACTTCTCGCTGCCAGAAATTGCTAAGTCCTCTGTGCTCTGTATTTTGCAGTCTGATTGTCGTCAACCAGTCAGCCTATGGCACTAGGAGACATTAGGAGCCATTCCTCCTAAGCAGCTGTATGCTGTGCTCTCTCCTGCCCTCTCTCCACCCCCCTTCCTCTCTTCCCCTGGCCTCTGCTACCCACACTTCCCAATTAAGAGTTGATTTCTTAGCAATAGAGAGCACGTGGCGTTCCGTGGCGTTCATCAAGCAGGGCTGCCTTCTTTTACTCAATATAGCATCCTTCAGACTCATCTATGTTACCAGAAAAAAAAAAAAAACCAAAACAAAACAACACAAAAAACCCCTTAGCTCTAACTTCCATTGCCCACCTTGCCTGAGCTATTCCATGAACCTGTCTGGACTCCAGGGAAAAGCTCCGTGTACCCATAACATAGAACGTTCATATGATATTATTTTGAAACACTCTACAGTACTGCTTTTGTTTAAGGACGGGCAATTTGTTTAGGAGAAATTAGAAGTACTTGAAAGTCAAGGACAATCCTCACTGGCTTTTCCTCAGCACCTCTTCACACAGGACCAGCCACACTTGGAAGGGGACTCTGAAAATCCGGAAGTCCGCTGGCTTTCTTTCTGTTCCCCTTTTATCACCGTTATCTTTTGTTGTTTATCTCACTGTTCCACTTCTGTGCTTCCCTAGCTCCCTGCCCCGTCCCCATCCCTGTACGTAATTTTGGTGGGCAGAGATTTGTGAAGAACGATAGTAACTTGGCTTAAATTCTAACGTAGGCTCCAATTTTATCTTGGGCAAGAAGGCTGAATGACTGTGGTGGGTCAGCACCGCTGTCCCGTGGCGCCTGGGACGCCAGCCTGGCTGACTGCTGCGCCTCCTTTGAGTTTGTAGGCGCTTACCTCCTACTTCGTGAGCTCCAGGAACAGGAGCCGTATATTGGAGGCACCGATTGGATAACCTTGTCTCCACGTCTGCGGTTCCCTCTTGTAGCTACTGTTTCTGTCCGTGTTCTTGTCTCTAAATTCTCTTTCCATTTTGGTAAAATAAAAGAGAGAACCTGCCGTGTGGGTGATCATAGAGAGAAACTCAGTTCTGAGTTTTAGGGCCGAGTTCTTTAGGAGAATTCCTAAGAGGCAATTATGTTTTACATTGTATGTTCTGGTGAAAAAGAATGGCAATTACAACCTGAGTTGATACTGAGTCCAAGGAGCAGAAACATTCCATATGTATGTACCATGTTTAAGACTGTGTTCAGGCGTATTGGTGAGTTTTGTACACAAGACAGTAACCCCAGGGGGTCTCTGTACAGTATTTGCTGGATATGTCCCTTATTTTGAGCCCTTCACTTTTAAAATATGTTATGTAAGAATCATTTCAATTCCTAATTTTATTGCCCTTTAAAGAGCTCATTTGTTTGAATTGTTCTGGGTTTTACAAGGAACCTGCTGTGTTATCTGGCTTGGTGCGTCAGTTTTATCAGCTTCTGGGAGGAGCATTAACTTCAGGGCAGTGAGAGAGTGGAGGCCCTGGTATCCATCGTCTTAGATCTAGAAGCACAAACTCATGGAAGCTAATGAGATTCCCTTTCTGTGAAGGGGAGTCACAACTGCTAGGATGAATTCTTTTACATAAAAAAGACTTTAAATTTGATGTATTTACAGCCTGCTTGAGAGGAAAAGAGATATTCTAGAGAAATTCAATTCCTTATGTACCAGATTGTCACCCATGTGACAACCATAGGCTGAGATGCTGCATCTCCTGTGAGAGAAGCCAAGACTTGGGCAGGAGCAAGGCAGAAGAAAACCTCTGCTCTGGCCAAGGTGAAGCCACAGACGGAACGTGCTGGCGAGAGGGAGAGAGAAGGAGGAGGGAGGGGAGGAGAATTTCATTTGAACTCTTCGAGTGTTTGGTCAGCTATTAATATCCCAACCAGAAGGGTCACCTGGGCACTGCGGGGTCAGGGTGTGCCCAGACGGAAAAAAGGAGAGTGGAGCGAGCACCTAGTGAGACTTGACAACTCTTGCAATCCTGGTGAAACCTGGCCTGTCCTGGCTTCTCTGTTAAAAACAACAACAACAACAACAAAACAGTGTGGCAAGACCCCAAACAACCAGGACTTAAAAGAATCATTTCAGGGACCCTTCTTGTATGAATTAATGCTATCATATTATAAAATCATTTACTGTAATCACACACTCCCTCAAAAAGTCTGGCAGGCCCTTCTGCTGTTATTATTTTAGTGTGCGCTATGTTTTGTTTTGTTTAGTTTTGTTTTTTCCACTCCATGATTGAAGCCACAATTTCTTTTTTATTCTCACATGAAATAATACTCACAGATATTGCTTCCAACCTAAAGTCATCACGGGGACATAGTGAGTTCAAATTATCCACACAAGCCAGTTTTTAAAGGCTAGCTCTACCTTAACCATCCCTTCCTGAAACACCATAGAGTTTGGGGACCAGCTCAACAGCTGGGCTGGTTCCTTACCCTCAGCCTGGTTTTGTGGTGTTGTCTGAAGTAAGTCCTTGGCACTTTAGGACTGTTACAGAGCTGAGAATAGATTTCATATGGCATGCATGTAGCCTTTTCCCCTTGAGTGTGAGTAAGGAGATTTTTAGAAATAGATTTGGCAGAATAGTAGTAGTAGATTCTTCTCTAGGGCCTATGATCGATTTAACCACATGTTCCTGGTCCTGATAATGTCCCAGATCTGAGTTTCATCTTGGGGAGGGGCCTTAAAGTCAACCGGAAACTGGGTGGTTACTTCTATAATGTCCATGCAGCTTCTGCACCAGTGGGCGTGTCTTTCTAGAGCAGTCATTATTGGAGGTCATGGGGTTGCCAGCACTGGGTAAGACCGATTGTAAGGAAGCCACTTATTTGTTCCCAGATGCCCAGCCTTGAAATAACCACACAGAAACTGTATTAACTAAATCACTGCTTAGCCAATCACTAAAGCATATTACTAGCTAGCTCTTACATCTAGAATTAACCCATCTCCATTACTTTATATTTTACCATGAGGCTCATGGCCTATGGGCAAAGTTCCAGCTGGCAGCTTGTGTCTTTCCACTCTGGCAGCTCCATGGTATCTCTCCCACTGATTCTGCCTTCTTTCTCCCAGCATTCAGTTTAGTTTTCCCCACCTACCTCTATTCTGCTAGGCCACTGGCCAAAACAGATTTATTCTTTAACCAATAAAAGCATCACATAGACAGAAAGACCCTTCCCCCATACCAACCAATGAGGACTTTCTCCTTTGGTAGCATGCACAGTACTTTCTGGCATTATGAAAGCCAGCAAGTAGGGATGAAGGTTTCAGGTCAGTACCAACTTGATTAGTTGTCTTATGACTCAAAAATGTGTCTTCAGTAATAGGGTCTTAGCACCAAGTACTACAGGGAAGCCAATAGCATTGACAATTTCAATGTTTGGGGTCTATGGGACATACTGGCCAACAATTCCAATGTATTCCTGGCTGTGGACTTCATATTTATTATCCTATGGTGTCTAGCAGGGATACTGTTGCCTCTTTATAGTGAATCTCCATTTAAACATTTTATCTATGTGTGTATTTTATGAGGCTTCTACAAAAGTAGGTAGGTTTCCATATATCTCTTCAAAAGGGCTTGCTAGTTATCCCTCTGTATGCTCCCTCCTCTAGCTGTTATCCTGCGGTCCCGTCTCCCATCCTATTAGACCCCTTCTGTTCTGCTCTGCCCATTTGCCCCTGTGTTCTATTTCCCTCTCCCTCAGATTGCTCCCTTCCATGGACCCTCACTATTTTCCTGACCTCTGTGGGCATCCCAAATGAAACATATCTAAAGACCCAAAGTTACCATCTACAGATGACAGCAAACAGGCAATGTTTGCCTTTCTGGGTCTGGGTTAACCCACTCAGAATGATTGTCTCCAGATCCATCCATTTATCTTTGAATTTCATAATTTTATTATTTTAACAACTGAGTAAACATTCTATTGTATAAATGTACTGCATTTTTATTATCCATTCATTAACTGTTGGATATCTAGGCTGTTTCTGCTCCCTGGCTATTGTGAATAGAGCAGCAATGGACATGGATGAGCTGGTACCTCTCGGTAGAAAATAGGACCCTTACAGTAGATATGCCCGAGAGAGCTCAGCCTGGTCATGAGGTAGACCTTTGTCTATAGTTTTTCACACTGAGGCAGCTTTTATGACACTTTTGCTGAAGGGTAAAGGCACAAGGCACATGAGTAAGTCAAGCATTGTGAAGGCTTATGGGAAGAGCTCACACTTGGGCACCGTGGATGTATTACTATATTAAAGTAATTTCTAATAATGAATGATAAATAGGGAGAGGTTAGGGAAGAAGAGTTCATGATGCAAGACTATGGATAAAATTATACCCCAGTGTCAGCTTCAGCTTTGTGTCAGGACTATGGTCCAGATTCGTCCCAATCCCCATCCGGTGCTTCCTAAGGATGGCTTGGAAGGTCTGATTATCTGCAGGCCCTCTGCGTTGTACGTCTATGGCATGCTTAGACAATTGTGGCTAGCACATGGCCGTGCCCTTGGCAACAAGAAGACTAGGACTGAGTTATGTCTTGACCTTCTATTACAATCCTCTCCCTTTGTCTGAGTCCTTCCCTACAGCTATTCCCCCTGAGGTTTGGACCGTTCTGTTGTATGGTGGGTTTTATAGCTGACGCAATTTTACTTGAATTCTCATTTGGAATTTCCGGTTGCTGTTGGGAAAAAGCATCACACTTTCAAATGACATCTTTTCAGACTGTGCCAACACAAAATAGGAATTCTGTTTCCTCGTTGCTGTGGCTAAACATCAGGTAGAACCCTGGGTCTTTGCATGACACTCCTTTTGGATAAAGCTAAAGGTTTAAGGTTGCCAGGTTCTGAGGCCATCGCTTCCGAAGAAGACAACACCACTCAATTTGCCTGCTTGTTCTTCTGACCATTGCTTTGCCATCTTCGTCTAAGTTCCTCTTCCTAGAATCACTGTTGGTACTGGGGGGCAGGGAGACATGGCGTCCTCTGGCCCTTACTTCAGCATCTGTTTCTATCTTAGCTCTTACTCGCTCCTTATTTTCTCTTGGTGGGAGAAGATCTTTGGTTGGCTCTTTTGGGCAGCTTCTATCACCTCCTCTTTACTTCTTGTGCTATTGTCTCCCTCTGGCTCCAGGTCATGGGGAACAGTAATTCCTTCTACATCCTCCCCTTATGAACCCAGAAAATTGGTGCTTCCCAAGTCTTCATGCCTATCGTGTGCATTTTCCTCTTTATAAACTGCCTGGTGACAGTCTGCTCTCTTACCTTTCCTCTTTATAAACTGCCTGGTGACAGTCTGCTCTCTTACCTT
>NC_022018.1:59682978-59684136 GCF_000317375.1 Microtus ochrogaster
TATGGATAAGCAAAAGAAAAGAAATACTATCTCAGAAAGTACCAGTAAAACGTCAGCAACCCTACCACATTTGAAACAGATCTGATATAGATTTACAAGTAAAATTGAAAAGTGGGAAGCAACAGCCATGACCTTAGTTAACCCTGTTGGTGAGCTTAGAAACCAGCGAAGTCAGTTTGGCTTGATTTCTCGGTCCTCTGTCTTGTATCTTATCCAGCATAAGAAAATCTTATCGATTCCAGAAGTTTTCAATTTAACAATTCATGGGAAAGCAGCAGCGAATTACAGTGACAGTCCAAATTTTCAGCACTCAAGTATGTTAAGAGAGAACTGACCACGTCTGAGTAAGTTTGCACTGCTGGATCATCGTGGTGCTAATGAGTGTTTCTACGGACAGAAACGGCTAGTTATAGGGGCCCTTTAGCATCAGTGATTCTTGAGCATTTGCTTGAGGAAGAGATTCAGTCTAAAGCCCCTCTCCTCCTCCACCCATGTAGTAATCTCATTCACCACCCAAGCTCCAACAGCATTTTTAGCACAAATAGTAAAAACCCAGAGACGGATATTGGGGTTCAAGCTGAAAGATCAGAAAAGCAAAGTAGTCAACCACTAGAGAGCTTTTACCTCTACGAAATCTTCAGGCTGAAAAGAGAGTGAGTTCCTGTCTCACCCCACCTTATATTCCTTTCCAGTGCTGGTATTAAAGGTGATCACCACCACGACCCAGATTCTATGGCTAACTAGTGTGATTGCTGGGATTAAAGGTGTGTGCCACCACTGCCTGGCCTGTATGGCTGACTAGTGTGGTTAGCTTTGCACTCTGATCTTAAAGAGATGCGTCCTCCAAACCATGCTTGAAGGCTTCGTCTTGCTGGCTTTAATATTTCAGCTCTTCCTTGGGATTAAACTATCAAAATGGCATCCCAGCATCAAAGTTCACGACCCGCTAAATTTGGAGGATGTGTCTCTTTAAAAGATAAAATAGGAAACAATTTCTCACAGGGAGAGAGACTGAAAATTGTTTCTAAGTGTCTGAGTTAGTAATATCAAATAGTATACAGAGAGATCTTTGCCTAATTTTTGACCATCTGGGGATTTTTGTAGAAACAAAGTTGTTGAAAGGAATTCAGCTGGTGAGGGTGTTGACAGTGTGCTTCC
>NC_022018.1:59684236-59687130 GCF_000317375.1 Microtus ochrogaster
GGTCAGGCAATGGGCGTCCCTTCTCACCTGTTCTCTGGGGTCAGGCAATGGGCGGACCTGTCTTGCCTGTTCTCTTGGGGTAGCCATGCCCTGTGCTGTGTCTATAGCCCACCATGTCACTATTTAGATAATGGCTGTCTCTACATGGACCACGGTGTCCTTTTTAAGACCGAGTCTGATCCCCAGAGGAGTTACCAGCGTGTTCCACAGACAGATCTTCAGAGAATATCAGGGCTGGTGACATCTAGATATACCCCTATTAGCCTCATTATTTGGGTCTGGTTTGAATGATTCAGGTACCACACAATCAAGAATTGATAAAAACTCTGTGGTTTCTGTGTGGTGTGGTGTTGGTGCTTTTGATGGACTGTCAGCTGTCATATCTCTCTGAACGCTGGGCAATGCTTCTCCTGGTTTCCTCCACCCCCATCCCTAGCCATTTCTCATCTTTTCAGAGCGATGCTCACCCGCCACCTTCTCCAGAAACCCTTTCTCATCTTCGCAGAAAGGTGAGCGCTCCCTTACAGAAGATTTGCACTGCTGTGAGAAATATGCAGAAAAAATGCTTAGGCTATCAGGCGCAAGAAGACATTTGCCTATGAATCCTTCTGGGAGCTTAAGAGCTGCTGAGGTCAGCGGTTCTGTTATCTCTCTCTGTCCCCAGCACCTGACATTAGGCAAAGCACAGAGCTAATCCTCAATAAATGTACTCTGAACTGAACAAGCTGTGAGTCGGAAAAGGAGAATGTGGCTTTTCATGGGGGGGGAAGGGAATTTTTTTCCCCCCTGTATGTTGTTTCAAAGCCTTTCAAGTAGCTTGGGCAGAAAGATACTGACAAATCAGAGATGCAGTGGAAACAGTCCATCAGATATTTGGGACAAGATGATCTATAAATGAGAAAAGAAGGTTATGGTTGGAGGTTTGAATACGGGTACCCAGATGCCATCTGAGAGATGATGGGGTGAGATACAGTGTTAAATGCAGAAACTATGATGGATGCTGAAGGCTTGAAACTTGAGCCTTTGAACTTGACCAGGGCCATCTTCAAAGCAAACAGCCACTCATGAGAGAGTGTTCTGTGGGCGGCTGAAGCCACTTTGTCTCCATGGTTGTCTAGAGCAGAAATGAATAGAGAAGGAAGCAAGTCAGTCAGAAGCTGTGCTGTGGGGGCATACACCGTTAATCCCAGCACACGGAGGCAGAGGCAGGTGGACCTCTGAGCATTTGAGCCCAGCCTGTTCTACAGAGAGAGCTCCAGGACAGCCAGGGCTACATAGTGAAAGCCTGCCTCATGCCGCCGCGCCCCCCCCCTTTCTTCTGCACTCTATGCACTAGAATATAGTTCATGAGCTTCAGGCAAGGGGCTGGAGGTTGAGGAAACACGCAGAGACAGACCAACATAGGGACCTCCAATCACTGCTACAAAAGCCCCTCTTTAATAGCACCATAGAGGCTTAAATACCCTGCAGTCAATGGCCAACAGGTGAAAAATCCCAGCTTTTAGTAACTCCAATTAGAAGGCTCTAGGCAGGGAAGAGCAGCTGAAGGCCAGGACTCAATTGGTCCCAGCAGTCTCAGGAACAAATGAGTGGACAAACAAAACCAGAAAACACAAGAAAAGTTTGCTAGACCATTCAATTACCAAACTTCTTCTATCCTAGTATTTGAGAGATACAACACAATAAAAAAAAAAAAACAGCATTGAATAAAAACTGGAGAGATGGCTCAGTGGTTAAGAACCCTGGCTGCTCTTCAGAGCACCCAGGATCAATTCCAAGCATCCACATGGTGGCTCACAACCATCTGTAACTTCAGTCCCAGGGAATCTGATACCCTTTCTGGCTTCCATGGGTACTGCTTGTATGTTGTGGTGAATCATCCATACACATAAAATAAAAACAACAGCAACAGCAATAACCACAAAAAACCCAAGAACTCTGTCAAGTAGCAACAGGAAGAAAAATATGGGACATTGAAGCTAATAATGACTTTCTAAGACAGCGCTTGTCTGCAAAGGGTTTGCTGTGCAAGGCAGGTAACTCCCCCTTTCTCTTTATATCCAAATGGAACCCAAGCCTTCCAAAAATCGTGTAGAATGAGTATCTGCTTTGGCTTGTGGGGTGTTTTTTGACTGTTGAACAGTAAGATTGCTTGCCGCAAATGAAACTGGAGAGGCAGTTTTATAGCTCACATGACGGTGGCATGTGGATGTTTCCCATCAGAGCCCAGGGCTGGTGTGCAGTCGAGGTCCTAGTCTGTAGCTCTGTCTGACTTCTGTGCTGTCAGGGCTCCACCATGGGTGGTTTGAAGCTGTCAGTATGAAGGTGGCTGGATCTAAAATGTTCTGAAAATTTAACGAGCTGACACTGGCGACCCTAGCAAGTCAAAAGGTAGTTTGTGTCGAAGCTTTGCTTATAAAGTCTCTTAATGGGAGGCGGTGGCGGGGAAGAGACAGAAATCTTTAATAAATAAATAAAAATAAATAAATAGCCAACACACAAGATGTAATGGCAAACAAGAAAAAAAAAAAGAATGGTCACACCATTGGAGGGTACAAATAAGAGAATAAAGGTGAAATTCCATGGTCAAAAAAAACCAAAAAACAAAAAACAAAGTGTGCTTTATTGTCCATGGCAACGAGATGTACCTGAAGTCAGGTTGCTGCCTAAGTGATCTTTCTGGTTCAACAATGTGATTTGGTTTCTTTGGAAAACAGTTTGCTTAGAGTGTGGGCATTAGCAGCTTGGCTCTCTTTCCTCTCTAAATGAACGTGTGAAGCATGCATCCAGCCCATTTTCCCTTCTCTGGAGTGGTCTGTTGGTGCCAGGCTGAGCAATCTGTGGAGTCTGTGAACCGTAGTTCAGGTTAAGGTGCGCGTGGGAGGGTTATTGCC
>NC_022018.1:59687350-59695058 GCF_000317375.1 Microtus ochrogaster
GTGTGTGTGTGTGTGTGTGTGTGTGTGTGTGTGTATAAGCTCCTCTGCGTACCTCAGGAGACACCCTGGAGTTCTTTGAGTCACTATGGCCGCAGAAGTACATGACGTCTTGCTCTGAGATCTAGCGTGCTCTACTATGGTCAGCATAAATACTCCTGGTGGACTAAAGGCGGACTCTTAGGTAGAGCACAGCAGTTTGGTGAAGGTCATGAGGAATAAGACGCCCCTCTGCCTGAACTCCAGCTCACATGGGAGGCCTTCATCTCCTCAGGCATACAGGAAATGTCTTCTACACTTGTGTGCTCATCATGTGGAGTCCAGGGCAGTGGGCTGCCTTACGCCTCCCTGCCTCCTTGGTTTAAAGTAAGTTGCCTGTGCTCTTACCCTAGGGAGAGGTGCTTCTCCTGGCCCTTGGACTTGAGCAGTTACCAAGGGCAGACTTTACTTTAACACAGAGCTGATTGCCTCCTTCCCTCTCCCCTGAGTAACATTGATTGGGAGGCTTCAATTAATTATTTATCAGATTTATAAAATGTTCATCTTGCCAAGGTCTCTGGGCACGTGGACAAGAATTGAAAATATTAACAAGTAATAATAATAATAAAATATGCCCAACATAGACACACACTTGGAAGGCTCTACGTCAACTCTGTTGGCAACCCAGTGAGATCGATCTAGAATTTCCATTATAACTTGTCTTTTTTTTCTTTTTATAACACACTCACTTCCAAGGGAACTTGTTCTGCATGAAGCAAATGCATGAGCAAGCAGCAAGGTGGTACATAGAGACCTGCCATTCAGGTTGAGCCTGAATTGCACAGACAGTTCCTGGACTATGTTGTAGGGGTCAGATACTTCCAGCCTTTTGGTCCTGTCTTCACTTTCACAGTGAAGCCACAAGAAGCCCAATTTTAAAGGGGCTTTGTATGGTCTGTCCTGGATTTTGTCTGAAACAATGAGCGTTGTGAGAGAGAGTTCTCACGTTCTGTTCAAGGGGCAGGATTCCAGGGAGGGTGTGCTGTGCTTTGCTTTGTGGGCTCTATACCTTTGTGCCCTGCAGTAGGAGGGCATAGGAGGGTGCCCTACAGTCTTAGGTCGATGTCCACAAGATTGTTTCTTCTTGTTTTGTCTTTTCACAACCATGAGCTGGGAAGCAGGAGGCTTCTTTGCATTGGAAAGCGTGTGTGCATTTGGAGAATTTTGCTCCATTGCATTGGATCTGAGAAGTAGCCACCACGGTGGACTTCCTCTCTAGTGCAGCCTCCTTCTGTGTTTGCACCTGCCACTGCTAAAAGAAAATGCTGAGTGCCAAGGGGATGCCAGGCACTGCAGACCACAGGCCGTTTTGGCATTAACAGCCCACACCCCTAGTGCCCGAGTGGAGCATACCTGGGTGAGTTGGGGATTAGAAAATCAGCCGTCACAGATAGAACTCTATGTCCATTTTTTTTTTTTTTTTACTTTAAAAGTCTAGTTAAGATTATCATGCTTGCCATCATGGGACCTTTGGGCTCAATTACCTCTCAGGGATAGGAGGAAAAAGTGACTTGTGTTTGTCCCTTAGGATAGTTGTCAAGTTGTAGCCTTCCAACAAAATCTGTCCCACTGTCTGTTTTTGTGAATAAAACTTTATTGGAATGCAACCACACACTCATTCATGGATTATCCCTGCTAGCTTCTGGAATACAATGGGAGAGTTGATACAGTGACAGAGACCTCACAGCTGGCCAAACCAGAATATTCATTCTTTGGTCCTTTATAGAAAAAAAACAAACTTGGTGATGTTGCATTAAAAGAACAAATAAACAAAATATCCAATGACACAGCAACCAACCTGCAGACCCTTGACTATTTCAGAACAGCGCACAGAGGAGGGTTTTGACTACTTAAGCCTCTTTCTCCTTGAGCTGAGTCGGTCTCTAGAATTCCCTGGGTGGCCAGGCAGGGCGAGGAAACAGGCAGGCCTGGCTGGAAGGGCTCCAGCTCTGCCATAACCTTGCCTTTGGTGTGTGTGAGGCCGCTTCTGCTTTTGTACCAAAGTGTGAGCCACATAGAAAGAAAAGGTGACATCCCAGTTGCCACTGGAGCCTGAGGTGGAACAACAGTTCTTGATGGCCTGTCAACTCCTGTCCAAGGGATGGTCTATAGGATGGCTGTACATAGAAACTCACATGATCTGTCAGCTCCTGTCCAAGGGATGGTTTATAGAATGGCTGTGTAGAAACTCACATGATCACCTCTGGGTTTTCTTTTCTCTTATTTTGTGGGACAAAAAACTATGAAATTTTTGGCTCAACAGAGGTAATGGTATTTCCGCGACCATGGCAGACTGGGCGAAACATTTTTGGAACACAAATAACAAACAAAAGTCTGGTTATAGTGCTGGGTCCTTCTGCAATTTTGCATTTGTGTCTTCTTGGCAGTATTCTTTTTAACAAAATACTTTGTTGTGGCTTTATATTTAATAAAAGATTTTCTGGTGTTACAGTGTATCATGGAAATGCAGAGTCTTTGTACATGACATTATTTTTTATCTCCTTTTCACTCTGTGTTTCAGCGAAGTTCAGCTTGGTTTAGCTTCCCGGTTTCAGCTTTACAGGCACGTAGGAACCGTGAGGACAGGGAGAAAAGTTGGCACCATCTTCAGGCAGCAAGCCTCTCCAGAGAGGATAATCTCTGCTTTTAAAACTGCACTGATTTATTTTATCACTGTTTATTTGCTGCGCACAATGCCAGGCTTCCCAAAGGAAACCTCTCTCAATGTATCTTGCACATGGACCATATTCCTCCCACACCTACCCCTTCTGCTCATCTGCCTCCCTGCTTCCTGCTACTCTGGTTCCTCCTCTAGGCCTTCCTTCTGGCCTCCTGTCACAAACACGTGTGTGCAAATGTGCGTGCATGTGCATGTATGTGTGTGTAAGTGTGTGTGCCTGTGTGTGCATGTATGTGTGTGTAAGTGTGTGTGCCTGTGTGTGCATTCATGTATGTGCAAGTGTGTGTGCCTGCGTATGCATGTATGTGTGTTCCTGTGTGTGCCTGTGTGTGCCTGTATGTACCTGTGTGTGCGTGTATGTGTGTGCCTGTGTGTGTGCATGTGCATATATGTGTGTGACTGTGTGTGTGAATGTATGCATGTGTGTGCATGTTGTGTGCCTTATGTCAGTGTGTGCATGCATGTGTGCATATGTGTGCACCCAAGTGTTCTTGTGTATGTGTGTCCATGTGTGTGCACGTATGTGTTATATCTATAAAAAAATAAGGACCACAAGTGGTAGAAAACGTGTAATGTGATGTTTGTTCTTCTGAGACTTGCTTAGTTTGCATAGCATGAACTCCAACTCTGTTTTCTTTTTTCTTTCCTTCTTACTCTCTCTCCGTCTGTCTGTCTCTTCCTCCCTTTCTTCCATACTTCTTTTCTTTTTTCTTTTTTTGCTTTTTTTGAGGCAGGTTTCTCTGTCTAACAGTCCTGCATATTCTGGAACTTGCTTTGTAGACCAGGTTGGCCTCAAGACTCACTAAGATCTGCCTACCATTGCCTCCTGAGTCCTGGAATCCATCTGATTTCTTACAAGTGTCATAATTTCATTCTTTGTGGCTAGAATCCCACTGTGTGTATACACCCGTCTTTATTTAGTCTTCTATTGATGGACACCTATAGCTGATCCACAGCTTGGTTATTACAATTAGTATGACAATAAACTCTGGAGAATTCCTGCTTTTGTGGTGTCTCACACTTTGGAGCCGGGAAGACCTTCGAGAGAACACTAGTGATAACTTGTGACCTCTGACTCCTAAGATTTGTCCATGATCAGAGCAGGCCACATCTTAACATTCATTTTGTTGGTGCTTCTCAAAGGTGTGGGTTATACTAACATTACCTACATCATGCCTTTCTGAGCATAAAAAAGGCAAGTAAGATAAAAATTTCTGGATTAGCAAAATATATATTTTTAGTCATTTAAGTATAAAATTATTTCTTCTATATGTTGAATTTAGTCAAGCATTAAAAGCATTGTGTTCAATGAAGTGAATGCACCTTGTTGGAAACAAAAGCTTCTGGGAGAACAACAGTGAGTGTTGCCGGAGCTCCTTCTGCTCCTTCAGCCAATAGCTGCTGAGATACCAGCCCATTGGGGCGTGGTCTCTCCCCATTGGGGCGTGGTCTCTCTCCCTTTAAAAAAGCGGCCACCATCCCAGACAACAGACAACAGCCCTCTGCACAATCAGGAAGGGAGCCTAGTCTCTGGAAGCAAAGCGGAGCCGGGAGCCAGCGGAGGGAAGTGGCCACTTTTTTAAAGGGAGAGACCACGCCCCAATGGGCTGGTATCTCAGCGGCTATTGGCTGAAGGAGTGGAAGGAGCTCCTGCAACAAGTAAGAAACAGAATGGATGCAGTGATGCCCAGACAGGCCAATGTAGGTCATAAGGATGGAATGTGGAGTCTGATGTTCGCATACCCTTCCTCTAAAATGGGTAAACACAAGACGCCCCGGGTGTGTGTGTGTGGGGGGGGAGGGTTCAGTGAGGAGCTGACTAAGCTCTTACTGTGCCGATTCTCCCCGCATCTCTCCCGCTGGCCTGGGGATTTCTAATCTGGAAAAGTCATTTGTAGCAGGGCCATTGGTAATGATTCTTTAATGGGATTCTTTCAGGCTAATACCTTGGAGGGAGTTTTAGAACTCAATAGTTGAGCTGGAGAGAAGCGTTTAAAGGCTTATAAGATGGCCTCCCAAAAGAAAGACAAGTCCGTGGGAGGGAGAAGAAGAGCCTGGGATGTAAGCTTCACCTAATGACAATGTCAGGCCATTTGTCTCAGTAGCTGCCAGACAGTTCATCTTCAATTCAATAGGGATGCTGCTCAAGCTGAGGGCGTGGGCTGGCTGGGCTCTGTCTTGTTGGAAGCTATACTTGGGAAACTTTTGTTATGAACATAGCTACAATTTAGATTTCTTACAAAGCCACTTACAAAGGAGCAGAGAAAGGGCAAAACAAGAATTCTGCATGGGGCCTCTGGGAGCAGACAGAGGCAGGCAGAGGCTAGGGACACACTCGGTGGCTCTCTGCTCTGTACGGTCACCTCTTGCAGTGTCTTTAACAGGAAGGCAGTGGTTTTTTCTAATTCCATATTTTTTTCCGCCTGGATGGATCCTTTGGGTATGAAAACGCAACCAAGGACCATCCCATATTGATGAATTATTTGCATATTTAATTGACTGTATCTCCTTTCCCTTTTCAAATGTGGCCAGCTATGGATGGGGAGGACCCTTGTGCTGGTCATGTCACTGAAGGACATATTTTCAAAGGCCATGCTGTCTTCTTTCCTCAACGCTTCCAAAGAGCTAGACTCTGGAGGTTGAAGAGTTCAGATCAAAGTCATCCATGAGCCGTCAGGCCGCCCTTGACTTCTCATGGATGGCGAGTCTGAGCTCGGCCTTGCTGCAATGTGTAAGCGTGTTGTGTGTAAGCTTACATCCTGGTGGGTAGGCTGTGAGTCTGACATCCTCAGGTGTGAGGATGTAGGTTATGTTTGAGAGGGACAAGGAGCAACTGAAGCTTGCCCAGGCTGCTGGTGCAGAATGAGAAATACATCGCTTTCTCTCACGCTAACGTCTCCTTGATGCCACTCCACACAGGCTGTATTCAGAAGCCATGACGTGAGGAAGACTTCTGATGGCTTTCCTTCTCTTAGATGTTTAAGTAAGACTGGGACATTTTGGATGACTAGGAACCGACTTCCTCTTCTGTACAGTGGTTTTCAATGTGATAGGTTTTATTGGCATGGCCACATTCAGTGTGATATGTTTTGTGGACATGATCACATTATTTACTCACTTAGCCCTGAATAAATGCTGGCTTCACTATCATATGTTGATCATTTACTATCATCCTTCCTATATAATCTATTCGTTTACAAATATTTGTGTTAGGCATTGAGTTAGAACATCTCAAATCCCAGGGATATATAAGTCATTGGGGAAACACAGATTCAGTTAGCGCTTTAGATAAAGTTTGCAAATGTTCTGGAGATGGACATTCAGAGGGCTTTGGAGCTGGTGGTGTGAGAGCTGAGGAAAGGGAAGAAGAAGGAGAAAGAGGAAGGGAGGATTCCAAGAGGGAAATTCATGGAGTGAGCCATGAAAATATGAGAAAGCTTGACAACCAGGGAAGAGAATGCACCTCTGTCAGAGAAGTGTCCCGATGGGAAGGTCAGGCCGAGGCAGGCAGATCTGGGTTCGCACTGCTGTCCTCCTGAGTGGCTGTTGGAACCCAGGACATTAGTACTCTCTTTTGCAGGGTTTTTCCTCTTTGCCACAAAATATTTTTATTTCTTCTCCATAGGACTGCAGGAGTAGCACTGGATGTGTTTAGAGTTTGATAATTGCGCTTTAACAATGTGTGCATATTTGGTTGATAATGAAGGAGAGAGAAAAAGAATGAGTGTGTGTATGTCCCGAGGTGTACACATTCATTCCGTGTGCTTACTTGCAACTGTTCACTGTATAATCCACACTCATGATCAGAACTCCACTGAGTGGTATCCACATCCAAGTCTCCAGTGAAGGGTTCTGTTCCTTTTGGTATCATTTCCTCGAGGGTCAAGGGCAGAGTGTGTTTAATAACTTAATGGTCATCCACTGATTGGTGTCCACATATGATAAAGCGTCTATCATCCAACGCATATCATACTTTTAGGTAGCAATCCGTCTGAGTTGTTCATCGCAGTTTAGATCTGTAAGCTCTTGTGAGGACATTTACAGCGGCAGCATCTGTGTCCCCTCACCATTTAGTTTCCTTCATAGCTCAGTATTGATAAAATGATGTCGGTGAGCTTGCGTGCACAGCAGAGCCCATTTTCTTTAGGGGACTGTAGAAGTACAGAGTCATAAACCCTAGGTCAGGTCTGTGCACTCAAAGCCCCTCCTCTGCCCTCTCATTGTATTTCCCCTGAGACCTGTGAACGGATGATGCCAGGGGCAATCTAAAAATGCAAAGAACATCACAGAAGTTCTGTAAAGGACTGCCCTCTTCTGTGCCCCTCCCCCCACCTGCACCACAGCAACAGTGGATCCCAAACCAGCCTGTATGCTTTAGGGCAAGCCACTGTTGTGCTGGTCCAGGGTCCTCCTCATCCATGCTGGCCTCTTTTCTGAATCTAGAGAGTGGGTTTAAGGGTTTGCTCGGTGCTGTGCAAGGCTGTTTTATGGGTACACGGGGAGGGAAGTGTGGCTGTGAGCTGTGGGACCAGGAGCCCTTGTCATACCTGTGTGGCCGATGGGACAGCACAAACCACTTTTCAGAGGAAGAGGTGTGTGGTGGTTCAATAGGACAGCGACCTGTGGCTCATTAAATGGTTCACATTGAAATTGCCTTCAAGTTGATCTAAATGCTGGCAGCAGAATCTTTAGTCTGAGAAGTCCTTACTTGCACTAGAATTTACAGTGTGTATTTTTAAATTGTGTGTTGTGCCTCCACTTTTTCTATGAGTTTTCAATTCATTCATTAACATCTCAAGCCACACTGAAAGAACGTTCTTGGAGGCTTAGCTCACTGGACAAGCTGTTCTCAGAATATCAGTTTGGAGAGTTGGGAGGAGTAGTCATTGCAGACAAGGATGACTTGAGGGTTCATTCATTCCCAGACAAGCTGGTGACCTACCTGCACACAGGTGCCAGGCTATCACAGCCCACTCTAGGGAGTGTGCACAC
>NC_022018.1:59696159-59701031 GCF_000317375.1 Microtus ochrogaster
TGAACAGAACTTAGAAGCCCTCTGGAAAATCACCTAGCTCACCTGTGAGCTTCAGATGGCACAGTAGAGTCATCTGGAGGACTTTAGGCGACAGTAGCTATAGATGCCCTGGTATGGTGGCCGCTGTCCTAGTCAGGGTCACTGCTGCTGTGATGACCACCATGACCAAAGCAACTGGGGGGGGGGTGGCTCTCTGGCCTACACTTCCATCACTGTTCATCACTGGAAGAAGTCAGGACAGGAACTCAAACAGGGCAGGAACCCGGAGACAGGAGCTGATGCAGAGGCCATGGAGGGGTGCTGCTTACTGCCTTGCTCCTCATGACTTTTTCAACCTGCTTTCTTATAGAACCCAGGACCACCAGCCCAGGGGTGGCAATCACTAATTAAGAAAATGTCCTTCAGGCATGCCTACAGCCAGCCCTTATCAAAGCATTTTCTTAACTGAGGTTCTCTCCTCTCAGACGACTCGAGCCTCTATCAAGTTGACGTAAACTAGTCAGTATACCTATAGACCAGGCAGAGAGGCTGGGCAGTCCAGCTTGCTGAAGAGACATCAACGGTGTAGCCACACACCTTGAGTTTGAATGAACACTGTAGAGCCTCTAGCGACCTTATGATTTTGCCTATATGTTGATCTCTTTTCCACCTCAGTTTTTCTCACTTTAGGACTGAGGATTCAATGAATTATTAAGTGTAAAATACTTAGATAGGAACTTGGCATATGACTACTACCTTTTGTTATTAGTTGCTGTTATTATATGCATGGCATTAGAATAACATTTAACCAATGTATTTTAATTATCATGATTATTACATCATAATTACCATGTATCTTGAGGTTCTAAAGTTAGTAACTTACAGAGACTGGTAATAATAGATTTGGTAGTAAAATGAAAATGTAATTTTCAAAAATAGGAGAAAATGGGAGGATAATGAAAATTAAATTTAAAACTTTGGTTTTGGCAGACCCAGGCCAGATTTTTGCTGGAGTCTGTAATTTTTCAGACACTGGCTTCAATGTCTGTTCTTGGTGCTAGGGGCATAGAGTGGAGAGCAACACCCTTCCAAAGCTCTGTGCATTTGCTGAAGACAGACATTAATGAGCAGAGTGGCACTTTCTATCCTCACTGTCTGTTCCAAGACCTTTACAAGTACCCCGTGGCTCCAGAGGAAAGAGGTCATTTGCATATGGTTGTTCAAGGCATGGTCAGCCAGGGAAGGGTGGGAGAAGCAATCTACTACAGCTTCCTTGGGAAAACTGACGCTGAGAGCAAAGCAAAGACTTACCGAGGCCACAGAAATTAGTGGTTGATCTAAGTCCTAGAGGGCTGGGGCTTCTGATGCTGCCAGACCCACACAGCCCTGCCATCTTATCTGTCCCATCATCGGTTCTTAGACTCCTTCTTGCCATCCAGTCACAGGGACTGTCACCCAAGCACTTCCAAGCACCATGCTTCCTTACGCCTCTGTTTTCTCGCTGCCGCCTGCAGGCTTCATCAACGGGCAAGCTAGAGCTGTCTAAGATGTTTAAAGACAAGGGTGGCAGTGGTGTTAGATAGGACACTCTGCCCTTCGAGGCACAACCGTTTGTGTACTTTACAAAGGTATTTTCCTGTTTCGTTTCCAGTGAAATGGGCTCCAGGTCTTCTGGTCTCATTCTAAGGGCCGAGGTCTTGTTGATAAGCGGAGGAAACTTAGGAAAGGGTATTTTTGAACCATGTTTTCTCTCATCAGTGGTAGACAGATTCTAGGCACACATGCCGTTTCAAAACACATTTCAAAACAGAAACCTTCTGTGAGAAAGGTAAAGTCAGACCAGCATTTAGTTTAACAAATGCGGTTGTCGCTAAAGCCTTTCCTTTGTCATTAGCTTTTTTAATATATTCTTAATACGGTTTTATCAGCTGCTCCCCACAAGGTGTGAAAATGTGTTTATCTTCCCAAGGCTGATTGTGGATGAATTTTCTCTGGATGTTCTAAGCAGTAGCAGCAAGAGAAAGGAGAGGGAGCTTTTTTTTTTTCTTGAGTATTTTTGACAAGAGCTATTTTTTCTCCCCAGCAAGTTGTAGGGGCTGAGATTCCCAGCTTGGATGAGGGGGAAGGTTGTTTCATAGAAAGAGGAACATAAAAGGAATCCATTAATGATTTAGAAGACTGTTTAATTTCCCTGCCTCTGAAACAGACAAGGAAGCTTGATCAATACCCTCAAGGTCACTCTTGGTGTTTGCTATGTCAGCTGGTCCTTTTTAGAGCTTTGGAAAGCATGCCCTGCCTTGGTGGAGTGGGGGTAAGGAGCTCCTATGCCATGGTGGGGATGTCAAAGTAACAAGTACAGATGAGGGTCTGAATGGAAATCTACATACAACAAAGCTTCAGCTTACTTCAGGAGAGAATCTGGAGAGAGATGCCAGCCGTGTGGTTGCAAATCTGTTCCAATAAAGAGATGCTTGACACTAAAATGATCCCTGGCTGTAAGGCGGATTTTGAAGACCGTTAATCAATGTGTCCCCCGTCAATGACTGCAGTGTCCTATTTTAACTGGATTTTCTTTTTCAAATGTGGCATTGACCCCTCGGGACTTGTCAAAGTGTCCAGGTATTCTGTTGTTGCCTTTGTGTGTGTTGGCTGAAGTGAAGACTTTCAGTTCCTAATGTTAGAGATGTGAGCTTTCACCTTTGTGTTGACCTAAATGGATGTCATACTCTTTTGGCACCTTTGAAAAGAATGTTGATGGTTGCACAATACAAACTCAGAGGTGGCCAAGAGATGAAAGAGGACCTGTCCTGTGACCTGCTCATCCCTCTGAAGGATGTGTTTGTTTTGATCATCCTGTTATTTGAGGACTTTGACCAGAAGAGACCTGTGAGCTTTGGGAGTGTTTTAACTGTCTGGGCTCTCCAATTTCCTTCCATTTGCTTGCATCTCGATCAGACTAAAAAGAAAAAAAAATTGTTGAAATAACTGACTGTTATCTCTGCAACTCTGTAAAGCGAGCGTTGGCTCCATGAAGAGTCAAAGGCTCACAGAGCCCCACATTGATAACAGATGTTTGGCAAGAGTTCCAGAGAGTTCGCTCGGATGTGGCCGCGCTAGGACAGATACTCTGAGAAGTTCCAGAAAGTGCATCTAGTTCCAGCCAAAACACCACGTGCACACTTTCAAATGCTTGTTTTTGTTGGTTGGTTGGTTAGCTTTGTTTTAAGACAAGGGTTTGCTATGTAGCCCTGGTTGCTTGGCACATGCTTGCTGCATATCTGAATCTGTCCCAGAACTCAGAATCTTTCTGTCTCAAGCCACCAAGTGCTGGGATTAAAGGCACACACCACCATACCTGGCTCAAATGTTTTTCTGACTCTGGGATCTACTTTATACACACTGCATGGAATATTTTCTATTTATTTAAAGAAAAAGTAAGTAGAGAAATTCTTCCTGACTGAGTATTACAGTCTTAAGAAACCAGACCTTGGAGACTAGACATTGAACATAGAGAGAGGGAAAGGCTTTTCTCAGAGCAAGCTCGGATGTGAAAGACATTGTCTAAAATTCAGCAGAAGCTTGAAAACTGTCTAGACTCACTCCACATCTGTAGCCACTGGGAACACGACAGCACAACAAGGCATGGCTTAGCTTCAGATGGGAAGGCGTTTCTTTTAGGCTTGTTGGGGGAACAGACTCTTTATCCCCAGCCTGGGAAGAAAGCATATTTGTATCCCCAGTTCCCACCATGGGATGCAAAGGAGGCAGTGTGGTTGCTCGTTCATTTAGTGTGGCTGAATTGCCCTCCTGAAGCAATTCCACTGTGGTGTGCAGCGACTCATGTTAATTATACCTGTGTAATGAGGCGGGCCCCAATTTTCAGTAGATCACGACCCTGAAGACGTAGAGGAAGAGAGACAAATCATATTTTTTATTCTACTGACATTTGCTTAATGTGCTTCATACAACTTTGGGTGTTTTACTCCTGAGCTGGTGATAATATGGACTTTTTCTTTGTTCATAAAATATTGCTAATGACATAATAAGCACCAATGCTGTCTACTTCCTGATGTCATTTTCAGTTTACGAGGAGACATATTCATTTAGAGAGATCATAGAATTTCTCTCGCGGTCGCTAAGTTAGTGGAAGAAGTGTTGGCCATTACGCGGTAGCTAAGTTAGTGGAAGAAGTGTTGGCCATTAATATCAATCAAGTCCTTTCTTTGCCACCTAACCTTGTAGGGGAAAAGGGGGGGACACATGGAATTCCCGTTCTCCTAGGCTGAGTAATTCAGTCTCCTGTGTCTGCTGCTACGTCCTTCTCAGAGCTTTGTCGATATGATCGCACTTGTCACTTTCAGTCTCAAGGAAAGTATAGTTATCACCACTTACAAATAAGAATAGCGAGCTTTGCTCAACGCTGAGCCAGCTGCCCAGGGTTGCAAGTTAGAAAGGGGCAGCTTTGACCCAGATGTCTCTGGAAAATAGGATACAGCTACCCCAAATTTCAGAAACGCTTTGAGAATTTGAGATGTCAACTATACAGTGTTTTCCACGGTGTCCACTGTGTACGATTGCTATGTCAATCAGTGGCTGTTGTCACCACCACCAGCATCATCACCGTTGTTGCAGTGGCGTTTAGTATTCCACGTGGTCCAATCCGTGTACAGATAACATAATGAGAGTAAGAAAGAATGTAATTGTGTGTGTGTGTGTTGTCTGCTATCTGAAAGTGCAGGTCTGTGTTTGTATGTCTAAGTGTGCCCGAGCATAGGGGTGGACTGCAGGGAGATCCTTTCTTCACTTCCAGTCCCATTTAGCTGTTTTCTAAACCAAAAAGTAAGTGGTAGAAAGTACGGCATTGAGAGCACAGGTGTCCGTGACAGTCTGGTT
>NC_022018.1:59701786-59713763 GCF_000317375.1 Microtus ochrogaster
TGTGCATGTGTATACGCGTATGTGTTTGTGTGATAGGAAGTGTATATTTGTGTATACGTGTGCCTGTGTGAGCTCTCGAGTCCAGTCAGCTCCCACTTTATAATCATATCTAGACGTTTACTTCTCTAGATTAAAATCCAGACAACAGTTTTTCAAGATTTATTTTAATAATATGAATATGTGGGTGTGTGCATGTGAGTTCAGGTGGCCACCAAAGGCAGACACCTCAAATCTCCTGGAGCTTGCTATCTAGTAATTGTGAGCCATCAACATGGGCACTGGGAGCCAGCTCTAGTCCTCTGCAAAAGCAGTGCCCGGTCCTAACCCCCGACCATCTCTCCACCAACTCAGATGACCGTCTTACGGAATATGATTCTGAATTTGTTTTTTGAAGAGATTTTAGTATATCCTGTGTGAAAGTTATCCCACACAGGATGGGACATCCCTTCAGGGAGAGGGAGGATGCCTGCCCTGTGTTCTGGCTCACAGAAATGGCTGTAGTACAGGGGTCAGCATGCCTGAGCCTGTGGGTCATAACTGCTTTAAATTAAGGTTTATGGAAACACAGCCATGCCCATTGCTTATGAGCAGTTTGTGACGATGTCAGAGTTGACTGGCTGTGATGGAGAGATGATGGCAGGGCTGTGTGCAGACTCCTGCCCCTGATGGAGGGTTTCAGGAAACATGACGACTCTGCGGGGTCAGGGCAGGGTCTCCCTATGCTCCCACTTAGCGTGATGCCCACCCCTCCCTCCACATCAGAATCTGAATGAGGATGAGGTGGCTTTATTGGGGTTCACCAAGGCCTCTTTTCCTTCTGCTTCTTTAAAGAGTAGGACTTCTGCTCACGTTAGCAACCCAGGGGCCTCAAGAAAGTTAACTTCCTCTGGGCACGAGGTCTGCCTACCAACCAGAAAGGAGAGAAAGCAGGCTCCTTCTTAAAGTGAGACAAGGGAACATTACCCTTAGGGTTCTAACTCCATGTCAATGACCAGCTTCAAAGGATGCCGGGAAATCAGGCTGTTGTCCATTCCCCTTATCCCTGAAGAGTGGAGGAAAGCAAAGGAAAGGAGACAGTGAGTAGATTTTGAATAGCCAGCCTACTGCCGGGGTCCCTGGAGAGCGCTGTGGCTACGTTAGAAGATGGTATTCTTTTCTGGAGTCACAGGATTGCGATGCTTTCAGCCTGTCTGGGAGTTTAGAAATTTGCTGATTCGGGTCATTAATTTAGCATGTAATTAGCTTGGTGTAGACTATTTGGGCATCGTCTACAAACAAAGGAATTTTCAAGCCACTTAACGGTGTAAACACAATGAGGTGATGGGAACTGTATTTCTCTGTCTAAGAGAACCAACTTTGTGATCACTTTAGAAGAAAGTTCATGAATACAGATGATGGATCACATAATTTTGAGTTCTTTTTCTTTTGGGTAAGGCTGAATTACCCCCTACTTGCCAAAACATACTAGAGATGTTTTATTGACTTAATTTTGATTCCTTTATGTATATGAAAGTAATAAAAACTGTATTTCTTTAAACGTATTTCATAGCGCTGCTTTATAAGTTCACCTTGGGTTTTCTTCCTAGCACAGAATAAATTAGATTCTACTGCGCCTTGATCATAGCCTGATAAGTATATTGAAACAGTGTGAATGCTTCCATCAAGAAGAAACTTAAAGTGGGGAAAAAGAAAGATATTGGGCACATGAGTGCATCCCTCAAAGGTCAACAAGCTGTAGCTCACAGGCATAACGCAGCGTTTTGTGTATCCTTCATAAACACAAGCTTTATTGCAGCATGCAAGCGCGTTCCATACATGTCTCTGTGTTTGCTTCCATGCTGAGATAGCACATAGGCAGCAGGGACAGGGAGCAATGGCCTGGGGAGTTGGCACATACTCACCATTTGTCCTTTGACAAAAATGTCTGCTCACCCCTACATAGCCAGTGTGGGTGACCCCGTAAAAGTGGCCGAGCTGTTCAGTGTCATATATTAACAAAACCTTTAAGTGTTTTCAAAAGGAAAAGTAAAATGCGTGAATAATTTATCAAGGGTGGGTTCAGAACTTCTGCACTGGACTGTCTTAGGCAATTTATAAATAAAAGCCACAGGCCTCGGGGCTTGCTGTGGAGAAATCTTCTCAGGGTAGAGAAGCTAGGAGGTGCAAGGTCATAGCGGCTGTAGTTTAAGTGTCTGGAGATCTATTTCCTGGTTGATAGACAGTCACGCACGGTGAGAGGAGAAAGCAATCCCATTCGTGAAGACACTGCCCTCAGGACTGAGGGTACTGGTGACATCTCTATCACAGGGATGAAAGGCCACCACCAAGAACGACTTGCGGAAGGGAGTTTACTGTGGCTGACGGTTCCAGGGGAGGTGTCCATGATGCTGAGAGGTGGGATGGGACTGGAAGCCAGAGCAAGAAGCTGAAGGACCATGACCTTCCACTGAGAACAAGAGGGCAAGGCAGAGAGGGCAAACTGGAAGTGGCGTGAGGCTGAACCTCTAAGAGTCTGCGCCTAGTGGCCCATGTCCTCCAGTGAGGCTTCACCTCCTAAACATAACCTCACCAACCAGCACCGCCAGCTGAGGACCCGGTGTGCAAATGCACGAGGCTATGGGGGACTAGTTCTCACTCAAACCACTATAGCTAGCCACAGCCCGATGTTTCACCCCCAATTCTATCACAGTGAAATTGGGCAGTGCCTTGTGACCTTTGTCAAGAGCCTTGATTCTCATAAGAAAACAACCGGCCCCACCTCTGTCCTCTGCTCAGCTCCCTGTGAGAAGTAAGTGCCTTCTCACCACCCTCCCTGTGAGAAGTGCCTCTCACCACCCTCCCTGTGAGAAGTGCCTCTCACCACCCTCCCTGTGAGAAGTGCCTCTCACCACAGTGACCTTTCCTCCAGTAATGAGTGTGTAAACAGCATGGCAGGGCCAAATCTGAGTCTTGGTGGCCCTGTGCCCTCGAACGAGTTGCTCAAGCCATCTGGAACTCATCTTTTCAACTGGACTATGCTTTCAAGGGCTCAGATCCTGGGACCTTTCCACTCGAGATCCCAGCCTTGGGGGCTGGACCGAAGACTCAGTGGTGAGAAGCACTTGCTGCTCTTGTAGAGGGTCCAGGTTTGGTTCTGTTTCCAGCACCCACATGGTGGCTCACCACTGCCTGTGGCTCTGGTTTTTGGGCCTTTTGTACCCTTGCCTGGTCTTTCTGGGCACTGCATACGAAGCACATAAGCACATGCAAACAAAACACTCCTATGCATAAAATACAATAAAATAATAAAACAAGTAAATCTTAGAAACAAAACAAAAAGCTCTCAGGCCTGAACTGTCTTTTCTATTTGGTACACTCACTGACCGAGGTGTCTGTATTAGAAGTTAGAGAGTAAGTCTCTCCGTGTAGAAAGGGGATCTACTAGAATGGCTTCTGTGCTGCAGTCCAGCCAACCCAACAGTGACTGGCTGTGGAAGCAGGGTATCCAGAATCCAGTGGCTTCTTAGTCCACAGGGCCTGATGTCTCAACCGATGTCCAGAATACTCTGGAACACCAAAGAAGTGGGTTCCAACCCCAGCGAAGGGATGGATGTGTTAGCAAGGCAAGGACAAACAGGCAAAGAGCGAAAGCTTCCTTTTCCCATGTCCTTGCAGACCCTTGCAGGAGAAGGTGTGGCTCACATTAAAACTGTGTCTTCCCACCTCAAAGTATGCATGTCTTCTTACCGCAAAGGTCCAGACTAGAAATTTTACTACAAACCAAGCAAAACTAATTGCTCCCAAGTGTGCCCTCCTATTTATGGATTGAATAGCCATCACAGGGTCAAACACATGGCCATTATTAGTCATCTGTAGCCTTGATGAACATTGAATGTCAGCTGTCCAGGGGATTAGACGAGAATCCATAAACGGCTCATGTTTATTAAGCACCCCATGTCTGCCAGAAACCCCCTAAGCTATGTCTCAATAACTCCTCTGACCTTCCCAGTGGTCCTAAAGGTGGCACTACCACTATCTCCCGGTGAGGAAACTGAGGTACCTCCTGTGAACTTTGACAGTTGCTGCTCTCGGAGTCCTTCAGAGCCTGAGAACAGGTGATTCACAAAGAAGCAGGTTTCTAAGCCTGCTCAGTTCAGGATTCGGAAACTGGGGAGTCAAGGCCACAGCACTAGCCTCGTGTTGGCATCCCTTCCCTGCCACATTGTCACATAGCTGAGGGCCTGGCATGGTGTGCTAGCAGGGCCGCTTTGTCTTCCTGTAAAAGCCACTGGTGCCACTGTTGATACACCATGCTCACATCCTCACTTCACATCAGTGGTTCCCCAGAGGCCACACCTCCACGTGGATTTGAAGATTGAGTTTCAACACATAAGCATTGGGGTTGAGTTAGAACCAAGCAAACAAGGCCTGGGCTCTCAGCACACAGCCTCTCTCCCACAGTGAGCCAGGCTTTTGCACAGTGGCCCCTGTCCATCGTGCAAGGCATCAGGGGAAGCGAGCCCGAGAGGTAGAAGCTGGCATTCTTCGAAACTCTGGGCATTTTTGAAAATCAAAACGAAACTCCTTTTATTTGCCAAAATCCTACTCGCTGCCATCAAGATCTCTCCAGACGTCTTGTGTTCTTGGGCTCCTTTCTAAGTCTGGTGACAGCATTATGTAGGATGGTAATTCTGTCTCTGCAAGCTGGAAAGTGGGTCATTTGTGTGAGATCAGCCTCCTCTGCCAATACCGCTTTTAAATTCCGCGAATGAAAAAACAAACAAGCAAACAAATGATACAGCAGATGGCTATTTCAGCTCTAGGTGAGTCTGTGTCGTTACGTTCCGGGAAACGAAGCTATGGGTTTAGACAATCATCTGTGCCCTAGCCTGCCTGCCAGGAACTGTGGTGGCTCATCGTTTTGAACTTTGGGAAGCGTAGTGTCCAGCATGATGGAGACATTTAGAGACTGTAGTTTCTGGCTGCAAGAATGATCCCATTCGTCGAGGAACTGATATTTCGTGCCGTGTTACAAGAACAGGCCGTCTCTTCGTTCAGCCGGGGGTGGAGGAGGTGAGATGGGATTAGACTCAAAGAGCGAATTAGGCTTCTTCTCAAATCGTGGTTTCCCCGGGAAAATACAGCAACAAGCAGATCATTGTGTCGAATACCATGCATTCTCTAATTAATTTATTTTGTGTTAATGAAGTTTACAAAGCAGAACACCTACTTTCTCCCTCAAACAAATTGGCTGAAGTTTCCGAAGGGGCTTTGACCTGTCAGTTAGGTGCAGCTAGCTGGTAAAGGTAGTCAGGGTTTGGTTCCTGCTGTTCTGGTTGGAGGTTTTGGCAGGCTGACGTGCACCAGCGTAGGCATGGATGGGAGAGAAGACATGTTCTTTAGGCAGCTGCTGTGGCCTTCAGGGAAAATGGAGGTAAAAATTCTGTTGAGATTTGGTTTCATGATTTTCACTCTGTCTCTTTCTCAGTGGAAGAGCAGCAGAGCCCTTTAGCTGGGGGTTTTGTAAAGTCCCCTGGAAAGATGCTTCTCTGCAGTGTTAGAATTGGAACAAAAGCCGCAGAATGCTCTTAGACGCTTTCCCTGTAGGGCTGAAATCTGCCACCCTTGCCAGTATTTGGACGCAGAGTGATATTGCAGCCAGCAGCTGCCATTTGGTCCAGAAAGTCATCCTGCTGTTTCCGGCCAAGGCGAGAGGGGTCATGGCCACCCTGAGCTTAGGCAGCAGGGGCTCTGCACAATCCACATGTTTTTCCCCCAGGGATTCTTGCTCTCAATTTGGACTTCAATTTTCCAGGAATGCAAGCTATGAATTAGAACAAAATTCTCCTCTGTGGCATTTTCCTTAATCGTTCTCATCAATGCGTGTATTTAGACTTATGATTTAGAGTATGGTTGGGAAGACCATTTGTAATATTCGGTCAGCCATAGGCAGGATTGAAGTTTCCTTTCCATGAATACACCTGGGAACATGCTGGCAACCCCCTAGGATTTTAAGATACCTTGACAGCAAGCCCAGTTTCCTCCTTGTGCAGGTCCCCTTGGTTCACCAAGCAGTGCTTTCTTTGGTGGATTAACATAAACATTTGTCTTAGAAAAGACGCTCAAGAAAAAAAATTGACCCAAATGATAAGCTGAATTATACACAATTATTTCTAGATGTAGAGGTATTCTACCCACCATCCTGTGGGGTGTAGTTTATTGCTGCATCCATGCGAGAACACGCAATTAAATCAAGCAAAGGATAAATGCAAACCTCCAGAGACCTCATGTTTTTTATCTGTAGAATGGGGACACCAGCCTTCTTTCAAATGAGGCCAGAAATATCCTCCTTCCACTAATGTGTTGGGGGAGAATAATATTCAATAAATAAAGTGGAAATTGCAGCTGATCATTAAAGCAAACTCCAAACCTAGGCTAGGACTGCCACTCAGTTCCTCCGAATCACAGGAGAATGGAGAGAGGATGGGACAAGAGAGGAAGCGGTCTGTCCAGAGCTGGGAGATGGAGGGACACAGAAAGACACACACAGGAACGTGGTGTGGGCAATGCAGTAAGGAAAGCAGAGGGAAAATCCCCATGGTGCTCCTGGCCAGCCCGGAGGCAGCCAAGCGTTTGTGAAGGTGTATCCCAGTAGTGTGGGCTTTGAAAACACCGCCAGGGGTCTAAAGCGGTATTCACATTTATGGAATTCTCTGGAGCCGAAGAAATAGGTCAAGGTCATGTGTGACTTCCGGGCTGGCAATTTGTCTTCCTGAATACTTTTTAAAATAAACATGCGTAGAGTACCGTAGACCTATCTTTCACTAAAGCCCTCCTTCTTTAGATGTATTTATTTTTAGTTTATGTGCTAAGTGTTCTGCCTGTGTGTGTCTGTGCTTGGCTTCCTTGGGGGCCAGAAGAGATGTCGGACCCCTTAGAACTGGAGTTACAGACAGCTGTGAGATGCGATGTGAGTACTGGGAATTGAACCCGGGTCCTCTGCAGGAAAAAACAGCGCCCTTCATTGCTGGGACATCTCTCCAGCCTCCACTCCATTTGAAACAGGGTAGACAGAAGTTTCTGTCTTGCCCAGTTCCAGAGTCATTCAGTCCCAAAGAAACAGACAGAGACATTCAGTCCCAAAGAAACAGACAAAGAAACAGACATTATGTAGTCCTGACTAGCCTTGAACTCACAGAGACCCACCCGTTCCCGAGTGCTCTGTGCTTATCATGCCTGGCTCCAGGTTTTTCAGTTGGTATTTTTGTGAATTCTTTGGTGTTTCACACATGCATTCAGTGTGTATCCACCATTTCCACACGACTTCTCCCCAACTCTTCCCAGATTCACCTTCACTCCTGCTCCCTTGCCAGCTTCATGGCAGCATCCTTTTCCTTTGATAGCCCACCTGGGCCAATCAGATGCCCAACTCCTCACAGGTGTGGAGCACAGTTGACCTGCCAGGGGTCACACCCTGAAGGAAAACTGACTCCCCTCCCCCTGCAGCTGAAATCATAGGGGAATTTGAGATTTATGAGCCTTGGTCTCTTCCTGAATATTAGCGGTCATAGCGCTAGCTACTCCACCACGTGGGAGCTTGGACAGGCATTGGCGGGAGTCATTTTCATACTAGTTCCAGCCATCACGGCACATGGGGAAGGTTCAGTGTTGCCACGCAAGCCTGACGACCTGGGTGCAACTCCAGAACCCACGTGAAGGGAGGAGAGCCGACTCCACAAAGCTGCCTTCTGACCTCCACAGCTGTGCTGTGTGTGTGTGTGTGTGTGTGTGTGTGTGTGTGTGTGTGTGTGATACTCATACACATCACAGACATGCACAATAATAAAAACACAAAAGTCTGAGTGTCTATATATGTGTATGCATGTGTTTGTGTGTGTACACATGTGCATTTATATGTATGTATAATTTGTTCGTGTATTTGTGTGTACATGTGTGTTTGTGTGTGTATGTGTCTATGCATGTATTTGTGTTTTTGTCTGTACACATGTATGCCTATATATGTATGTGTATATTTGTGTATGTGTGTGACTATATGTGCATGTGTGTGTACATATGTGATGTGCGTAGTGTAATGTGTGCTCCTTAATAACCAGAGTTTTCTCCATTTAATAATGGCACCCAAGACTTAAGAAGTGACCTGTGTTCTAGCACAAGGGAGTACGGGAATGAAGAATCTAGGTGCTAAGAAGCCTGTGGTGGCATGGTACAGCATAAAGTGCTCCTTCCAAATAAGCTCTTTGAAAAATTGTTCCTAGCAGCAGAGACTTCTGGGACAGCAGCTTGATTTAAACCAAGCTGGGAGTCCTGTGGCTTCCCCAGAAGGAGTGTAGAGCTACAGCCCTGGGTTGACATGCCCTCTGACCTATGGCTCCCCCAAGTGAGTGGATCATCCAGATGAGTGAAGAATGCCTGTTTCTGTCCTTCCACACTGCTGTGGGATAATGCTCTGTACACTGTAAAGATTTGTCACTCATATTGGTTTAATAAAATTCTGATTGGCCAGTAGCCAGGTAGGAAGTTTAGGCAGATTAACCAGATAGGAGAATTCTGGGAAGAGGAAAGGCGAAGAGAGTCAGTCACCACCCAGACACAGAGGAAGCAAGACAAAAATGCTGCACTGAGAAAAGATCCCAAGCCATGTGACTAAACATAGATGAGAATTATGGATTGATTTAAGTTGTAAGAGCTAGTTAACAATAAGCCTGAGCTAATAGCCCAAACAGTTTAAAATTAATGTAAGCCTCTATCTGTTTCTTTGGAACTGAATGACTCTGGAACCGGACAAGACAGAAACTTCTGTCTATACCACATCCTGCTGAAGTAAGGAACAACCATGGGGTTGAGGCTGTCTATATCTCTCCAGACTCACCTAGGGTTTTCAGTTTCTCCTCACAGGCAGCCATTAAATCCTAGTAGACTAACAAAGTACAGGCTGGCCATCATTTCATCCTGCCTTTTTTCAGGTACATAGGGTCATGTGAGCGCAAGACAGCCCTGCCAAACCCTCTGGTGGAAAAGCACATCTCTACTCTTGTTGCAGCTGGGAGACAACTGAGATGGTGGAAAGCCTTCTGAGAAAGGCACTGGAGGCAGTGGGTGCGCTTGGCTGCAAAAGCTCTCGTTTTCGACATCAGCTCTCATCTCTCAGCTCAGGCAGTCAACTCTGGATAAAGATGACTGTCCAATAAGAACCCTTGAAGTTCTTGTTCCTCCATGTTCCCAACAAGTGCCCATCAGCCAAGGAAGCAGATTGGTGTCTTTGCTTTGGTCTGGGCCCCTGGGAAGTGTGAGTACTGAGCTTAGGAAGTTAGGAGCCTCCATAGAGCATCAGCACACAGGGGAACTGATTCATCGTCAGACCCGGGAATGCCCACACTAATCACAGCTCAGTCCCCAGAACAAGGTTGCAGACAATGCCGTTTTGTCAGTCCCAGGTCATGGGATGACAGCATAGTTTCTAAAACGGTTCTGAGCAGGAGGAAGCTTTGCTTTCCTCTGCTCTCCTGCAGCACAGTCGCTAACTTGGGCTGCCTGTAATCTGTTCACGAGACAGATCAATCCTGTCTTTGTTTTTGTGTTCTGGAATTCTTGGTGCTTGGCTAAGGGTTCATCATCTTTTCCACTTGGCTAGTTTAAACTGAGATTGGCTTCGTAAGCTGTCTTACTCTATCCAAGTGAGGATGTGCGCGCAACGTTTCCTAGGTCAGCTGAGACCACCAGAGATGTGTCTGTAGGGCTGTAGCAATAGGTGGGGACATGACCCCCTCGAAAGTCCCCCATTGTTACTTTCTTAGCAAGAGGGCAATATTTTCAAGCACAGAAGTCCCTGAACTCTGACGTGATGTTTGTGGTGCCCAGTATGAGTGAGAACCTTATTTCTACTGATTCCCCTCCTCTTGAGGTCAGTTTGAGCTCATACCTGGCTTTGTATTCCAATTTTGGAGCCAGGATGTGTGCTCACATTCTACTTGCTTTTGGCTTCTGCAGTCCACCAGTGGTGTTCACTAGGTTCTACTTTCTCTTCCTCCTCCTCCACCTTTCTCCCTCCATCTCCTGATTTCCATCTCCATCACAGTAACTGTTGCCATCCTCAGACAGGCCCTGCTTCTTCCTGCACACTTTCATATTTTTTTACACTGGCTATATTATTTGCTTTTCTGGAAATTCATTCCCAAATCTACTGTGGCCTGTGGCCCAGATCTGTAGACACACATGGGCAGAGCCAAATAGCTTGATGCATGTATGAAGATCTTAATAGGTTTTGTACAGTTACATTTTCCCTGGGTGTGAGGATTGGCATCATCCCCCTCCCATCTAGCTTTGCATGTTATAATAATCCACTGGCTGGAGATTTTTGGTAAAATCTAGCAGAGGTACAAAAGCCCTGGTGACAGCAGCAAACACCAACCCTTGATCTCTGTATCCTTGTGTTTTACATTTGTGGATCAATAATGCTTTTGGGAAGAAGGATGAATTTGTACAAAATATGGATGATTTCTTTCTTGTTGTTCTCTTGAAAATACAGTAATGCTGCAATTTGTACATTGCAATGTTGATATTGTCAGCTATCTAGAGATGACTCAGAAGCATACAGGCCATTGGGTATAGAGTCTCTCTGTATGTAAGCAGCACACTATTTTATACAGGGGCTGGAGTGCCGGAGGACATTTGTAGCCATGGGTGTCTGGGATAGAGAGGGGCATTTGTATACATGTACTGAAACTGGGAAGGCTATTCACATGCCACAAAAGCCTGGGTTGATCTGAGCATCTCTGGCCATCACAGAACATTTGAGTATCTATCTTTTCTTCTCTTTTCTATTCCACGTAAGGCAATATGGGGGTGATTCAGTGAATCAGGGTGACAGTATCTGTCTCTCAATCCTGTATGAAATTTTGCTGCATGCTTGGACATTTGTCATGTGGCTGCAACCTCGGTAGAATCCTTGGGCTTGAGTTGTGCAACCAATTTGGCTGCCCCCATGCAGTCTCGCTTTGCCAAGAACTTTCTGTTTCTTACTTTAATTTTCATCTCATAACTTTACTTAATTTTGCATACTCAAACCAGACTTCTTTCCTGCTGAGAACCCTCAGTCATGGGTCACTAGTTTTTTGATTTCCAGCTGAGAAGTGAGCTGCAGTTTCTGTGTCTCACTTGCACACACAGTGTGTTGGTCAATATGGGGATTAGATAGACCAAGGCCAGTGTATTTCCCTTGGAGCTTAAAATGAGATGCCCGATGGGTGTCCATGTGTCTTGTCTGAGGTTTCAATATCTTCTGACCACAGAAGAATGTTGTGTCAGATGCTTGAGAATGAAAGAAAGTACCTAGGTGTCTTAGTTAGGATTTTTATTTCTGTGAAAAGACACCATAACCATGGTAACTCTTATGAAGACATCCTTTAACTGGGGTACCTTGCTTACAGTTTCCCAAGTTCAGACCATTGTCACTATAACAGGAAACATGGCGGCATGTAGGCGGATGTAGTGCTGGAGTAGCTGAAAGTCCTACATCTTGCCGGCAACAGGAAGTCAAACCAAAAGTCACAGTGAGGGAAACTTGTGCAAAAGAGACCTCAAAGCCCACCCTACAGTGACACACTTCCTCCAATAATGGCACATCTTCTAATAGTGCTATTCTCTCTGGGGGCCATTTTCTTTCAAACCACCACACCAGGCACCGAGAGGGAGAGTAGAATGTGCTTTACTCTACAACTGTCTTCCACTGCTCTGCTGTGCAGTTGAGCACAGTGAGTCCTTGCTGTGCAGTTGAGCACAGAGACTCCTTGCTGTGCAGTTGAATGCAGTGAGTCCTTAGCTGTGCTGTTGAGCACAGAGACTCCTTGCTGTGCAGTTGAGCACAGTGAGTCCTTAGCTGTGCTGTTAAGCACAGAGACTCCTTGGTGTGCAGTTGAGCACAGAGACTCCTTGGTGTGCAGTTGAGCACAGAGACTCCTTGGTGTGCAGTTGAGCACAG
>NC_022018.1:59713863-59729277 GCF_000317375.1 Microtus ochrogaster
AGCACAGAGACTCCTTGGTGTGCAGTTGAGCACAGAGACTCCTTGGTGTGCAGTTGAGCACAGAGACTCCTTGGTGTGCAGTTGAGCACAGTGAGTCCTTAGCTGTGCAGTTGAGCACAGTGAGTCCTTGCTGTGCAGTTGAGCACAGTGACTCCTTGGTGTGCAGTTGAGCACAGTGACTCCTTGGTGTGCAGTATAGTACATTGACTTAGTGACTGTACAGTTCAGTGCCACTCAAAGCTCACACAGTTCTGTTGTCAATCACAATGTGTCCATGCACAAGCACTCGTGATATGGTATCAGCCACAGGAAATGTAGAGTTTCCCCTTCACTGCCCTTCTGTAGGAGGCAGCCTGGCATGTGGAAAAGGCAAAACAAAACAAATACAAGACTTCATAGGCACAAAAACCCACACGGGTGGGAGCATAGGTCATACAGTTAAGAGCTGGGTGAACTGGGAGGCGTTGCCTGTGCAGAATGCAAAGCATAGTTGAGGCCTCTGGACCGAGCTTGGTGGAAGGAAGTCTCTGAAGAAGACTTGGCATTTGGGTAAAGTCTACCATTGTTGGGAAGCAAAGGTGTGTTTAAAGGGGGTTTAAGCATCTTCTAGGTTGAGCTCAGAGAAGACACGAGGGTCCTAATGCATACAGAGATTGTCCAACAATCTAGAGCTTCTGTGTTTGAATTTCAGCTTTCCTCATAGGTGGTGCAGGACCCGCACACCTACCAGGTGGTCAAATGGCTCCTGTGGATGAAGTGGGGAAGGCAGACAGGCAATAGTCGCTGTAATCTGTAGATACGGTGTTCTACAAATGTCAGATTTGAAGAAATGATGTTTAAGGCTGGGTGCTGAGATGCAGCAGATTGGGATCACAGAGCAGACACTGAAAGGGACAGCTTTCGGGCCCCGATTTTCTAGGCACTAATATTAGGAACACACAAGAGTTTGTTGTTTGACTTTACCTAGCAAACATTTTCCTAAATCTGCCGGAAACACCCACTTTACCATTCAGTGCAGGTAAATGCTCCCTGGCGGTCCCAAACATCACACTGCCACCAAAGTGTCACCACATCCACAGATGCTCAAGTTGGTGGCTTTCTCATAAAACTCCCCAAATGACAACTGTGATAAGATTGGCTCTTTGAGGAGGCAGCTGGAGCTTTCTTCCATTCCTCTCCCCCCCCCCCCGCTTCCTCGGACTCAGCACTTTTCCTTTCTGCTCTGGATAAATTGCAGTTGATTTAAATGTACTGCAGATCCTTGCCATTTTATGGCTGATTGCTTCTGAGTAATAGGAGGAACATGTGTACATGCTTGACTGTGAATATATCTAAGGTGGTTGTGAACCAATGGCAGAGAAGCAGAGGGCTTTGCTGGCCTTCCACGGCCCTCTCCAACCCTTCCTTTTGATGAGACCAAGGGGCGGATTCTACATCAGTAAGCAGCAGAGGATGATGGGAGGGTCTATCTGCCTCATGTGTCCATTCCTCTGCTTCCAGCTGTACCCTTCCTTCTGAGATGGGCGCCGCTCTGCTCTCACCCCGCTCGGCGCTGCTAGTCTACACAGCGCTGACAAAGTTTCCTGGGGTTGTTTTTGGTAGAGGAGCTGATTTCATGGTAACCACCATGCACCATGGGACTGCTGCAAATGCTTCAGAATGTCACATTGTCAAAATATCTATATTTCGGGCTCATAAGCTAGACAGCTCGTTTGGCTGCTAAACCCACAAGATGTTCAGCCATTTGTTGTGGTCTAAAAACTTTCCCCCTCACTGGAAGAAAATAATCATCTATTGTTTCATATCATCTTGAGGTTCCTTTCTTGAGTTGTTTTTTTTTTCTTTCTTCCTAAACATGAGAGGGTAGAAGTCAGGGGCTTCTGATAGGTGCGCTGGGCCTCTTCCTTATTGCCAGTCCTCAGAAAGAAGGCATGTTTCCTTACGAAGAGCAACTCTATATGAAACTAACTTTGCAATATTTGGGAGAATCTCTTCAGCTTTTCAACAGTGCATGAGAAAAAGGGAGAGTGACCTACAGATTTGGAGCATGGGGTGATGGGAATCAGTGCCCGAGACCCTGCCCATGGCTCAGTATTATTGCAGGCCGGTATTCACTTGTTTTTATTTCATGGGAACATGGAGTTGATTTCTCCTTTTCTGTGTGTGAAGAACCTCCCCAAAGGCAAGCAGAAGATCACAACCGGGGCTTCAGGTTGAGCAGGGAGGGGCAGAGGCAGCTGAGGTCTGAACAAAGGACAGTGAATAGAGGTGGCATCTCGAGGAGTAATTTTTAATTTCTGGTGGCGATGATCCATGACCATGGGGAGGTTTGGTCAGTAAAATGACAGCTAGAAGCAAAGGAAAACTCAGAATGAAAAGACCGCACTGGCAGCCTGTACTGCTTTAAAAATAAATAAATAGAAACGCCCTCCCGTATTGAATGCACGGGAGAATGAGTACCTTGAATCAACAACTATTTTTTCTTTTAATTTGGGGATCATGTCTTCTATTTCCAGCATCCAGTTTCTCCTGTTTTTATTGGCAAGCCTGACATCCTTATATTAATCCTGTTGTTTCAGTGGGAAGGAATTCAAGACTTTCCCTCTTCAGACCTGCAGGAGTAACTGAGGAGTTGGCTTGCCAGTTTGGCCAGCTCACACCCTGGGCCATGATTTACTCTTAACTGAGCTTCATTAGTGTTTGCCTGGAGGCAAAACCAGTAGGAGAAAAACAAACCACCAGAGTCTGATAGGAAGGAATGCTCTCTATCACCCCATCTACTCCCTAACTTCCCAGGGTTGCAGACAATTAAACCCATGAATGACACTTGGTGTCGGTACCCAGTTCTCTCTCCACTAGAAAGGCAGGGCAGTGAATACCACAGAAAATAAGCCCTGTAGATTCTTCCGCGTTACTGTAAACAATGCTAGCCACCATGGTGGTAAGGACTGTTGTGAAGACAGCTGACCCCACACTTGGCAGACCAGACACCTGCTTGAGTGGAGTGGTGTATCTTGGAGGATTCCGTCAGGGACAAGGGTGTCTGGTGAGGAGCTGTCTACTTTACCACTTGGGAATCGGATGAAGATCCATGAAAATAACACATAGAATTTATTAGAATTCTGGATCTTCCTGCTGGGTTCCCACAGCCATGTTCAGAGAGAATCTGGACCGTTGTCTCTTTCTTACGCCATGGTGTAAGGACTTTCTGGGTTGGGTTGGAGCTGGACCACAGGATCCTGTAGGGCCTTGGGCACATTGTTTAACTCTCTAGGCTCAGTTTCCTCATCAGTAAAGGGAGCAGGATAGTGGAACGTGTCAGATTGGCCTGATTGGAAAACTCAACAAGATCACTGGGGCATAGTTGTTAGATGAGAACCCGGCACGGAGGACACAAGTTTATAAATAAATACTGTACATAATCCTTTTCCATCTGTAGGGCAATGAGGCGTTTGAAGTCAAGGAATTCCACCTTCCTTATCTTGTATCATCTATTGTAGAGTTGGTGTGTTCATCTGTGTTCAATAATTGCTCTCTAATATAGATGATAACGTATGGCATGTATACATCTATGAATCATCTGTCACATATGTTCATACATAATATGTGGTGTGCTGCATATTCCAATGCTATATATTAAATTATATAATGGGCATTCTATTTATATGTATACCATAATATAATATCATATATAATATATGATGGGCATTCCATTTATATGTATACCATACATATAGTATGGCAAATACTTAAAGTTAGGTGATATTAGAATTCAGATACTTAGGTGATATTAGAATTCCCGAGAAAAATATCTCGGTTTTTGTGTTGCCAACCGTGTTTGGACTCAGCTACTGAGTAATGAATGAGTCAGTCACTCTGAAGTGATGATGAAATTAGGGAAGTAAAGAGAATCGAGGTTTGAATAGATACTTGCTGCTGAATCCAGTTGCCCTCGTAAGAAAATACTCATGAATCCTCCAAGGGTTGTTTATATTGTGTTCAGATTCCCCTCTTTTGTTAAGCCGATCATGTCTGCTAGAACTGTGGGTGGAGCTGTGTGCAGAAATCGCTGGCACTGCGTCCCCACATTTTATGTATCATGTAAATTGGTTTTGAGTTTAAAACTAAGTTGCTCCATAATGTGATGCCCATATTATCCCAATTCGTGTGGTTAGAACGCATTGCCTTGCGTTTGAAAGCATATTCCACTTTGTGTTTTATTTTGATGTGTTATGTTCTTTTTTAAAGTGACTGTGTTTGCATGTGAATTTCTGTTGACTTTCTTTTGAGCATGACTTATGTTTCATTTTGTGTTTCTTTTAGGTTTTGTTTTGTTTCATAAGATCCCACTGGATGGGTAGCTGAAATAAGGAAAAGACAAAGGAGGGCTGTGGCGCGTGTTGCTTGCCGCCCTCTGAGCTGGTCTCCTGGGACTCCCGTTGCTGATCCCAGGAAGTCCGCTTGTTTGGGGGTGTCTGGTGGAAATGGGCGGTTCTCGGAGGATATCTGCAGCCTGCTTGTTGTAAGCTGTGGTTGGGGAACACCAAGGCAAAGGCAGGTCTCAGGCAGCTCAGAAGCAGTGGAAGAACGCACTGAGATTCACCTCTTCTTACAGTAGTTCAAATAGAGAATCTAAGGGAAATCTCATTGGGTCGCGTCTCTCTTCTAAAGGCGTGCTGTTTGACTATACTGGAAATGTGCTGACATCAATTACTTCTGTTTATTAAAGGTGATTTTCAAGTTTAAAAGCCATGCATCTATCTATCTATCTATCTATCTATCTATCTATCTATCTATCTATCTATCTATCTATCTATCTATCTATCTATGCCATCGCTAGATCTAAGCGCACACTAAACATCTAATCTGCCTGTAGCACTTACTTCAGCATTTTCTGTTCTCTAATCCTTACTGACTTCTGTGATTTCTACCTGCAACCTCGGGGACTAATCAAGCTAAGGGCGCATACACCATGCTTTGGGGACTTTGTGGTGTCACTAAAAGGCTCTTTGCTTTGCTGGCAGCAGAGATCCAAACTTTTAGTTTAGGTGTCAGAGCACACAATGCTAACGGTTGCTTAAGCCCATGCTGGTAGAATTCAGGGGCAGCGGCAGTAGCGGCTTCGCGGCCAGGGATGTGAATCTAGATTAAACATGGTCTGAGAGTAACTAACGGCAGACTATATGCGTGTAGGGGGTTATCATCTTGACCCCTTTCATTGCCCGCTGCGAACCACCTGTCTTTTCGGAGTCTGCCCAGCAAGAAGGCCTCACATCGCATGCTGTTTCTTTACAGAACCGCAATTTTTCCAGCGTGAATAGGCCTGCAAGCAGACCCGCTGGCCCGCTGTGAGCAGGAGCACACGGTCTAAGGACAGTCCCCGGGAGCTTGCTGCCCTACTGCTGGGTTTGCCTGGCCAGGAAAGCTCGTCCTGACCCCAGCAGCAAAGAGGCAGCAGGTTACTAATGAATGTGGGCTTTAAAGTGACCGTCCTCAGCGCTGAGAGGGCAGCCTTCTAGCTACCGATTGCTGCTGCCCCTAACTATGCCCACTTTAATTTGACCCCAGACCCCTCTCTCATTGACTTTGTCACCACAGTAGGCTTTGTGAGCCCTGCCCCGGCTGCACCAGGCAGTAGCTTTGTCCTCCCCCTCCGACACTCCTTTCTTTTAGGTCCCCTTCAGAGCCAGTCTGGGACATTTCATTTCAAATCCACGCTCAACGCTATCACGCAAGCACATAGAGAACACAGCTGACATGGAAGCTTATAAGCATTTCCCCTTTTCAAAGGTAGTTTATCTTTAAGGATTCACAGGTTTTTCTTTTAACAACCCCAGCATGTTTGGAAAGGATTTTAAATGCTTTGTCAGTTTGGCATCAATCTTAATAAAGCCAGAACCCGTTAGGCTCCACTTGATGTAAGACGAATACTGTGGTATTTTACACTACGTTGTCGCTGGACTCGGGCCTTTTGCAAGTCTGTGGGTTACAGTATTTGCCTTGGCCATCATGCCTGTATCTGAAGAGGGCCAGGTGCTCCCCCAGGATCTCATGGGCTTTGTCTCCAGGTGCATGCTGGGTCTCGGCACAAGGAGGGCTCAGTGTCCTGTGCTTTCCCATGGCCTAGCTTGCCGCCGCTGAGTGACAGCTCCTGCCATGATGAAAATTTCTGCCTTTCCCAAAGGTGTCGACTTACAAAGAGGTCAGCGAATAGCAGAGATCTTGACCCCTGAAAGGAAAATGAAATTAAAACTGCCAGCCAGGCAGGGCCTCCATGTGGCAAACACTTGCATATAGGCCATTTGGCACCCAAACAAAACAAAACAAAAAGCCCCAAACAATAACAAACTTTTAAACTTTTCTGTTGTTCCATGGAGCCATAAGAGGGTGATGGATTATTTGAAGATCATTTTTTAAGTTTCTCAGATCAGAAAGAAAAAAGGCAATCATTTCAGTGAGCAGCTGGGAGGAATACAGGGTAATTTTTGTTTTAAGCTGTAAAGAAGTGGACAGATAAGGCAATTTAATATCTCAAAGGCCATTTGGCAGCTTCCAGGGACTAACAAAAGCAGGTGGCTGTCAGAAAATTGTTTCATATGGTCCCTGTGTTCTTTGTTTCTTTTCTTAACCCCCAAGGGCTACCATCGCTAACACAGCCTTTCTTTTCTATACATTTCCTTTATCCTTGGCTTTTTTTTTTTTTGGTCCCCCAGAAGAAATCTGCTCTTTGGGGGAGTCACAATGGTGTGTGTTTTATTTTATAACATTAGGAAGGGAGAAGGGGCGTTTTTGCTGGAGTTAGGTCTGTGGGTCTCTAGTTCCTCAGGAATTAGGGTGTGCAATGCCAGGCAAGTCTCCTACCCGCTCACAGTGGTCTAGGTGAGTCCATACCTGCCTGCCCCGGGGGCAACTGTCACCTAGCCCAGCCAACCACGTCCCAGGGAACAGGACCCGAGTTTCCAAGTCTTCTCATTCCCTAAAGAAGATGTGAAACCTGGCTTTTTATGTGAAACTTCACTATTTTTAAAAAGTTGGCTCAGTTATTTTTAAAACATTATGTAGGCCAACAAAGCCTGCCTGTGGGCTGCCAGTTGGCTCCTTCTGTCTTCGACAGCGCCATTGTTCCTCGCTGTATGTCCGCCTTTCCCTGCACTCACCTCTTCCCTGCCTACCACTGACAGCTGTGCTAAGCAAGCTGTGACATGGACTTCAGCAGCCCAGGGATGCACACCTGTCTGTCACCCTGTGACTCCTACCTAGCTGAGACCTCAGGCCGCTGACCTTGCCGGCTGTTCTCAGGATAGTACCTTCTCACCGCCCTCCAAGGGCGGAGACATCTGAGAAAGCCCCTCCCTCTGACTTACCTGACACAAATTCCTTCTCTCCAGCCTCAGGGAGCAGAAGGAGGTGAGAGAATACACACCCCATCTTAAGGCGTCATTAGTGGACTTAATATGGCCCTTGGTCACTGGAAAACAGGCACATCACCTCTAAAAGATGGGGTCCCACAGCTTGTTGACCCACCGCAGATGGGGTCTCTGAGGCCCTTAGGCAGCTGAGATGGAGTAACAAATGTCTCCTGACACCCCGTCTTGGGTTTGCCAACAGCCAACGTACAGACAGTCATAGGCTGGAGAAGGGCTGTCCCTCAGAGGGCAGGAGAGAGGACGTTAGAGAGAATCAGCTCAAGGATTCTCTCTTCCACTTCCCCAGTCTCAGCCCTGCCCCACAGCAAGGAACAACAGCTCATTCTGCTTTGGCCTCCTCACTCTTCTGGCTGCTGAACTAAGCTCGGAATGGCTAGGGCTTGAAGCCTGTCCTCACAGACCACCCTTGTACATGCGGTGCAGTTAGCAAGGGACGGAGCATGTGGCTGGGATGCAGTTTCAGGGAACGCTGGGTGTGAGAGAGAACTTGCTCCTGCTACCTCTCCCTGTCTCTAAACTGCCCTCATGATAAGAATGTTTTCTGATTTTATCGGCTGCTTTGCATAATTGTAACACACTCAACTTTTCTTTTCCTGTTGCAACTAGACTCTCAACCCTGTGCTGACTCTCCCGTCTCCATGAGGGGGTGATCCACACCTCCACCTGCTTTGGTAGCGCTGTCTAGAGTTCCTCCCTTTGTTCCTGTCTTGTTCTTTCACACTCTAATTGAAACTCACTTCATCTTGTTTGGTCTAGACTCTAGACTCACGGAGAGGGCTCTGTTGAAGGGGAGCGATTCCACATAGCAGGGAGCTCAGGAAGTGGCTGCCTCCAGCTGTGTGGGCTGTACCAGCCTTTGTACATTATGATGTCAGAGCTCCTGGGATCCTGGAGCTCAGAAGATCTGACCCCAAGGCATCTGGTTCAGGAGATGCCATTAAGAGCATTCTGCCCCATCCACATACCCTCAATACTTGGCAATCGGTCAAGTTTACCTAAGGACACCTGGGACAGCTGAGGATTCTCCTGAATCTAAATTGCTTTTGGGGTGAGTGCTGCCAGGTTTAAATCAGATTGGCAGAATTTCCAGCCCAGAGAACTATATGACAATTTGTGCTGTAGAGGCATTTTCCCAGGGTGGCTAGCCATTTCCTTGTTCTGGTGTTCGGGAACAAAGGCCTCCTAGCTACCAGGACATGACTTAAGACCATTCACTCTGCATTAATCTAGACTCTCATCTCAGGGCAGCCAGTGCTGCTGGAGTCGCATGGACCCCACCCTACAAGCTATTGTCTGCATTCAAAGTCTTAGTTTTCTTGGGAAGGAAATGCATAAGAAACAAAGAAAAGAACCAGAATTGCCCCCCCCCCACTTACTTAGCAATACATTCAGGAGCTGACTAAGAGACAGCTATGCAGCAGCAGATGACTCCCAAGTCCCAACCCTATCAGGTTCAAATCCATCCACCCGAATCCAGAGGCAGCCCGGGACTCATTTTCATGCCTGTTTTTCCCCCTATAATATTCTGGGTTTTCAAGGCTCTTTTCCACATTTCCTGTAAACAATGCATCTCACTTTTAAAGATTTTACTCTAAGTGCGGTTTTAACAATGTGGCTAAACTATAAATGTACTTTCTGGATCCATCCATTTCTTTAACAAGCCAATAAAGTTTTATAATTCATCTCCGTGTGTCCTGTGTTCTCTGTAGCTCATACCCTGTCTCCTGCCCCCAAACACATATCATCAGCCCTGTGTCACTGGGGGTTTTCAGAACTGAAGTATTGGGGGGTGAGAAATGTCACCTAGAATTTTGAGGGATCCCACCCACTGTGGACTCTGAAACAAGTCATAGCTAGGGAAGGGCTTTGAAAGTTTCCATCAACAAGAATTACACATACAAGAGGCATGGTTGATGATTCTGACATTGTTTTCATTGGTTAAAGTGTATTTTGTACAGAGTCTATTAAGAAGTCTTGTGGGATTTTCCCCAACAAAACTTTTATTTTCTTTAGAAAAGACTTGGGTGTTCTGTACCAGCAAGGGGACACACAGTGTCCTGTCAGTCACTAAGCAACTAGAGCTCAGATGCACAGAGCAACTTGTATGGCATAGGAAGGAGAATACAAGGATGGTGGTGACCATGGAGACACAACCAGATGTGCACTGTCCTGTCTGCCCACACTTTGCATCCCTGTGTCTCCATTATAGTCTGGTCAGACCTTCCCTTCCCCATTCCCCCTTTAGCCACAGACTAAAAATAAGATTTCCATGACTGCATCTTGGGCTTATTTGAGTCTACCGCCACCTCTCACCCAGAAGGGATTAGCATCACCATTTCCAACAGTGTTTAATTTAGGCTTATTTTACCTTGCGGTCAAAAGGGGCTCTCCACAGGGTTTAAAGGATGGTGATGATAGTGAAGGGTGTTGCTTTTGCAAATATGAGCCAGACAGTATTCCACACACTTCCTAGATCTCCTCACAGCGCTATGGTACTTATTCAAACAGTACAGCTTCCATGGTTTAGTGGTCACCCCTCCTGGCCCTGGCAATTGAACAGAGATCATTCTTGACAAAGGTGAATCACCAGGCAGGCTACCCAGTCCCTGAGAAGGCGTCGGCTCTCAATCTCACGAAGCCCTCAGGTGTTGGTGCCACCCAAGAACCCTTTGCAGGTCTTGCTGTGTGAGTGTGGCCTGGTGGTAAAACTGGCACCTGCTTTGACATTTTTCTCTCATGAGGCAAGTTGTACCAAGAGCTTTCAGTGCCGATCACCTGGGAGGAATCCAGACACATTTGCATTTTACATCGTAGCCCATAGTGGACTTGCCATCAAGAGCATTTGTCCATCGATCTCCAGCCCTGCTCATTCTCCTCCAGGAGTTTCACTGTCTCATGAGCAATCCCAAGGGAACCTCAGCAGGGCTGGGTGTCAGGGGAAGGGATGTGAAGGGCATATCCAGCTACCTCCATGGATGGGACCCAGACGGCAGAGCAACGTGTCACAAAATGCCTGAGCTGCATGCAGCTCTTGACCTCTGCAGCACAGAGAGGCAGAGCAGCCTCCCAGTGAATGGTCACATGGGCACCCCCTTCTGGCAGCCCGGGACTGGGAGAGACTGCCAAGGGCATATGCTAATTTTCCAGTCATTTGGTCAAGCCCAGCTCCCGCGCCACAAGATCTCAGAGTCTGTGTCTATTGAATTAAAATCTCTGTCCAACCACAAACTAAGGAGCAGTAAGCTTTTTCCTTCCTTCTGATATTTTTATTCTGTTTCCAAGGAGGGAAGGAGAAACATCTCTTGTGTTTATTTTCCACCCTTCTATCTCTTTTTAATAATCCCCATCAAAGTGTAATCTGTTAAATAAAAATGTAGGCTATGCTCTGTGCTATGAAGACGAGGAGTCAGCCTCAGGTGAGTTCATGCAGCTCCAGCCAACACCCTGGTTTCACCAGCCTGTGTTGGCTTCCCAGCATTTGACCAGTTGGTATGTCAGCATGTCTTTGTAGAGAAGGCTGGATAGACATGCCTGGCACATTCTATGCATGGAAGACCTGCTCTACCAGGAGCAATATACAGGCCTGTAGTGGCTGTTACACTGCTCTGTCCCCAAATGGTCAGCCATCGCTAGAGGTGGTAAAGGCTTTGCCCTGCCATCATTCCCACTGCCTCATCATTGTCCCTTGTCCCTTTAACTCATGTACATCACTCTACCCAGAGTTGGCTGTGGTTTCTGTCCTACCTGGTCCCACAGCCATTCAGTCCCAAAGAAACACACAGAGATCTACATTAATTATAAACTGGTTGGTTTAGTAGCTCAGGATTTCTTATTAACTCATTCTTACATCTTAAATTAGACCATAATTCTTTTTCTGTGTTATCCATGTGACTTGGTACCTTTTATCAGTGAGGCTTTTTTTTTCTCATCTTGCTTCCTCTGTGTCTGGGTGATGACTGCAGACTCAGCCTTTCCTCTTCCCAGAATTCTCCTGTTCTGGTTGCTCCACTTATATTTCCTGTCTGGTTACTGGCCAACCAGCATTATATTAAAGCAATACAAGAGACAAATCTTTACAGGGTAGAAGACCATTGTCCCACAGAACTCCTCCCATTTTTCAAAACAAAAACTCTGAATCTAATCTCCTTTGTTTAGCTTTTTTCCTGATAATTATCCATAACAACTTGTAACCAACACTCTAAACAAAGACAAACATCCACAATCCATTTTTGGGGGGAATATGGGCACAGTTTCTCAGGTTACTTCCCGCTGATTGGGGGTGCTAAAAATCTTATGGGGACCTAAGGAAAATTTAGAATTATGATCAGGTCCTTACTGGAGTATCCTGTGAGTCTTGATCTTCTCAGTCTTGAGGCTGTTCTGGATATAGAATTTAGACATCTGGGCCATCTGCTCCTATTGGAGATTTTTCAGGGTTTTCCTTGATCAAACCTGATTTTTCTTAATCCAGAATAAATCCACAGTCTCTCATTTCCTGGAGAAACAAAAACAAAATATCTTCTCCAAAGTAGTATATCTTTTGACTTAAATTTTAAAGTTAAGGCATTTTCAAAATACATATGTTGAATTAATCCAGCAGCATTTATAATCAAATGTCTTTTAGTAGCTGTTGCTCCTTCCTCAGCATTCAAACAATTCAAAGACAACACAATAACATACAGTATCCAGACTCTCTGTGTATTTTTCATCTTTATGTCGCTTTATTTTAAACTTTATTTTTTTTTATTTTTCTTTTTAATTTTGGGTTTTTTGAGATAGGGCTTCTCTGTGTATCTTTGGCTGTCCTGGAACTCACTCTGTAGACCAGACTGTCCTTGAACTCTCAGAGATCCACCTGCCTCTGCCTTTCAAGTGCTGGGATTAAATGTGTGTGCCACCACACCCAACTACTCTCTTTATTCCTTTCTTTCTTTCTTTCTTTCTTTCTTTCTTTCTTTCTTCCTTTCTTCCTTTCTTCCTTTCTTCCTTTCTTCCTTTCTTTCTATTTTTTTAGGGACTTTATCCTTTTTCTTTTCTGTCTCAAGCCTACAGATATTTTTAAACACACTGTAAACCATTTAGAGGTTTTCTCCATCCGAATCTATCTTTACTGTATATCTCTCTTTTTCTGACCACATGAGTCTTTAATTTGCTAAGATTAAAGGCATGGCTTTGACGGCTGAATCCACCCTATTCCTTAGCTTTCTGAGAGTTTAGCCTCATGGCAGAGATATCAGCTGGAATTATGTTTATTGCCACAACTCTATGGAGTTTCAAGGTCAATGCCATCACCAAGAAGCATGCTGTTAGCTATTCATAAACACCATTTAAGTGTTTTGGGGCAGGGTCTTTTAAAAGGGCTGCAAAGTTTTTAGCTAAAGCTGAGTCAGGAAGCCTCTCTTAATGAGACACACTTGCCTCTAGCAAAGAGAGCAAACCTGAGAAAATGCTGCTACCAAGAAGCCATGCTTAACTCTGTTCTTTTGTGTCTAGAATTATTTCCCAAGATCTCTCAGGTTTTATGTGGATACAGTCCACATTTGTGCCCGTTGTTGACAGAGGTTTCTGTCCCACTGTGTCCTACAGCCATTCCATGTCAAAACACACACACACACACACACACAGAAGTCTACATTAATTATAAACTGGTTGGCCTAGTAGCTCAGGCTTCCTTATTAGCTAATTCTTACATCTTAAATTAGACTATAATTCCTGTCTGTGTTTGCCATGTGGCTTGGTACCTTTTTATCAGTGAGGCATTCTTATCTTGCTTCTGCTGCATCTGGGTGATGACTGCAGACTCAGCCTTTCCTCTTCCCAGAATTCTCCTGTTTGCCCCATCTATACTTCCTGCCTGGCTACTGGCATTCATCCTAACTCTGTATAAACTGATATGAAGATCTCTACCCTTTTAACGTAACCCCTCCCATACATGCTTTTATCTTTCTTAAATAATTCCTCTACTTTTAATCTCACTGTCTTTCCATCCAGCACTCACACCTCAAGTACACTTCTTCATATTTAATTTTTATGCATTAAAAATTTTTAATTGGTTGGATGGAATCGTATGGGTGGAGTTTGTGTTTGAGAGAGAAAAGCTCTAGTGAGACCATTTAGGCACACACACACACATGCACACACACATATGCACACACTCGTGCACACACACTCGTGCACACACACACATGCACACACACATGCACACACTCGTGCACACACATATCACATGCTCATTCACACACATGCATACACTCACATGCACACTCATGCACACACATACACATGTGCGCACACACACTCATGTACACACTTGTGCACACACACATGCACACACTCGTGCACACACACATGCACACACTCGTGCACACACACATCACACGCTCATCCACACACATGCATACACTCACAAGCACATTTGTGCACACACATGCACATGCATGCGCACACACTGTGCACACACATGCACACTCAGGGTTCTTGCATACTTCCAGTCTTCTTTGGCTCAATTAGATTTAATAACAGTGTGTAGACCATTCCACTTAATCATCTCCATGGTACTCACTACCCACAATGCTCCCATATAGTTAAAAAATTAAAATAAAACCTTCCCATGTTGTATTTTTTTACGTTTTATTTTTCCTTTAAAAAAAATAACAAGAAGCTTTGCTGAGAAGAAATTATTATAAATCCCACAAGGTTAGTGTTCTGTTCTGGATTCTAAAATGTAAGGGTTGAGTGGATTTCAAGTTTGGCAAGCCCTCTGACTTGGCAAATACTCCTGTCCTTATTTATGGCAGCTCGGAAACTTCCACTTCCCAGGGCTTATACATGATGCTGCTGATTTTGTCTCCCTTTCCTTTCTCCATCTGAGTTATGAAATAACCAGCCTGAAGCCTCCCTTTTAATGTTAACCCTTCAGGGGGCAGGGAGAGGGAAAAAGAGAGAGGGAAGAGAGAAGGAGAGGGAGAGGGACAGAGAGACAGATAGCACTAATCTCCGTATTCTTGCTTGTCTTGGCACGAGATAAATTTCACGCAGGAAGCCCACTTTTCTTTCTGCGTCACTCAGCAAATGAAAAACTGGAAACGTTGAGGGTTAGGACGTAGGTGATGACAACTCTCCAGCCTTCACTGTGGTCACAAAAGACCTGTTGATCAAAAGTCTTCCGAGGACCACCCCCGCCCCCACACACACGCAAGTTTGAAGACAGAAGACACAGAGCCTCTCTGAGACCTTTCCTAACAGCACGCTCAGGTGATGGGGTCCCCACAGTCCCATTCTCTCAGAGAATTATCTGTACTGATAGTTCATCTGTATTTTAATAAAGAAAGCTTGCCTGAAGATCAGAGAGTAAAACAGCTGCATTGATCAGCCTTACAGACCAGGTAGTGGTGACACACATCTCTAATCCCAGTAGCCACACTAGTTTGCCATAGAAACCGGGCAGTAGTGGTGCACGCCCTTAATCCCAGCCCTAGAGAGGATTATAAAATGGGAGGAGACAGCTCTCACACAATCTCCTTTTTGTCCCAGCCCTGGGGGGGGGGGTAAGTCACCAGGACCCTAGAGGGGAGTGGGGATGGGATGGATGGGACAAGAGACACAAGAGATGGAGACAAGACAGGATTCTGATCAAGTCTCGTTTGTTCAAGGGAATAATCCAGGTAAACACAGGATAAGGGAAACCAGGAAGTTCTTCTTGTGAATACAGGTAACTAAACAACTTACTAGGCAACCTAACCACGGCCTAATGGTCAGGTGAAAATGCAGCATGCAGAAAAGTCAGAATGTTCAGAACACAGAAACAATGGAGCAGTAACTCCTTGCAGAGTTAGTATTTAACCCATCAGAACAGCAGGAGAAGCCAAGCACGACAGGGTGGGCGAAACTGATCCAGGGAGCAGTAAGTCTCTCACAGGTAGGGAGCAGTAAGTCTCCCACAGGTAGGGAGCAGTAAGTCTCTCACAGGTAGGGAGCAGTAAGTCTC
>NC_022018.1:59729517-59730686 GCF_000317375.1 Microtus ochrogaster
CACAGGTAGGGAGCAGTAAGTCTCTCACAGGTAGGGAGCAGTAAGTCTCCCACAGGTAGGGAGCAGTAAGTCTCTCACACTTTCTGAGATCCTGGAAGCGGATTGCCATTTCGGACTGAGGCAGAGGTAAGAGTCAGTGGCTGATTGTCTTGCTTTTCTGACCTTCAGGTTGAACCCCCAATATCTTTCTCTGGTATTTTTTTATTAATTTAACTACAATTATGCAAGTGGAGGAAAAACTAAGAGATTGTCTTCTTCTTTCTCCTCTTTTTCTCACCCTTCTTTGCTTTTCTCTTTCACTTAACCCCATCCTCAGTTCTGTGGGGCATAACTTGTTGTCGCCCACTTGTTTGTTCACTCCAGAAGAGTTTCCCTCTCTGGAATGTCGTCAGCATGTGGTCGCAGGGGCCTCCATGATAGGGCGGTGCAGATAGATTCACCAAGCACACACTATAGACATTTCTTACTATTTATTGCTTCTGCACCTTCTTTCTTCTTCCTCCTCTTCTTCCATCTTTAACCTCTTCTTCTTCCTCCTCCTCCTCTTCTTCTTGTCACTGTATCCCATGATGGCTTGCTGCTCACAGTAATCCACCTGCCTCCACATGAACTGTGCTGGGATTACAGACGTGAGCCACTATGCATGGCTGGACAATGAACACCTTCAAAGGACAAAGCGGGTCTTCTCTGACACCACGATACGGTTGGATCTGCTCTGCCTTCACCAGGAGAAACCTGAGAGAGGGGGATGATGGGAAGCCAAGGAAATCAGCAAGAGGCCCAGACTGCAAACTGGGAAAGCCCTTCAGAGCATGGGCGGAGGGGGAACAGGGTAAGCTGTGGGATGTCCATTCACTATGGAGGCCTCTCCAGGGCTGCTGGGGGTTTTGAACAACAGAAGAGCCCCCTGGGAGTTACTCTTTCCCAGGATGGCCCTAGCCTCTCAATACTGTCAGTCTTAGTTACTGATCTGAAGTGGCCTGGGGAAAGTACACCCTGTGCGGATGGAGGGACAGAAGCAGAGTATGGTTGCAGATGGAGGGATGGACGGCAGGGTACAGTGCAGATGGAGGGATGGACAGCAGAGGACAGTGCGGATGGGGGATGGACGGCAGAGGACAGTGCAGATGGAGGGATGGACAGCAGGGTACAGTGCAGATGGGGGATGG
>NC_022018.1:59730932-59746073 GCF_000317375.1 Microtus ochrogaster
GGCACGCTCTGTTACTGGGTCTGTGAGGAGCACCCCTCACAGAGGCTGTTGAAGATGCTCACTTATTTGAGCTCCACTGCACAGATGAGCTGGTTAATCTGCTTCTCCCACTATCTGTACGGCACACATGTCATCAGGACGGTGCCCACACCCTCCATGCTGGACCACTGGGTCCCAGCACACCCAGGAACCTCTGCCTCCTTCAGCGACCCACTGTATTTAGCCGATCTCACTCCTCAGCACGTACTCTGTCTGGGAAAGGCAGCAATTTGAACCATTTAAGATGCCCGTTTTGAGCTGTAGCCACCCTTTTGTTTATAATAACCTGAAACAACCGGCACACTGAGACCTGGTTCTGTTTTTCTTGCCTCCATGCTAAAACCACAACGATTTTCTTTCATTCTGTATTTCTCGTCAAGCAAATTTCCTAGCGCGGCCTCCCTTGCTATTGATTCCTGTTCTCTCAGCAGAGTCTATGGAGATGAATATCAACGCCTTGCCAGGAGGGTGGGTGAGATGGGGAGGCACAGACGATGCATCTTCTTAGACAGTAACTCTGCCCTGCTCCCCAGGGGATTGCTTTAAACAGGATTGAGGCCTTATACAGAGTCTATGAACTAGATTGAATGTTTTCTAGAATGTGCTAGAATCTTGGCTGTAGACTCAAAGAACTGCAGAGACTTGGAGGGATCCTGAGCACATGTGGATAACTGACAAAGGCTGGTTCAGTGCATGGGGTGGAGCCATTTCAGCTCCAGTTCTACTTTCTGTATAGAAATACAGGTTTGGGGAAAATAAGTTCAATTTTTCAAATTTAAGTGAGATCTGGGATTTTCTATTAGACTTCCCAGTTTCTGACTGTTGGCAACGCCCATGACATTTTTTAAAATTCCCCAGCAGCCAAACCAAGCCGTCTTTATGCCAAGTCATGGTTTGTTGTGACCTTGCTGGACAGTCGGCCTGCGTCCTTCAGGCTCGGTGCCTCCTCACAGTCTTCAGTGGATGGCACTCTCTGCCAACTGAGCATCCTAGAGGCGTGGAGAACTGGATGTAACCTGCCTGCCTACACAGCACGTGTTCTGTGCTCGGGCTCTGTGCTCTCGCTAATCCATTCTCCTGGATTAGCCTGGAGGGTTTGCTCTCCCTGAACTCAAGCTTCCTCCCTGGTGTCCTGCAGACCTTTTCCACTTTCCCACCTCCAAACTCTTTCTTTCATTTCTCCATGACATCCACACTGGAGGCTGAAACCCACCTCTGTGGTGATGCTCTGTTTGTGATCTAACAAATAAAGCCGGCCTGGCTCACACCTTTAATCCCAGGATTTGGGAGTCACAGCCTTTAATCCTAGCACAGGGAGAGGGAGACAGGGGTTATGGCTGGGCGGAGAGAGGCATATGAGGTGGGCGGAGACAGGAACTCAAGGCATTCAGTCCGAGGATCTGTAGACAGGCTACCTACCCCTTTCAGCCTGTCTACTTCACTGATCTTTCAGCTTTCACCCACTAACATCTGACTCCAGGATTTTATTATTAAGGCCAATTAGAATTCATGCAACACCTCCTGGCCCTTCTTACCATTTACTGAGCCCGCATCCCAAGACCTAAGTGCAGCCCTGATCATTAACACACCCTTAGCTTGGTAACTTGTGAATGTGGCTCGGTGGACTCCAGGCATGTTGATGCCGCTTACAGAATTTACTTCTTTTCTTTCATGTGTACCAACATTTTGCCTGCCTATGTGTGTGTGCACCTTGGGAGTGCCTGGCGCCTGCAGCGGTCAGAGAGGGCACAGATCCCCTGGAACTGCAGTTATAACTGGTTGTTAGTCACTGTGTGGGTGCTGGGAGCAGAACCCTGGCCCTCTGCAGGAGTATCTGGTGCTCTTAACTGCTGAGTAGTTTCTCCAGCCCCACATCCAAGTGCATTAGAAGGGTGTTCAAGCTCCAGGCAGTTTTGTTCCCATGCACCACCCTCACCCAGCTCCACAGTTTCTCTGTCTTATGCTCCCGCAAGCCTCTCCCTCCCTCTACCCCATAGGTCTTTCAGTCAGAGTCCTGCCATCCAGTCACAGAAAAACTCTGGCCTTGGGCCTTGCTTCTCCATGTGTACGATTTCTTTCCCACAAAATGAGGCGACACATATCTATGATGCTGGGCGACCTGGAGAATTAAATGGGAAATCGTCTGATAAGCCGCCTGGCAGTATGTGAAGTGCAGCTGCAGGGCATGATGGCAGAGACTTCATGACCAGCTCAATTTGCAACTGCCTCCCAGCAGCTGATACAGCTCTGCACACAGAAGGAAGCTGTGTTTCTCTACTGGACTAGCACTGCTCATGTCCGATCACGTAGCATGCAGAGTGTGTGTGTGTGTGTGTGTGTGAGGGGTGGGGGGCTCTCCAGCTTCATGCAGTTGCATGGTTGGAAACACACCTTGCTCCAGCCACATCATCATGGGTTTCAATGAACTAAAAAAAGCATATGTGACCCCCTAACTGGGTCACTGTGGTTACGTCGTGGGAACATTTGTGGCTGAGGCTGTGTGAGACCTCAGGCTGTGTGAGACCTCAGGCTGTGTGAGACCTCAGGCTGTGTGAGACCTCAGGCTGTGTGAGACCTCAGGCTGTGTGAGACCTCAGGCTGTGTGAGACCTCAGGCTGAAAGGCTTCATTAGAAATAGGGAGTTGCTCAGGGAAGAGGCAGCAATATGTTAAGTTTTAAGAACTCAAGTGAAGTCAAATCTACCTAAAGGACAATCCAAACCATGTGTTTTTGGGGGGAGATTTTTCTGACATAGGGTAGGAATATCTTCAAATTAGACACTCAGGGTCACAGTAACACATGGTTACAAGCTTGGTGATATTGTTTAGAAACCTCTTTCTTGGTTGTGGAGGTCAGAAGCTGAAATTGAGGTGTTGGGGGTGCCTGGACTTCTGGTCATTGCTGGCAGTTGTTGGCATTCGTAGGCTTGTAGACACACCACTACACTCTCTGGTTTTGTTCTTCTGTTATCCTCTCTGGCTTCAGTGTCCTCTCCTCTTTAGTAATGATTTGTCATTAGGCTTCGGGACAGTTTTAGAGGAACTTTCTTCTGAATGGATCACTATATCAGGTCCCACGAATAAAGACCGGAAGCATTTTTCTGGAAACCACTCTCAACACACAGCCCCTAAGGGGCTTCACATGGTGGAGACCTACAAACCCAAAGCCCCTCTTTATTTCCGGTTTCACAAGGGCTTGGGAGAATGATTTTATATGACGTCACAGCGTAGCATGAATGATGAGGATAAACTTTAAGGGAACTTCAGTTTTAGGGGCTATACCTACCAGTCTTTAAAGAACCTGAGAGAACTGTCACCTTCTTCAGTAGTATAGATATGTGGCCAGCAGAGGGGATTCTATGGAAATTCCCACTGAGAGGTAACGCAGGTGTCCCGTCTCACACAGATGTCCTACCTCTCATAGGTGTCCTGCCTCACACAGGTGTCCCATCTCACATGGGTGTCCCATCTCACAGGGGTGTCCCATCTCACACGGGTGTCCCTCCTCACACGGCTGTCCCATATCTCATGGGTGTCCCTCCTCACACGGCTGTCCCATATCTCATGGGTGTCCCATATCTCATGGGTGTCCCTCCTCACATGGGTGTCCCACCTCACAGTGCAGCACAAAACATCGAGGAAAATAGCTTCAGAGAGCAGGAGGTGGCAGGATAGACGGGGCAGCCCTCCAGCAGGCATGCATGACCACTGCTCATTCATTCATTCTGCCAGCGTCTTGCCTCTTCTTCAAGTCCTGACTGAGTCCTGGGCCCAGAGGTGTGGACAACAGTCCTGTCTGCATGGAGCTGCGTTCCCAGACTTCAGTTCCAGCCCCAGCTGTCTGGAATCCCAGCCTATGGCTTCTAACGTCACCTGCTTTTCAGAGAGAAGCAACCTGGCTTTCTGTGAAATGTGATTTTTTTTCACGTGTTGGTAGACAACTCACATTTGGAAAAGAAAGCGAAGGGCCTGGCAAGAGCTGCCTGTGGCAGCCGGCCTGTGACCTTGGGGTGGGATGTCACGATGTTGGCCTTCAGAAATAGTTCTGTAAGACCCGAGTTTTCATCTAATTCTCATTTTCTTCCTGACCTTGTTGGAAGCTGCCGATAACTTGTCTTTCTAACTAACTTCAGCCTTCCAGCTTTTTCTCTCCAACTCCATCCCAAGTCTTTGATTACTTTCCCGTGTTATTGGGGCTCCAGATACCTCGCGGCATCGTGAACTCCTCCTCAGCCTTCCTTCTTTGGGGAGTCGGCCTCATCCCTACACTCATAAATTAGTGCCCGTTTTCTGACTCCAGCGGCCCAATTTTCTCAGCCACTGAGCTGCGTGGACTCCCAACCTTAGGTGTGATATTAATTTCTCTCCAAGGGGCACAGATTTAATAGATTTTTTAATTAACATTTTGTAAAAGTGGAGCTGTCATGCTATATGGCAGACTGATACAAATGTCTGTAATCACATTTCCGGCACTGTATCTGGGGAATGGTCTAGAAATGTGTGCTTTAACCCTTTCCTAAAACACCCGACTCATGGGCAGGCCTCTCGGCACACACCTCTAGCAGGCTCCGTTGTCATGACAACAAAGAGTCTCATTTGTCAAAGAGCTATAACTTCATTTTATGTTGAAGTTAAAAATTTATCTTTTTGGATTTATTCTCGTGACAGGGAAGTTTTTGAATTCCCATAAATATGCTGCTTCTCCCTAATTCCGCTTCTCTTTAGGGAGAGTCGAGCCTGTGGATGAAGCTCTTACCTACAGATGAATCTTTTTATCTGTTCCTAGAAGAACTTAAACGCGCTTATTAACAACAAAAGCCATCTCCCACATGCAATTGAATATTATTTTACTTCTTTTTTTTTTTTTAAAAAAAAAGGAAACTCAGATGAAAATTTTCACTTGTTTGTTTTGCCTGGCAAAATAAAGTCCAGTGCACAGGCAGAATGCGGAAGCCTGCGAACTTTCCTGCCGTGTGTGTTAATGTAGCGCGAGTAGTAAAAACCCAGAGACAGATATTGGGGTTCAAGCTGAAGTTCAGAAAAACAAAGCAGCCAGCTCAGACAAACAAAGGGGCGATCCTGGCCCAGCAGGCTGCCATGCTCTCCTCCAAACCTCAGACTTGCTGCTCTTGTCTCCTCCCTCCTTATGCTCCTCTCTCTGCCCAGCCTAAACTCTTCTGTCTCCACCTCCCTACTGCTGGGATTAAAGGTGTGTGACTCCCGTGCGGGGGTCACCTTTGTGTGAGCTGTTTCTCTTTTTAGACAGATTCAATCTTGTGTAGCCCCGGGGTGGCCTTGAGTCTTGGGATAAAAGATGTGTGCGCCACTTCCTGGCCCCTAGTGGTTTTAGCTCTGTATGCTGATCTTCAGGCAAGCTTTATTTACTAAAATACAAATAAAATATCACTATATGTCAATTATAATGGGCAGAGACTAATATGGAAGGGACATGGCAGGCCTAAGCAGGACTGTCTTTTTCTTTTTAAAAAGAAATAAAAAGAAAAAAAGTATTTTTACATAAACTTTTACAGAACATAAACTGTTCTGGTTTTTAATGCCAGCAGGCTGTGTGAAGAGTTTTGTTAGATTTTTTAAACAAGGTTAAGCAAAATACATTTAATGTTAGGTGACCTCTTTTGGTTTTCAAGAGTGGATTGTTTCTGTCCTTAGGGAGGCTGCAGTTTAAAATGGTTTGGTTTCTAAGCCAGCTATCTCACCACCTGGGTCTTCTCAGGCTCTGGTTTGATAATGTCCTTTCTGTTGGCCTCACGGGAGGTAATGTCCTACTCAGACACGTGCAGGATAGTTAGACCACTAGACCAGGTGTGACAGGAAACTGTGATGGGACACGCCTCAGTCCTGTGCGCTCTTTCCTGACAGTCCAGACAGATGGAAGGTCTACAGACGCCATTTGGGACTGCACCAGGATTTACGGCACTTACATTTTGTGTTTGATGGATGGGCTCACTTACCGCTCTTCACTAAATGCCATATTTTTCTTTTATCTGGGGACCCCCGAATTGCTGCTGACTTTTCGCGAGAGATAGCAGAGGTCTTTTTCCCTCATTGGATCTGACAGTGTTTTGTTTCTCATCTGTCAATGGGGGCCGGAGAGGAGAATGAGAATTCTTGGGAATGCACCTTTCAAAACATCTGGGTCAGGGCTGGGAAGATGCTCAGTAGGTAAAATGTGGATCAGCGTCTCCAGTATACACACTAGAAGCTGGCCTTAGGGGTGTATGCCTGTATCCTCAACAATGATACAAGGGGCTTGGTCAGTCATTCTAATGACCTCAGCAAGTTCCAGCTTTGGCAAGAGACTTTGGCTATAGCCAAAGAAACCCAGTGTCTCCCTCTGGCCTCCACACAAGCACACATGGGGCAGAAGCTTGTGCGCACACACATGAATACAGTACACAGACAAATCTCACATGGGGACAAAGCTTCAGGGCTCCAGAGTAAGGGTAGTTGAGGATAATCCATTCTGCCCCACTCTGGACACTCGTGCCCTGACTAAGTAAGCAGTTCTAGCTGCGGTTTGTGCTGACGGTGGATTCTCATGGTTTGACTGGCAAGCGGAGTGGATTTGGGCATGCTCTGCCGCTTTCACACCTCCCCCGTGTTGTTTCTCATGCACCCGAGGGTGAAGGCTTTACCCAGGATTCCCTGCATCTCGGTCACCTTCGCACAGAACCTGTAGAGTTCTGCACCATTCATCCTGTCCTAAGTAGGTGGACTGTCAGTGAGCCTCGACAGGCATCTGGGCTTTAGTAACACCGGTCAGAAGCACGAGAGGGACACTTCCCAAAGCAGCACTCGGGAGGTGTCACCAAACTTCCCGACAGTTTGCTCATCATGTTTTTAAGCTGTGTGTGTATGTGTGTGTGCACGTGTGCAAGTGGGTATGAATGTGTTGTGAGTGTATACATGAGTGTGTGAGAGTGTGAGTCTAGGTATGAATTGTGAGACTGTGTGCAAGTGTGTGCGTGAGAATGAGTCTCTGCGTGACTGTGCGCAAGAGTGAGTTTGTATGAGTTTGCATGCATGTGTAGTATGTGTGTGCATGCATGTGTGCAAGTATATGTGAGTATTGTGAGAATGATGTGTGTGTGAGTGAGTGTGTTCACGAGAGTATGTATGTGAGTGTGTGAACGTGTGTGAATAGGTGTCTGAGTGTTAATGCACATGTGGAGTGTGTATATGTGATTTGTTTGTATCTATCTTTCTTGGAGCTGTTCTGAGTCTGTAAGACAGAAAGAGGGGTTTTTTTTGTTTTTGTTTTTGTTTTCGTTTTTTTTTTTTTTTTTTTTTTTTTTTTTTTTTTTTTTTGCAAAGACAGAGCCATGAGAAAAGATGTCCATTGCCCCTGTCAGGTAGGAGTAATCTAATCCATGTCTCGTCTTAATATTTCACACAGGGAAGCAGCTTTCAATGCTGATTAATTCTCATGCTCATATTCTTAATTCATTGCTTTCAGAAATTGTTAAAATGATACATTCACTGTGTTTTTTAAAAATATAAATTTGTCAGGGAAGAAGTAAAATTCCTCTGTAATTCTGTCATTCCACAAACGCCCTACTTCTTCCTCTAACATTTCCCTTTGCCCACAGTTGTTACACGCTTGAGATAGGATTTCATATAAACATTCTCTATTATAAATATCAAAAAAGCTATCCCTAAGAGTTTCTTTATGGAGTTAGCATTTTTATAAATAAATAAAATGCTCATGCTCCACAGTATCTTATCCTGTAAATGAGCCATAATATATTTAATCATCTTCAGATTTCATGATTAAAGATAACACCTTAATGGACACTTCTGTGCATAAATCCTTGTTCACATTCCTGACTTGTTCCCCTTTGGATTGATTTCTAGAGATAACATGTCTAGGTCACGAGGCTTTACTATTTTAAGACCCTAGTAACATATTATCCATTCCCTTCCCAGAAGCCCTGACCAAGTTACTGTCAGGCTAGAGGAGCAAAAGCATGCCTGATTCAGGAGATGCCTAACTCACCATGCTGCTGCAGCTTCCAGCCCTTGTCTGAAGTGATTCCATGCTGTTTTCTAGACAAGTCTAGCTCCGTGTGTCTCTCTTTCTTCTCTGTCTCTCTCTCTGCCTGTGTAAGTGTGAGTTCTGTCTGTGTGTATGTCTGTGTGTATCTGTTTGTCTGTATGTGTCTTTACATGTGTCTAAGTATCTCTAGGTGTATCTATGTGTATTTCTCTGTGTGTGTGTGCATCCCTGTGTGTGAATATCTGTGTCTATGTGTGTGTGTGGGGGGGGGTTTACCACTGAATATGATAGAACCATGGAGGCTGTTTGAGAGGGTCACTGACCTCATAACGAGGCTACACTCTAGGTGATCTGCCTATGGCAGCTTCTGTCATTCTCACAGAAACTGTATAGTAGACACTGTCATCCCTGTGATGCAAGAAAGGAAGCCGAGCTGGCAGTGACACCAATCTTCTCCATGGTCACAACAGAGCTCAGGTAGATGCTTGGGCTCCAGGATTCAGCATCCTTGGGGGCAGGGCCCTGAAACAGCACAGGAAGAATCTGCAGGGCCCGACTTGACGGTGACAGAGAACGGACAGTCAGCACAGGCAGGGGCTGCATGAAATCAGTGAGAGTCTCGAGTCCCTACAAATAAGGCAGACTTCTGCAGAGGCAAGGCTTTTGCCTTATGTCACAGGTTCCAGAAGACATAATTGTTTCGGGAATGAAATGATGAATTAGGGTTCAGAGACAGCATCCAGGGAACCTCGAGAGTCTTGCTTTGTCACATGACTTGAGTCACTCTGGCTCAAAGAGTGAGTCTCACTGGTTGTTAATAAGCAGAAGCCTTGGTGTGCTGCAAAGAGGATGCAGATGAAAATGTACATGCAAATGCAGACATACATATATGCACACATGCACACATACATGCATGCTCACACATGAACACACACATGCAGATGCAGACGCACATACATGCACATAGACACACACCATGTGCACAAACTCACTCATGTACACACACATACACATACATGAACACACACAAAGATTTATTTTAGCTTCTCTGATACATCAGGTAACTCATTGATCTTTCAATTACTATTTGGAGAGCTTTTAAAATCCCACCTGCCTCAGGCATCTCAAACCAGAGCTTCCTGTGATGTGGCCAGGACATTGGTATCAGTGTGCTGGGAGTTTTCCAGGTGACTCCAGTGGGCAGTGAGGACAGGAAAATGCAGGATAAGGCCCAGGTGAGGAAGGCTATAGGCACCTGCATGCCCAGTTCCCTTGGACAGCTTCTTTGTGGGCAGTCCCTGACACTTATGGTCATGTATGCCTGGGGTATTCTCACTTCACCTCTGTACAGCTCTAGCTGGGCTGGGACAGGCCAGCACTCCCATAGAGAAGTGCAAAATACAAAAACAAGAGCCCTTAATCTTTCCAGATTTAGCAAACAGATATGTCTAAACTTAACTTTCAGATAAAGAAACAATCATATTTGGCCTATTCTTATAATAGTTGGAAAATATTTACATAAAATTACTTGTTTGTCTGCAATTCATATTTTGCTGGGGTCCTGTAGTTTTCTTACCTGCACAGGAAGTTAAACCAAGCCAAAGGGAACGAAATAGCAGGCTTCCGACTATACAGCTGCTACCGGGTATCCAGGTTCACGGGACCCTGGAATCTGCTCTGGCTCCAGGGTGCTAGCTCATCCTTTTTGTTCCTCTACTGAACAGAAGCAAACAGCTTCATGCCCTAGCAGTGAAGGCTGACTCCCGTGCAGGGCCAGCACATAGCCTGGAGGGTGTAGGAACCCTTCAAGCTGTCCTGTCACTTTCTGTTCCCAACCTGCGGGATGATGAGCATCTAATGGTCAACTTCGTCATCACCGATTTGGGGACATCTCTGCCCCTGTGCTGTGCTGCACCTTCCGAGACTCAGGAAGCCCCTTAGTGACAGCGGTGAGAGAGACAAGCATGATGGTGCGCGTGACACCTGTGCTGTTGGACACACGGCCACCCTTCTGGGAGTGGGATGAGAGCTTAAGAAGGCAGGCTCGTGGCTTAATGCTTTGCTGACAAGGTTTTGAAATCCTTAATAGCTTGCTAACGCACAAAAGATCTACATTTCATTCAGTTCTGAATGCTGAATTTTTCAGTATGTAGATAGATGGCCCAGTTCTTGGGAGAGGGGGGCAAAGCCTGAGAAAGTGGTGGTCCTACACAGGCAAGTCTTAAATCCCTGAGTGAGGATATCTTTGCCTTCTCTCCTGGTAAGCGGTTTTCCACAACACAGAAAGCTGTACCGGCTGCTTACTGACTCCTTCCACTCTTACAGGAGTGCCCCCCTTAACAGAGACCTCTGCACCTCAAATCTAGGCACTTCCCATGCAGGCCTGAATCACCCTCCACACCCTATTCGGGGGTCTTGCAAGATAGTTCAAAGGGTAAATGTCTTTACCACCTGAGTCTGATCCCCAGACCCCACACGGAGGGAGGAGAAAACCAACTCTTAAAAGTCATCCTTTGGCCTCCACACTGGCGCCCTGGCATGCACACACCCATGCAACAAAAATGGTAAAGCATGGGATAAAGCAAATGTTTTTTAAGGCGGCGTTGAGAGCTGTCTCCATAGTCAGTTGTGACTGAGGACCTGGCCATGAGCAAGACACCTTCCCTCACTCCACAATCGTGAGCGTCATTCTGGCAGATATGCCCAGCACCTGTTTGTGCGAACGTTGTGCTGTGAGATTGTGTGCACTCTGGGCACCCAGCTACATTCTCCCAATCAAATGACCCCCAGCTGGCCAGCGGTCACTGATAACTTTTGGATAAAGGGTTTCTGGCTCTCAAGTGCTGGTACCCTGCGATAATTTTTCTCAAAAATGCTGCTGTGAGATTCAGATAGACATAACAACCACCACCAAAGGACATCCAAAGTTAGCCCATTGGATTGTCAGAAAACTAAAGCTGTCTCTCTCCCTGCTTCCCAGTAGGGATCGTACTGTAAAACTGGGCAGTTGGATTTCTAGGATTTCTAAGTTATTGCTGTAAGCAATCACGTGGGTCACGGCAGGGTAAGGCTGACCCAGAGAGGCCAGGTTATGGGAAACTACTCTGAAATCAGGTGTGTGTGCATACTTAGAAACTAAGGAACTTGCAAACCGGATAGGGCATCGCTGTTCCTCGCGGACCACAAGTTCTCTTGAAGCAGCTGCCCCATCTTCCCTGCACTGCCAGCTTCCTAATCTAATGGAATATGCAAAACAATTGGAAGATGAAACAGTCCCATATCATCACCAGGAGGCTCTGTGCTTGCGGGGCAGGATGGGTCTGATTTTGCCTCCACCCAGGCCTCTCCAGCCTCCTCTGAACAGCGTCTGGGGAAGCGCGGTTCCTCGCCGCTTGAGCAAATGCCATAGATCTGTTCTTTGCCAAAACGTTTTGAGTTAGCCTTATGGTGGAAATAAAACTGTTCAAATGTGCTCACGCATTGTGAACATTTTATTCACGGTACGGTTACTTTCAGGTTCTAGTGCAGGGCTGAAAATCACTTCCAGCTGTACAGAAAGGCAAGTACAGGCTGGGCTGGACATTGCTATGGTCTGCCCTGTCCACACGCGTGACCCAGATTATCAGAAAACGGTGGCACATGCTGATGTGTTTATCCTATGGGGAACCGATACAACCTGGGTCAAAGAGGATGGAGGCGTGCTTGGATTGAATTACCTCAAATGCAGTGATTATCAGGAGCCCACAGGTACTTGGAGCCAATGAGCATAAAGTGATGAACAGAAAGGCCTGAAGGATTGCATTCTAATCGAGTAATGGTTATTGCCCTATTTAGATGGCATCAGAGCACAGTGCTACGACTTTCTAGAATAATCTACTGTTATCTCATGTTGTACAGGACCATGCTCCCGTTCCCCAAACCCTTTCCTCCGTTGGTCTTCTAGCGATGATAAAGTCCTGAGAGAACTTATTAAACTGGCTCGTGGCTACCTCTGGGTGCCAGGGATGATACCTTGACTCAAGCCTGGGCTTGGTTGTTGGAGCCATTACACAGCCCTAATGTTGGGCTGCCTGGGCTCGACACCCTCATTCTGCCACTGCGTGAATCACACATGGGGCTGATATTTTATGCCTTTAGCTCCTCACATATAAGTAAGAATAACCGGCTCTGTCTGGCCGCTGTTTGCACGTGCAGTCGATATGCTTAGGAACTGTGCCCGAGCTAACAAGCCTTCCTTGAATGTCTGCACTGATACTCTGCAGGGAGCCTCCTCACCTGACAGGTGGGAAGGGAGGCTTTCAATAAAGTTTAAAGAGCCCCCTTTCCAGACTAACAAAGACTCCAGTGCCAAGGCTCTAGCCCCGTAATGACAAGACAACTCCGTGCCACTGTGGTATCTCACACCCTAGTGGTGCGAATCCAGTGCCAGGGCACAGAAGAAAACTGCCTTGGCTCGCTCTGTTCGAACTACGTGTTGATAAAATTAAACAACTTTTCTTATAAAACTCGGTGGACTAATAGCAGAATTCCTCCTCTGCGTGACAAAAGTGCTGTGGCTGATATGAACGGTCTCCCTTATCCTTCACTCTGACATCCGGATTTCACTAAAATCTGAAGCCCCAGGAGAATCCCTGTAGCATCATGAGCTACGTGGGTGCTGACAGGACAGGCGTCACACGGATAGCAGAGGCTGTGAAGGTTAGCTTTGGCTGTCACGAGACACACAGGAAGGAGGGACCCTCAACTGGGAATTGGCTCCTTTGATCAGCCTGTAGGCAGGCCTGTGGGTATTGTCTTATTGTAAATTAATGTAGGAGGGGGCACCCCGCTATGAGCAGTTCTACCCTGGGCAGGGGGTCCTGGGGTGTGTCAGAAAGCAGGCTGAGGAGGCAAGCACTGTTCCTCCATGGTCTCTACTGAAGTCCTGTCTCCGGGTTCCTATTAAGTTCTGCTCTGTCCTTCATCCATGGCAGATTGTGGTTAGGATCTGTCGCCCAGATCAACCCTTTCCTCCCCACACTGCTTTGGTCAGTTGTTGTAAGGAGGCCATTGTTTGTTCTGGCTGCTCAAACTCCCGAAATAATCACACAGAAACTGTATTAATTAAATCACTGCTTGGCCCATTAGCTCTAGCTTCTTATTGGCTAACTCTTACATCTTAATTTAACCCATCTCCATTAATCTGTGTATCGCCACGTGGCAGTGGCTTACCGGCTAAAGTTCTAGTGTCTGTCTCCGGCAGGGCTCCATGGCTTCTCCCTGACTCCGCCTCCTTTCTCCCAGCATGCCATTTAGTTTTCCCCACCTACCTAAGTTCTGTCCTATCAACAGGTCAAGGCAGTTTCTTTAGTCACTAATGGTATTCACAGCATACAGAGGGGAATCCCACATCAGTCAGTAATGCCGAAACCACAATGGATAAAGAGTATCCCTAGAATGCAACGTTAAGTAAATCGTGTAAACCAGAAACCATATTCAGCATTTAGTCACTCTGTGCTATGACTCCAAACGTTTTTACACAGTAAAAATCAGAATATTAGTGACTATGGGACATATAAGATCAGACTTAATTTAAATTTTTTTCTACTTTCTAAAGTTTCAAGGTTTTATTTGTTTATCCAAAGCAAGTCCATTATGTTACGTAAGAATATTTTGTTACATATTTAATGGAAAAAAAGTACAGGCAAGTTGAATGTACTCATTTATATACTTTTCTACTCATGTAGTATATTTTGTTTTCCAAATTTTTATTATTTACTAGGGAGAAGGAGGTAGGGGGAATCAGAAGTTCAAGGTCAACCTTGGCTACAGCAAGAGTTGGAAACAAGCCTAGGCTGGGGCCCTGTCTCAAAGGGAGGGGGGAAGGAAGGAAAGAGCTTTTATAGTTAATAGATAATTGTGATAAAATAAAAGCCTGATTTATTCGGAAGAGGACAGTTCATGAAGCCTTTCGCTACGTGAAGTCTGGGAAACAGGGAGTGGCAGAAGAACACAAACACCTCTGGTGACAAGCAGAAACTCCATTTCATTAATCCTTTGAAAAATAAATGACCTCACCTCCATACGACTGCAGTAATTAACACTCGTCGGTGCAACCTGGGAAGACTCTATGTATTATTTATTGCTGTCCATTTGTGGTTTGGTGGTCAAGCTAATGGGTGTCTTTGTCAGATAACTTGTGAGTGAAGCCCCAAGGCAGTTCCCATCTGCTTGTCTCATAATTTCTCACTAGAAGAGTCAAAACACACTTTCGAAAACCGAAAACAATGGAGGCCACAGATGAGAGCCAATCTGAATTCTGACTTTCAGATGATTTTATCTACCTTACTCATACCGACGGACCCAATGTCAGCAGCCCCACAGCGGTTGGATGCAGCTTAGCCCTTGATTGTGCCTTGATAAATGTTGGTAGTCTGGGTAAAAAAGAAATACAAAATCTGAGACTCTGGGCTCTACAGACTTCTGCCAGGTGAAGTATGCTTCCCCTCAGTGGGGTCTTGGCTCCTCACGACCCTCATCTGAAGATACACATGCCCAGGGATTCTCCCCCTCCATATCCCCACTTTCCTCTTCCTTCTGTCTGCCTTTACTTCCTTGTTAAAGATTTGGGGATAAGATAACATGTCCTTGCTGAATGGGAAAAGAATTCCCAGCCTTTCTTAATAAGCCTGGCCCTTTATGAGAACTATATCACCATCTAGTTTCTATAAATGGTCTCCAGATCATGCTGACGCTGGTCTCTTTGTGGGTCTGAGTGTCTTTACGTGAAGCCTCTGCAAATTTGACACCAACAGTCCTTTAACTTCCAAGGCTTCACATAACCGACACACGTTTTTATCTAAATTCTTTCCCCCAGTCTTTGGGTGTCTGTGCAGCACCTGCTGTGACTCCTGTCAAGGCCAGAGTTGTCTAAGAACAGAAGGCCGGTTAGCTCCTCCACCCATGCCCCACCCTATATACCACCACAGTCCCGCCTCCCCTCACAGCCCCGCCTCCCCTCACAGTCCTCCCTCCCCTCACAGTCCCTCCTCCCCTCACAGTCCTCCCTCCCCTCACAGTCCCTCCTCCCCTCACAGTCCTTCCTCC
>NC_022018.1:59746250-59764328 GCF_000317375.1 Microtus ochrogaster
AATTCTGCCCCTCTTCCCGTTGTTGGTCACTTCCCAGGCCATTGTCTCACCTGTCATCTGAAACATCAAACTGGCTCTTTAGAGGCTGTTTCTCATCTCTTGCTAACCCATATACTCCTGTTCTCCCTCTGAAAGCAAACTGCTGACCCGAGAGAGCCCCTCCTCCACCATCTGCTTTCTTCATCCTCACCCTCACCCTCAGAGGGACACTGTCCTCTCTCCAGTCCCTCCACCCACCTGCCTTCCTCAGATTCATTCAAACCCAGTTTTCACTCCAAACAGCCATGCCACTGCACGGCTCAGTCAGGCCGTTCTCTGCCCATCTGTCCTTGGCCTGCAGGGAACACGGCCTCAGCTTTGATGTTTCTCGGACTGCAGGGAACACGGCCTCAGCTTTGATGTTTCTCGGACGCCTCCTTTGCTTGACTTCCAGACGTTCCATTCTCTTTTTGCCACTCTGGTGACGGAGCCCCTGTGCTCCCTAGCTGTACTCCCTCTTTAGGGCATGCTTCTCGTCACATGGCTTTGAAGCCATATGCAGGCTGGTTGGGCCTACCTCTAGTCTCCAGCAGGAACCTCACTTCTGAACTTCAGGTTTGTGCATAGCTTGGTTCTACATGCGTGTTCAGTGAGTGCCTTACCTTCACCATGGCTGTAACAGAACTTGGAGTCATGCCATGAGGCGCGTCCCTGACTCATCCCATGACGGACACTCAGTGTTGAAACCTGTGGGTCTCGTGACTTCCACACACGCCCCCTCATCTAATACTGTAAGTCATCCAGTCCCAGTTACTAACCTGGCCTAGGCTTCCTTGGTTTTGTTTCTATATTGATCCACACCGGAGTGCACCCTCTTTATATGCTGTCCAAGTAGCTTTTGCATCTGTAGTCCCTTCTCTCTAGAATATTCTCCTCATTTCTCTTAAGCATTTGTTCTAAAATGCTTTCTCTAGGAAGACCTCCCTGCCTGCACACTTTGCCTTACACCCTTGCTCCTGTCACACTAACTCCCTGTCCCCTCTTACCTTGCTTCTCCTCAAAGCCTGTCTTCACCCCACCCCCAGAAACGGTGCTGATTTGCCCCTGCTGCTGTCTGTCTCACGAAATGTAAGCTTCACCGATAGTTGAAGGGAAATGCTACCCATTTTCTCCACCCACATTAAAGGACTCTCAGCTCCAGCACCAGGTCTGCCTGCCCGCTGCCTTGCTCCCCACCATGATGATAATGAACTGAACCTCCGAAACTGTGAGTGAGCCACTCCCAAGTAAACGTTTTGATGTATAAGGATGGCCATGGTCATGGCATCTCTTCAAAGCGATAAAAACCCTAAGACACTCATCCAGGGGTGAATACATTGATTAGATCAGAGGCTTCAGGCTATGATCTGGACCATCACTAATTCCCCACCCATTTCTTAATCCAATTAAATTGACAGTCAAAATTAACCATGACCGTTTCTATGTTAATGAGCGCACTACAGTGTAGCTCTCCCCCACACCCAGCATAAACGAGAGAAACTCTGTAGAGGAGAAATAAAGGAGGCAACAAAGTGAACCCCGATTCCTGTCTCTTTGTATCCTCTGAGAGCCCTCTTCTGCCTCTGCCCCCTGCTGCAAACACTTGCATTTTCCAAGCAGGCACTAAGAACACGGTTGCAGTTAGATCTACTGCACCTGAGAGGCCAGGAAGGGAGGAGGTGCAGAAAGGGAAACAAGGTCTCATTTTACACAATTCACAGCTTAAAGGCTGAGTTTATTCCTCCTAGTGTCTAAGGTTGCTGGGATAAAGAGATATGTGCGAGCTTCCAAGGTCCAAGGACCCCTAGTGAAGAGTGATTTAATGAACCTGACACTGCCTTTACTTATCGGAAAGGGCATTTTCCTATATTCTTATAATTTCAGAAAGGTCTGAGAAAACTGGCCCTTTAGACGAGGACTCCTGTCCGTCTCCCCATCCTATGGGTGGAAAGCGGCGTTTCCCAGCAAAAGCTGTATTTCTAAATCATTTCAAAAGAAACAAGTGGAAATTTAATTTTAAGCCGAACACTTTTATTTTCTTTTGAAGTCAGTTCATTTTCCACGATTCTTCATTTCCCCCAGAAGCATCCTTCACTTTAGAGTTTTTAAGGAAGAAGTGTCTTCTGCCAAAGTCTTCATAACACAGAGGCCTACAGCGCTTCTAAAGATTGGGCTCAGATGATATATATTAAAGATGATAAATCATTTTCCAGCCTTCCGTAACATTTCCTTGTCTCTGACTCCTTTCCCTTCTTCCAACTCACATACCGACCTGATTAGAGGTCCATTTCCCCTGTTAGGCTTTAAATCCAGTGCCTAGGTTTCATTTGCCTGCCAGTTAGTGATAGCCAATAAATTAATCACGCAGCCACACAAGCCCAAGCCTGTGCGTATAGAGGCTGCTGCCAACATGAAACTGCCCATCAAAAGGCAGGCAATTCTGAGCCTTCGTTTATCTAGTACCCTCAAGACTCACATAGTTCCCAGCAATTGGAGGTGCCAAGGCTCATTTCTTCATAGGCCTGGGCCGGGAAAAAAATGAGAGGAGGCTAATTAATGCATTCATGGGATCCTACTGAATCAGCAAGCCCCTTAAAGGCACAACAGACACAAACAGGCAGCTGCAGCTTGTTGGGATTCAAAGCAACGACAAAAGAGCTAGTTAAATATTTGAATAGCTGAAGTATGTGTCTATTCATTCCCATGGAAATTACTAAAATAGACTGTCCTTCCGTCTCCAGAGGACTCAAAGTCGTTGGAAACTCACTGCCTTTGAAGAACAGGACATTTACATCTCCGTAACAGGCCAGGCCAGAACTGGTGCTAATAAAGAGTCGTCCATAAAAGAACTCCAAAATATGGCTCCCATTCCTCTGGCCTAGGGGGATGGAGAAGTAACTCTCTGAAGACAGTTATTGCCTTGCCTCTCTATTAGTCTGACATCTTGCAGTTACAATTGGTTTTAACAATAATGGCGATTTATTGCTTCATATAAATGTATCATCAAGGAGTAAATACCAAGCTTTGGACTTGATTTGACCCAAGACCAAAGCCCCGGTGCCAGGATACGTCTTTTGGCACCTATTCATTGGTCGCCTCAACATGGAGACAAACTTGATGACTCGCTTGTATTTTTTCCTGTGTTCTACCATCATGTGTCTACCCACAGAAGAGCAGGGCACTGGCAGCAGCCTTCATACACACTTCTGAGGCTGTGTTTCTGTAGTGTCAGCTTTACTCACAGGTACGTTCTTGAACCCTTGTGGCAGAGATGGAATGATGCTGATTTATTATTTATGTTGAGCCATGGGTTCTACCTTGAATCATTTGTGAGCGAGAACCAGATGAAAGTCGTTAGCCACTGAGGAGGAAGTAGCTGTATGTTGGTGACCACAGCAGCAGGGCTGGAGTATAGCTTGGTAGGCAGAGTGCTTGCTGGGCATGTCTAAAGCTCTGGATTCGATTGCCAGCGCTGGATAGACAGTGTGAGTTGGCTCACATCTGCGCTCCTACTACTTGGGTGGTGGAGCCATAAGAAATCCAGGTCAGTGTGGTTTGAATATGTATGGTCCCCACAGACTCATGGATTTGAATGCTTGGTCACCAAGGAGTGGCACTATTAAGAGGTGTCGCTTTGTTGAAGTAGGCGTGGCTTTGTTGGAGGAAGTGTGTCACTGAGGGTGGTGGGTATTAAGGTTTCTGAAGCTCAAGTGGGACCCAAAGTCACTCTCTCTTCTTGCTGCCTGCCCATCCAGATATATAGAGATCTCTGTGTCTTCTCTAGCACCACGACTGCCTGCACGCCACCATGCTTCCACCATGACAATGCTAATCCTCTGAACTGAAGCCAGCCCCAGTGAAATGTTTCCCTTTAAACAATTGCCATGGTCATGGTGTCTTCTCACAGCAATAGAAACCCTACCTAAAACATTTGCCCTGGGCTCCCATGGTAAATCTGAAGTCAGCCTGGAATATATGAGATCTATCTTAAAAAGATGAATAAAATGGTTTGCTTGGGTTGCCACAACAAAATGGAGAAGGAGGGTGGAGGAAACACCAGACATTAGTTCTCTTCTGGAGGTTACAAGTACACCAAAGTGTGTGCCGCTTCAGCCCCTGTCCTGGTTTGCAGATAGTTAGCTTCTTGCCGGGTCTGCATGTGGCCTGCTCTCCATGGCATCTGGTATGGTGGTCTGAATGAGAAACATCTCCCTCCAGCTCAGATATACAAACTCCTGGACCACGGTGGGTAATGCTGTTAGTGGAGACTGTGGAACCTTCCAGAAGTCGACTTGCTGGAGGAAATACGTCACCAAGGGTAGACTGACGTGCTTATAGCCTCACCCTGCTTCCTGTGCAGTCCTTGCTTCATGCTTGCCCTGAGGATGTGACTTCACAGCTACTGTCTCACTGGTCATGCATGCAGCTTGCTGACAGGCTTCCCTGCCAAGATGGACTTGTATCATCCCAGAACATGCTCAGTGGTGTCTCTTGGTCCTGAAAGTGTCCTTGGTTGTGAACTTTTAGTACAACAATTAGCACCTGGTTGAGGAGCTCTGGAGTCTCTAAGGAACCCCAATCCTATTGAATTAGGGGTAGCTGTTACGATCCCTTATCTCTAAAGATAGTCATATTAGGGGTGAGACTTTCAACATAATTTTATGTGTGCAAAGTTTAGTATATAATAACCAACAAAAATTTAATCCTAACATTTCTAATTAATCTTGAATGAGATTTTAGGTCAAATTATCTTGTTTTTTTCTTTTTCTTTTTCTGAGAATAATGTGCATAAGTAGCCTTTAACAGACACCGTGTGGGACCATCAGCATCACATCACCATGCTGCATCCACTTAACTACAGGAACTGGTGCACCAGGAAGTCTCCCTGAGACATGTGGCTGGGGGTCTACTGTTGACAGTCACCAGGCAGTGGCCTTCTTAGAACACAGTTTCTGTGGTGGTTTGTTGAAAAGTCAGGCCATCTTCTAGAGCGCCTAACCCTGAGATGGGATCAAACCGTTCTAAATAGCAGTGGTAGGGTGCAGTTCAGGTCCCGGCTTTTTCTGTCCAAGTCACCTCTGACTAAAATCTGTCACACTGCCCACAAATAACAAAGATAGACCGTTAATAGATTCTATTGCATTGCTCTGAAGGCCACTCTGGAAGAAGAGCTCAGAAAATATGGCTTACACCACGGTAAATTCTCAGTGAGTAACATGGATAGCATTTGCCTTTCTGTACGAGTTATGGGTTTTTAAAGTGATGTTCTTTCTTAGTTTTGAGGATTTCACACAATGTATTTTGATCCTATTTACTCCCTCCCAGTTCCTCCCAGATCACCTCCCCCTCTCTCTATTCACTCAAATACCTGCACAGTCTTCGTCCCCTCATTTTCTCCCCTTTTCCCATCAAGTCCAGTTGTGTTGGAGTGTGGCCAGGGCACCAGGTGCCATGCTGTTGAAGGAAATGGACTTCGGCTCTCTCAGTGGCAATCAAATGCCGACAGCTCCTCAAGCTAGGGGTGGGTCTGTGCCTACCTCCCCTTCTCCACGCTGGGACTCTGTCTGACTTGGCTTTGTAGATCTTGGGCACGCTGTGGGCGTTGTTGTTAGGTTGTATGTGCACTTGGTCTACTGTCTGAAGAATCCTATACTTGAAGTCATCTATCATCGCCTAGACTTACAATCTTTCCTCTCCCTCTTCTACGTGGATCCCCGAGCCTTGAGGGAGAGGGGTGGGATTCAGACATGTAGTGTTGAACAGACCAAAATCTCTCATTCTCTGCATGTTGACCATTCTGGGTCTCCGAAGAGTCTTGTGTGATGCACTGATCTATGGATATAGGAACATGTCATTTATGGCTAAATTCATCTAGTGGAATAATTATAATAGGTTTTCCCCCAGGGCCCATGAACTCTCTAGCCTCAAGATTCTTAACCTCACTGATAGTGGGAGGCATAGATTCCATACTCAAAATATGATTGGTTGCCATAAAAAAAATCCCTATATTTGTGCAAATGTTAATAACTTTAAGATGATTTTATTTAGAACTTGACTACTGAAGAGGCGTGACTCCTAAAACATAAAAGACCGTTTCTTCTCAGGCCGTGCAATGTGCATATGTAGAGGGGCTCTACCCCATTCCGGTTCCGGGAAGAAGTGAGGCACCCTGTGGAGCCTTAGACTTCTACTTGGGATCCCCATGCTATGCCTGCTGACTTTGCATAAGCGATACAAAGAGTAGGGTGGGGAGGTGAGGGAGTCCAGAGAAGAGGGCTGAGCGGTTGGGTTTCTAACCCAAATATGGGCCCACGTACGCTGAGTTTGGCTTTCCACTGAATAATGCAAGGAGCTGGTTGGAGGTTATCATCTTTTCTCTTTTTAATTAGCTCTTTATGGAGTGCCTAAACTTCACCAGGCCCGTATTTAATACCTGGAACGCAGTAGGGAGACAAGATCATATGTATGCTTATAACACACAGTAGGGACAAGTTAGAACAACTCGGGAGAGAGATAAATCTTGGAGACCTACTTTGACAGGGGAAGAACAGGTGCCTCTGAAATACTGGAGCCAGTAAACAACACTAAGGCAGTTTTTACTGCTGTTTGTCTTCTTTAAAACATTTCATTAGGGCATTAAGACATTTCTTGAGCATGTACATGTGGAAAGTACCGGAGCTGATTATACTGTAATTGTTATGAATAGGAATATTCATAACATAGAAAGGAATAAAGAGTGGAATAACATCAAGTCCTTATACTCTAACAGAAGAAATAGAACTGTGTAAATACAGTGAACAGCCAACATGTCCAGTAATTTGTTTTTTTTTATTTGAAAAATAAATAAACATTCCACAGAAGGGTTATGTGGTTAACCTATCAGGTACCTATCATAGTACCTATCAGGTACTATGGGTAGATTTTAAGTGAATTAATAACAAATAGGAAGAGATACTGCATGTTTCCTTAAGACTGGAATCTGGGCTGATTTAACAGAAATCACAACTGACCAGCTGGGGTCAGATCACATGCCTGGGTCACACTTTTGAGGGCCTTTTGACAGTTTTAGATTTTATTCTCCTCTTCCTCTTGGATATTTAGAAATGTTTCATGAACACATCAACTCACAAGCCACTAAGGTAGCTCTGTTTGGGGCAGGACAGTGACTGCACTACCTACCCACCAAAGGGAAGGGGCAGAGACAGCCACAGCAATTGTAGCATGCCTATAGAGAAATAGCCAATCTGATTTAGTCCCAAAACCTGGAGTCGGAATCTGATTCTCGGTGGTGATGGTGGGGATAGCAATGTTGATCATGACAATGACAGCAAGGAAGATGGAGACGGTGATTTTTTTTTTATTCCAGAGCAGAAGGAATGCGTTGTCAGACAGGTCTGCCTTTTGAGGAGTGTCAGATAAACCAGGAGGAAAAGGAATTTATTGTCTTTGCACAGGCAGCCTGACGTTTGCTTTTAGCAGGTCCCAAGTTATCTAGACTCTAACCTAGGTCAAGGCTCCTCAATCCTGTTATCACTGGCATTTAGAATTTTAGTTCTACACAGTGTAGACTGTTCTGTGTGTCTTGGATCTCAGGTTCTAGACCATGGGATCCTTTCCAGGCATTGCGGATCTTAGGTTCTACACCATGGGAGCATCTCTAGGCATTGTGGTGATTTGGCAGCATTTCTGGCCTCAAACCATTAGATATACATAACACAGGCCCTCCAGCCCACCCCACACAGGGACACCCCAGAATATCTCCAGAACTGATGATTTCCCTCTGGAGGCAAAATCACCCCCATCTGAGACTTCCTGACTTGAATAATTCTAAATTTTTTTTTCCAAGAAATCCATGGCTTTTAAAGAACACCTCGGCTATTTAATGGGATAGGGTAAAGCAAGAAACAAATTTCCTCTCATGGGTCTGGGCTTCTTTTACTGAGCATGTGTAGCCACCTCAAGAGACATAGCAGAATAGCTAGACTGTTCAAATGGCATTTTGTTTTAAATGAGTAGATTTCGTTTTGCACTATTGTTTTGTTATTTTATTCAACACTTCGCTTTATTAGTGCATATAGTTCTATTTGTTCTGTCTCACAGTGAGGACTTCCAAATAAAGACTGCACAACAGGGAGATTAAACATCTTGACTGTGGTTTCAGTCTCACACGGTTTCTGGCCTTGGCTAGACTCAACAAGAAAAGTGTCTTGGGGAGGCTGGATACCTCACTGTGCACAGTTGTCTCGGGTAAAAGCCCATCTTATACCACGGAAAGCTCCCTGGTGGTGCCCTGCGTTAGCTGCAGCAAATGATAATCCAGAGGGACTGAAATGAATTTCTGTGTTATATATACAACCTTATTTATATAATCACTAAGGTTAGTACGACATAAATGAAAAGGGAAATTCTAACGGCAGGAACAATGGAGGGAGGGTCTCGGTGCAAGCACTTTCCTTCCTTAGGGTCTTGCTCAGTGACAAGGCAGTGTAGACCGGTCTCAGCAAGTCCTCCAGGTCTGACTCACTGTTTGGCTTCTCCATGGAAACCAAATCTCAAGAGAATTTGTCATAAACTGCTTGCCAGGCACTATGGGCTTGCCATTCTCTTAGAGGGCCACTAATGTCCCTTCGTAAGCGAGTCCATTGTGAAACCCTTGCTCTAAATTACTAACCAGGGCTGCTTTGAAGAGAAGGGAATTGGAATGTGTGTGAAGCCAGCCTTAAGAGGGGGTCAGCAGGAAAATGCATGTGTGCAGACAGCCGTCACCTGCCTTCCCTCGGGGGGCTTTGTGACAGCTGAGAAAATGTTTTCAGAGCACTCTGGGCGCTCACTGGGGTGGCACAGGAGAAAGGAAAGCTTTCACACTGCTCTCTCATGTCTGTCAAATCTTATTATTAGACGGAGGCTGACTGACCCTCCTTCAGACCCAAGCCTGGAGAATGAGGATCCAGAGCAGTGGGTCCCACCTTTCCCTGGCGCTGGAAGGCTGTGGCCTTTGGAAGGCCTTTGTCACGGAGCCCTCTGGAATTTTCAGTGGATTGGAAAATCCCAGCACTTTGTCTCACTTAATTGTGAGTGAGAAGAGGCGAACCCTGCTGAATGTTCTTTGAAATAGCCCATGTGTTCGAAATGAAAGAGAAAAGTAACTGCCGACCATTTTTCTTCAAAATTAGTTGTTTGAAGCATAGAATCGGCGCACCCTGCTGGGCTTCCAACAAGACTAATTGCAGGATTCTCGCTGGAGGCTTTCTGGACTTAAAGGTTTAAAACCCATGGGCTCCTAGGTTTTTGTTTCAGCTTTTTTGTTTGTTTGTTTTTTTAAACACAGCAATAAATGCTGACCACGTTCCCCTAATTAAAGTAGTATCTAATCTCTCATATGTGCCTGCCATGGAGCAAATATTAATAAGCACCACTTTAAAGATTGCTTCTGCGGAGCACAGACTCTCCTCTTAAAATGAGAAAAATGACCTAAAAGAATCCGAGTTCTCTTTTCAGGGAAAATCTAGGCCAGTTGACCGAATGCTTTTCTGTATCTTGCCCATGAGCTCACCCCAGATGCTGGACTCAGGAAAATGATACAAGGCCAGGTGCCAGTGTTCTCAGGGTGTGTCCCTAATTTTTATAGGAAAGGCTCATGCTAGATCATGCTGGTCACTTCTTGTGGTGTCTAGAGAGAGCCAAACACCTTGGCATCTGGTCTATCTGTGCTCCATTCCTCTGCCTGGAGTGCTGGTTCCTGGGTATTTCTCACCTTTAAAACTGACTCCCCCATACCCGCAGGAGGCTCGCCCAGGACCACATGGATTCCAAGGTCCTCAGAACTCATGTCTCTTTTATGAAAAAGGGCATGAATCTGTACCTAACCTGAGTACAACCCTCCCTAGTCTTTAAATCTTCTCTCTAGATTATTTATAATGTCTAATATAAATTCTGTAGAAAAGTTGTCATACTATAGTGTTTAGGAAATAACGACCAAAATAAATTCAGAACAGATATGTATGTATTGTGTTTATGTGTGTATGCATTGTATGTTTATGTATGCATGCATGCATGTATCATGTGTATGTATGTATATATTGTGTTTATGTGTGTATGTATTGTGTGTTTATGTATGTATCATGTGTATGTATGTATATATTGTGTTTATGTGTGTATGTATTGTGTGTTTATGTATGTATCATGTGTATGTATGTATATATATTGTGTGTATATGTATGCATTGTGTATGTGTGTATGTGTATCTTCAGCTGGCGATTGGTTGAATTCTCAAGTGCAGGACCCACAGATTCCGATGACAAATTTGCTGTGTTCCATGGAGTCCCTTCGTAGGTCCTCAGTGAATCAGGTAGCTACTGTATTAGCAACACATCATGGTTTTAGGTTGTATTTGTAGTTTATACATTGGCTTTTTCCTTGGCTTTTTATATTTGATTCTGTTGTGTTTTAAAACATGTTGTTGTGTTCATCAACCCTGAGTACTGATTGCCTGTGACAACTCTGGAGATGGTGGTCAACCTCATTAGCAGGCTCCGTCTAGCAAAGGTTCTCAGGGTACCAGACATGTCCCTCAGCTGCCACCATTCCTGTACAAGTTGAACATCTTGTCTCCAAAATGCTTAATGTTTTAGAACTTTTTTCCAATTTTAGAATATTTGGACACACACAATGAGACATCTTGGAGACAGAACCTAATTTGAAACACAGAATTTATTTATATGTCACATACATTGTATACATATGGCCTGACAGTAATTTTATTCATTATTTTTAGTGTACCTGCATTTTGGCTGTTCTTTGGTCTGAACATGGCATCTTATGTGCCATCCTTCCCTTCTGAGAGACCAGTGCTCAAAATGTTTTTGATTTTGGAGAGTTTCATATAGACAGAAGATTCTGCCTATGTTTCCTATCTATGTTTAGCCATGTGACCTGGTACCTTTTCTCAGTGAGGCATTCTCATCTTGCTTCCTCTACATCTGTCTGGTGACTGACTCTCTGCCTTTTCTCTTCCCAGAATTCTCTTAGTCAGCTTGCACTGTCTATGCTTCCTGCCTGGTTATTGGCCAATCAGCATTTTATTAAACAAATATGAGTGACCAATCTTTATAGTGTATAAGAGCATTATCCCACAGCATTTCCCCTTTTTTCTTTTCAAAACAAGACCTCTGAATCTAATCTCCCTTTTTAAGCTTTTTTCCTGACCATTATCCATAACGACTTGTAACCAACACTCTAAACAAAGACAAATATTCATAATTCATTTTTAGGGCAAATGTTAGCATAACCTTCTAGGCTACTTTCTGCTGTTTTGGGGTATTGGTAATCTTATGGGGACCCAAAGAAAATTTAGGCTTATGATCAAGTCCTGACTGGAGTATTTTGTGAGGATTGATCATCTGTTCTGGATGTAGAACTCAGAGGAAACTGCAACAGAGGTGCTCTGAAATGTTAGATCATCTGGGCCATCTGCTACTATCGGAGATTTTTTTCAGGGGGGTATTCCTTGATCAAACCTTATTTTTCTTAACCAAGAATAAATTCACAGCTCTCATTTCCTGTGGAAAAAAAAGCAAAACTTATTCTCCAAAGTAACATATCTTTTGATTTAAATTTTAAAGTCAAGCCATTTTTAAATTATATAAGTTGAATTAAATGAGCAGCATTTATAATCAAATGTCTTTCAGCAGCTGTTGCTCCTTCCTCAGCAGGAAGTCAAACAACTCAAAGACAACCCAATAACATACAGTATACAAATTCTCTGTGTTTTTTTCATCTTTATGTGGCTTTTTTCACTCTATTTCTTTTATTTTTATTTTTAATTTTTGTTTTTTTTTTGAGACAGGGTTTCTCTGTGTATTTTTTTGTTGTCCTATAACACACTCTGTAGACCAGGCTGGCCTCAAACTCACACAGATCTGCCTTCCTCCCAAATCCTGGGATTAAAGGCATGTGCCACCATACCCGACTACTACACTTCCTTTTTAAAATGTCTTTCTCTACCCCTTTTCTTTTCTCTCCCTAGCATATATATATATATATTAAACATATATAATATATTTAATATATATTATATTAAATTGAATATAGTTATATATACTAAATATATATTAAACATAATATAAACCATTTAGAAAAGTTTACTTGGTCTGAATCTGTTATTACTATATATCTCTACCTTTTTCTGAATACATGAGTCTTCAATCTACTAAGCAACATGGCTAGAATTAAAGCTGCAGTTCTGGTGGTTGACACTGCTCCACTCCTTAGCTTTCTAAGAGTCTAGATTCATGGCAGAGGTACTGGTGGGAGCCAAATTTATTGCTACAACTTTATGAAGTTTCAAGGTTCATGACACCACCAAGAAGCATGTCTCTCACTGGCTGCTCATAAACATCATTTAAATATTTGGTGGCAGAGTCTCTTAAAGGAGCTGCAAAGTTTTTCCTTCTAATGCTGAGTCAGGAAGCCTCTCTTAAAGGAGCTGTAACTCTGCCTAGCTGCCAACAAACAGAGCCTAACAGAGAAAAGATGATCCCCAAGAAGCTGTGCTTGACTCTGTCCTTGTCTGTCTAGAATCCTTTTTTTAAAATCTTGTAGAAATTAGCTCAATTTGGGAAATAACCATCAGTAGATCATGGGACTCTTAATCCCAGGGTTGTGGGTTCAAGCCCCACATTGGATACCAACTGTAGAATTTAGTTCGATTTGGGAAATAACCAGGCTAGCTAAAGGATAAAACAATTATATTTTTATTTATTATAAGAGGAAAACCCACGAAAGAGGAACAAGAAGTTCAAGCTCAGCTGTGCCCTGTGGGAATCACACAGAGAGCACACCTGGGTCATGTGCCCATTTTTCTCTCTTGGTACCAGAAAGCCACACCTTAACTTTGATCCGCCTCTTAAAGATAATTGGTTAACAAGATTTTCTCATCACTTTCTCATGCTTTATATGAAAATTTTCGCCAAATGTTTGGGTGCCATTTGTAAATGGAGGTTTCTGTCCCATGTGGTCCTGTAGTCATTCAGTCCCAAAGAAAGACACAGAGGCTTATATTAATTATAAACTGTTTGGCCTTTTAGCTCAGCTTTATTATTAACTAGCTCTTACAAGTTAATTTAACCCATAGTTCTTATCTATGTTTATCACGTGGCTTGGTACCTTTTCTCAGTGAGGCGTTCTTACCTTGTTCCTTTGCACTACAAATTGGCACTCCAACATGTGCTAGCTATATCCACTTAAAGCCCGAGAGAGCTTGAGGAGTAATTCTAGGCAAAAAAGAACAGAGTTTAACACAATTTCTGGTAGCCACAATTTTTTTTTCTACATGGGCTCACAGCAAGCAGGGGCGCTGCCTCTACTTTAAGAGAGGTGCAGTAAAAACTGTGTGGTTTCTTTAAAAAAAATGGCAGCTTCCTGGTTCACCAGAATAAATAGCTCTAACTCTTTCTCAGGAGTTCCGGCTATGGAGCATTTAAATTGGGTCTGTGAAGGGCATGTCACAAACTGCTTAATGGCTTGATATAGACCTGCTGCATACTTGGAACTGGGGTGGTATGCATGAGTTGCAGAGGCATTGAACATGCCTCCACCAAGGTGGACTGGGCAGAACAAGTAGGCAGGGCCCTTTGGCCCTAGCCATACCCACTTAGCATAAAAAAAATGGTTTTGGCCAAAAAAGGATTAAAGATACACAATAAGGACAGATTCAGACATAAAAGATATCTAAATGGGTCACAGTGTGCTTAAAAATGTACGTAGGCTCTGAAAAGAGAAAACAAAGAGTATAGAGAGTCAGAAAAGGAAGTAAATGGTTGAAAAATAAAATGAAGTCTTTAAAGAGACAAAGTACAGACAATCATAGATTAAAGGAATAAAGATAATAAAATGCATATTATGAATAGTATTGTGTTTTCTTTGAAGTTTTTGACTGTGAAGGAGCTAAGCACAGAGAGACATTTCTTTGTATAGGCTGCTAAGTTAAATCAACATAAAGGTATCCCCCTTTAAATGTAAACAAGCATTTATAGACAATATTTGGAAATATGGGTGTAGTTCTCGCCAAACTGCTTCCTGCTTTTGTTGGGTGAAGTAATTTTTAGGGGTATTCATAATGACCTTTCAGGGGGTCTTGGTCCATCAAATAACAATAGTCTGGAATTAACCCACAGGTTCTCGTCTGAGTTGGAAGCAAAAGCAGAACCTCTTTTCCAAAGCAACATATCCTTAGACTCAAATTCTGAAGTCAAGATACCTAGCTTGCCTGTGGACTATCTTCATTCTGACCAAGTTGAAGGGCAAATAGAACAGGTGGCAAATGTGAAGACTATGCCACTGGCTGGAATTTGATTGTATAGCTACAACTAACTGCAAGGGCATCTGGGAAACATGGGCTAAGGGGCAAGAACAAAAGAAAAAAATGTTAATTTCAAGGATTTAAGCCATAATGCCACTTTTTTTTTGTCACAAAGAAACTTTAAAGAAATTATCTGATGTGTATGGATGTTTTGCCTGCATATATGTACGTACACCATGTGCATACAGTACCTGCGGAGATCAGAAGAGGGCGCCAGATCCCCCTGACACTATAATTGTAGATGTTTGGGAGCTGCCATGTGGGTGCTGGGAATTAAACCTCGGTCCTCTGGAAGAGCAGCCAGTGCTCCTAACTGCTGAGCCGCGTCTTCCACCCTAGGAACTGTTTGATGATGTTTTTCTTAGAGACTCTAGGAGTTAATGAAGTCAGAAGTTTAGAGGCGGAGACGGCCCAAGTGAAGGTTGGTGGGGGAGGAGGGTACTCTCTATGCTGGGATGTTCAGCGTCAGTTCACCCCAACACATGCCCTTTTCCTAGTCTCGGATGGATTTTCATTTATAATTCTCATGTCCAGAAGTATGAGATAAGGTGGAACTGAAGTGGAAACTTGGCCCCGAACGACACTCCTCTGAGACTGGAGGAACTGGAATTAATTTGAAGCCAGCTGTTTAGTTAGCCAATTGCAAGTCAGCCAGAAAGGAAACTGTCAGCAGTGTGATCCTTTGCCTCCCCTCCCCTCTGTGCCAGTGGCCAGCAGTCCAGTGTTTGGAAGCGGTCAGTTCATGCCCTGTGAGATGCCTTCACTCTGCTCAGCACCCTCCCTGTGGCAAAGCAGCTGGGAGCATCTGCCTTCGAGTGCCCTCTCTGGGTGGGCACAGTCTCAGGGACTGGATGCGAGGGGCATTTCCTCTGCATTATAATACCTTCATCTGCTCCCCCAAAGTGGTGGACATGTTGTTCTTGGGCATGCTAGGATGGGGAGACAGCAACATTTGGTAATGCAGCAGGCTTTAATTTCTGTGGAGTTTTAAGGACTGGAAACTAGTGATTTTTCTCCTCACATTGTGCAAATGTGAGTTTTCTGAGATATAAAAGGCAATCTGGAAACTGGGGTGTCTTGAGGTCAGAACTTTTGGAACGCTAATGCCGAGGGCTTGTGTGGCCGGGATCTACAGGGACGGTCCAGTTTCTTCCATTTCCCCGTTTCTGGCTTTCACTTGGGTCATGAATACTCCCTTTTCAGCTTACTAAATCCTTGCTGTTTCCTTGGAGAGATGTTTGAAAGACTAATCTTTCTTGTATTTATTTTATTTTACTTCAGTTCTGTCTCAGAGTTACTGAGCTATTGATATATTATTTTTCCCCTTCTTTGAACAGCTTTTTTTTTTTTTTAAATCATTAGGGTTTAACTGGTTAATTTCCTAATAGAATTCGAGTGGAGCAGATTCTCAGTGCTGACTGTGTCTACGTTCACTTTCGAGGGAGCCCTTCATTTTGCTGTGAACGAATCTCTCTTATTAAACAGAAAATAAAAGAAGACTGGGCAGAGCCCAGTCCCCACAGTGAGTCACCACAAGAAAGGGAGAACATTATTCCTTTCTGTGTAAAGACTGCTTCTTCAGTCCGTCAAGAAGGAGCAGTTCAGTGTCGAGCTTCTGGGAGGTGGCAGCCACTTCATCTCTCTGAAGCTCTTGCATTTTCTTGGCCTCAGAGGCCCCAAAGCTGATATTGTCTTCATTGTGGCTGTGCCCCTTCTAAAGGGATCTTAGCCATCAGCAAGTCAGGAGTAAGCTTATCCAAATTTAGCCTCACTTGGGTACCCATAGAAACGACCAGGGAAGGAGTCCCATATAGACCCCATTTCCCTTCTCCAGCTCTCTAAGCGCCCAGAGCCTTGGCCATCCTGAGCCCCAGTTCTGCATACCTGATGCTTCCCACGTCAGTCAGCTTTTTGTCTCTGTAACAAAGCCTCCAAGTGATGGGTTTAGACCAGGCTGACGGACTCACAGCTGTAATGGATCCCCTCCATCTCCAGTGGGAGGACATAGCACAGTATGTCCCAACAAGAGTGCATGGCTGAGCAAAACTGCTCAGCCCTTGGTAGGGAGTAAAAGCTTGGGGTCCCACAATCTTCTAAAGGACACACACACTCACAAATGACCTAAAGTTCCAGCATTAGGCTCCACCTCTTAGTGGTCTCACCGCCTCCCAGTAGATGTATTCCAGGGACCCTGGAGACACATAGGCCGTTGGGACATTAAAATCTAAATTAAAGAAGTCTCCTCTCATTTTCTCCCAAACACCTAAGTGGGCTTTTTATCCTAATTTGTCTTATCTGGGATTTGTGTCTTAGGAGCTTCCCTTTATAACTGTGGAGTTATTTCTGTCCCAAGTTCCGTCAGGACTCTATGGCCAGTGGCGTCCTATACCTCACTGTCTTTGACTGTGAGCTTCGCGACTCCCTGCTCAGATTCTCCTTGACTTGTCAATCACAAACAGTCAATCACTGGCTCCCTAACTCTGTCCATCTCCTCTTAGCTGTACTACTTCCCCACATCCAGGTCAGGCTATAGTTTTCTTGAGCCTTTGTTTCTCTTTAAACCTGTTGGCCAGTTTCTTGTTCTTTGTCTTTCCCACAATTCTGACTCCATCCTGCAGTCAAAGCAATCTAAGATGAACTGATCTGGTCTCTTCCTGTCCTGAGATTGCTGACACTTCTGTCTTGTTTCAAGGCTAATGTCCAGGCTCATGATCACCTGGCTGGTGGGAGCTGTGTCTGCTCCTGCCATGGAATGTCCCCAGTGAGTCAGGAATCTGGAGCAAAGATTTAGAGTTCAAAATCTGAAGTGTGACACTTTCCGAATGCAAATGGCTTCCGTATCGCATGCCTGTCAGTTCAGGAACTGCTTGGCTGAACACTAAAAACTGGGGGCACCCCAACTTTCTGTATCCCCACTGTATGATTAGTTAATTTTAATCTGTTCTATAGAATCCAGAAATGTGTCCCCTGAAAGATCAGTTTTCCTCTGGGTTGGAGTGGCTTCTCCACCTCTGAGGCTCCCATCCCCAGCATGCATGGAAGTACTTCTAGGGTGGCTCTCTTCCTCCGAAAGCCCCTTCAGGCAAATGGGGAAGCTATTACCTTTTGAAGTCTCCACTCTGCCAGTTGGGTAAATAACTATTAATAGTATTTGACTCCAAAGACAACTGAATTAGTTATAATGTTCCAGAATTTGCTGAATTTTGGCAACTCTGGATATGGCAAAGGCAATTTTAGAAGACTGAAGAAAACCTGGTTCTCAGCACAGGTCCCCTGTCAGTCATTATGGCGTGGGATGACTGAATGTATCAGTCTCTCTGTCTGACACCCTGTCAGCAACTTCGAGGTGATTTGTAATTCAGGGAAGATGTGGTTGAAGGGCTGTTGGGCTGCACAAGAGGCATGCCTGTGCTTTCTTAGCTACAGTGTTCCTTGATGCTCCCATGCAAGGCAGCATCATGCCAGAAGCAGCGTGGTAGTGATTTCAAGGGTGTGGACAGGAGGAGGCAGTTTGCCAAGTTTCAGCTCAGTAGGGTGGAGCTGCAGGAATGGTAGAGAGAAGTAGGAAGTGGTTCACTCCTCAGCTACGTGAATGGCAGAGAGGAAGTAGGAAGTGGCTCACTCCTCAGCTACATGAATGGCAGAGAGGAGGTAGGAAGTGGCTCACTCCTCAGCTACATGAATGGCAGAGAGGAGGTAGG
>NC_022018.1:59764428-59778021 GCF_000317375.1 Microtus ochrogaster
GCTACATGAATGGCAGAGAGGAGGTAGGAAGTGGCTCACTCCTCAGCTACATGAATGGCAGAGAGGAGGTAGGAAGTGGCTCACTCCTCAGCTACGTGAATGGCAGAGAGGAAGTAGAAAGTGGCCTGCCCTCACTTGCACATTGGGCTAGAGCTCAAATAGACTCCCCACACATGTGTTGTTGGTAAAAGTGAGACGCTATAGCTCAAAGCTGTCTTCAATAGCAATTCTATATATGAACAGGATTTACTCTACTACAGTGATGCTCGAAAGGGGGGGGGGTGCCTCAGATGTGTTAAATGCTCAGTGCCACAATGTTTTCTGTAAGTTTACAGAAGAAATAATCCCAAAATGCACAGTCAGTGAGAGGTGAGTGCTGACCTTTATTGGGTTCTCTGTACAAAAGAAAAGTGACTGGAAAATTGCTGAAATGGGAAAGAAAACAGTCTCAAAATACGCAAGCTATGATTTTATTTTTTTTTTCTGGAGATAAATCAAACAAGTACTGAGGTATGAGGAGGTGGTTTAGTGGTAGAGCACTAGTCTAGCATGCATGAAGCCCTGGGTTTGGTTCTCACCACCGTCAAAGAAACAGATGTACAAAATCCCCTAAAAATGACCAGTAGGGAAGTGGACCTTCTGAGTACACTGTTGGGACAAACTCACTCTCAGGAGTGAGGCTCAGTGTGTCCTTGCAAAAGATCTTTATCTGGCTTAGCATCGTGACTCAGCTTTCCTTCTGGTTTCTAAGCCCTGGAAGGAAGTATTTAGATGACCTTTAATCGTTTGAGAAAGTCGGCTTTTGGCTGAGGCCTAAGCTCAGCACACACAGAATTGCCTAGGGCTTATTTTCCCCGCACCTCAATGATAACTAACTAGTAAAATAAATAAATATCAGCTTAGGCAGCAAGCCTGGTGTGCAGGATTCTGGAAAGGGAAGCCCTAAACTTAAACCCACAACCATCAGGGCAGTGATTTTGTGAAGCATCAGTGGAGTACAGGGAGAGTTTCACCTGTATTGTTTCATGTGACTAGTTCTTGAACCAAGTTTTAGCCTTAACTGACCATGGAGATCACTGTAGAGCCCTAGAGCAAAGAAGCACATGACTTAGGTTGCCTCTGCTCCTTTACTGGCCCACAACCATAGATTTTTCTGTGGTATAGAAAATACTTTCCAGGGCTGGAGAGATGGCTCAGAGGTTAAGAGCACGCTGCTCTTCCAGAGGTCCTGAGTTCAATTCCCAGCAACCACATGGTGGCTCACAACCATCTGTAATGGGATCTGGCACTGTATCCTGGAAAGTGTATATATAATAAATAAATAAATTAAAAAAAAAAAAGAAAATACTTTCCTAAGGCAATGGTTGAGTCCAAGGAATAGATGCTTCAATGTGCCATTAGTCAATGGGGACCTTCCAAACAGCAGGGGTCTTGCATCTGCGTGCCCAGTAGAGTCTGGTGCCATAGGGTTCATGCTGCCCATCACGCAGTGACTTAGCAGCAGACAGGCATGGAGCATTCCAATATCCCTAACCGCCCAGGAACTGTGCTGCCCTTTGTCACCTTGCTCGGCTTCAGATAAGGTCTGTTTTCCCTCATTATTTCCCCACATTGCTGCAAAGCTGTGGCACATTTGCCACGTGAATTGTGTGTCCTCATCCCGCACAGCTGTCCTGCTAGATGATTCAAGGTGAGGAAATGATTTCTCCACTTGGGGGGAAGGAAGAAGGTGAGAAAGAAGAGCAGCAGCTCAGAGTTGTTAACCCCAGGCTTGGGCCGTTTCCTTGGCCTCTTTCTGGTTTGAACCTCCATGTTCTCAGGCTGAAATACAAGTGTTTACACAGGAATCTGGAACTCAGCTTCCCAGGTCTGAGAGGAAGTCTTGGTCTCCAGTGGTTTCTACTTTTTAAATTCTTTTTTGAGGGGGACATGTTATTGAGATATATGACCAAGGTCAGTTGACTTTCTCCGGTTTCCACTTCTCTTTCGAAGTTTATTTTATGTTTTGTTGTGGTTTTTAGATATCTCATGGTTTGAAATTGGGGAAGTTGAGACAAGGTGTAGGTAGGGGGTAAGTAGTCAGGCCTCCTTTAACTTTACTGAGTTTCTGTAGCTTGGCTCCGCAGAACCTACTCGGATTTTTTCTCTGTTCCCTGGTCTCAGGTTCTCGCTCTATTCTCTGGTCTCAGGTCCTCTCTCTGTTCCCTGGTCTCAGCTTCTCTATTCACTGGTTTTTAACTTATTTTCTGTCTTCCCAGTTTTAAATCTGTTGAAGCAGAAGACCTAACTTGTTTTATTTATTTTTCTAGAAAAGGCATTACTTTTGCAAACTCCATAGTAAGTAGGTTTGCATGCTTGAAGCTGCCTTGTCTTTAATCCAGTGGGCACGCCAACTGCTGTCTCTGCTCTAGGCAGTGATGGCTTCTGAAGGTTAGAGATGCAGACTAGAACGACATCAGGGCCCCAGTGCAGTGTACAGTTGTTGGCTGAACAGGCAAGCTTGGGCAAGTTTGGCTCCTAACTTGGCTCTGCTGGCTACGATGCAATAGAATTCCAAACTGGCAAATGAGCACTTCATCTGGCGATTTTTCCCTCACAAACAGACTTCCACATCCAGACACTGTGATTTGTGCTTGATTGTATTCTCTCCCTTTGCATTCAGACCGAATGCAGACAATAGAAATGCAGAGCGTGTAGCTCGTGCGGTGAATGCAGATGGTGTGGGCTCACCATTAGGACCCAAATCAGGTGTGCTCTCCCAGGACCTCCTCTCTGCTTGGCGTTTTCTGTGTGGACAAAGACAAAGAATAGAAGTTATTACATGGAAGGCAAAAAAAAAAGAGGCAGGGTTTTATCTATTTATTTTTTGGTATCATCCCTGTGGTTTCCTGAGATCTGATCATCACGAGCAGACTCTTGGTTGCTGGTCCTTTTTGTAGCAAAGTTAGACACAGACATGTATAAGGAAGCCACCCATTTCTCAGCTGTCTGTCCTGCGTTCGCCAGCCATAGAAGGAAGCCTGTTTCCTTTTTTTTTTTTTTTTTTTTTGTCTGTTTGTTTGTTTTGTTTGAGACAAGGTTTCTCTGTGTAACAGCCCTGGCTGTCCTGGAACTCACTTTGTACATCAGTCTGGTCTTGAACTCACAGAGATCTGCTTGCCTCTGTCTCTTAAGAGGATTAAAGTTGTGTGCTACACTGCCTGACAGAAGCCTGTTTCCTTTATCTTTTTAACCCTGACATGGGATCTTGTCCAGTCAAACATTTCCTAGCAGTTCAGTGATCTGCACATGACCAGGGGACCAAGCTCAGGCTGAGACAGACTTTTCAGAAAAAAATCTTGGGAGGGGGAAAAACACCAACAGAAAGAAGGCAGGGGGCCGAGCTCCAGTAACCTGGGGCTCTAGGAAGCATCCGACGGGCACAGTTCAGAAATAGCCCATCATTCTCCGAGACATCAGAGGGTTTTCAACTCCAGGTAGCCCATATAGTTGGTTGCTTCCGGAATATGTGTGCCGAGGAAGGTGAGCCATTCTCCTACAGCCCTGGAGGTGGTGTCTTCCTTCCCTGCGAGGATGGTAAAGCTAACCACTGTGCCACCTCGGCACTTTCTAGATACCTTTAACCACAAACAGGTGCTTACCCTAGAGATGTTCAAGAGTGCTTTGGGCCCTCTTAAGTGGCAGCATAGACTGTTCTTCAGAATGTCTCAACTGTAGCCCACAAGAGGCCTTTTTTTGTATTTGTGAAGTGTGGGGAGGCCAACAGCTAGGAGATAGGGCCACTGTAAAGAGAGTCTATGACTCGGAGTTTCTAAGAAGAACGTATCATGCCATGGTGTGTGGCTACACAGAGACCCCTGGTCAGTCAGGAGGTGGAGGGAGCAGGGAAATGAGGACAAGAGCTTTTCTTATTATTTTCATGAGGAGGAACCAGGGAGGCAGAGGAGGCAGATCTAGGTCTGCCTGATTGCAGTAACTCAGCAGGCTCTGGGCTTCCATGCTCCCCTGAGTTCTATGGCATCAGCCTTAGGGCGATAGGACAAGCGATGGTGGCCTGGAGTGTGAAGACCACAGGAAGCTGGGGACTGGAGGTGGAGGCTATGTTGGTAGGTGTGTGGAAGATGCACTGATGGGCAGGGCATTTATTTTATCTACAGATTGGGTAGCAGGTCCCAGAGGCCAAATCTTCAGCCCCTAGAAAACAAAGGAAAGCATGGTCAATACATGCAGTTGCTTATAAGTAGCAATCTCTCCCTCCACTGAAGGCATTGTTGGTATTAAGAAGGAAGCTCATTTCCCAGATGAGAATTTTAATCATTGGAAAATGTGTTCAGTTAGACTTAGAAACATCTAAAAAAATCAGATATATAGGATTGTTATCATGTAGCTCTGATGTGAGAAAGCAATGTCTCTCTGTATTTCTTTTTATTTTATATTGAAATAAAAGTGAGCTAAAATGTTTCTGTGTATACCTCCCTTTATCAGCCTTGTTATGGGAACTAACTACCCGAAATTCAGTAGCAGTGTACATTCCTAGCAATTTAAACTTCGTATTACTATTATAATACACTTTTCAAGTTCTCATATGAGTTTCTTATAATACCCTGCGACGTGCCTCTGACTTCTGTCTCCTTTTTCACAGTGTCTGCTAAACTGCGTGCACAGACACACAAAGACACAAATCATAAAATGCGCAGACAGGCTGCTGTCAAATTATATAGACATTCATTGTCCCCATCGGGAGCTTTCTCCCCTCCCAACTTGGCTGTGCACTGTGTGCCTTTATATTAAAATGTTCATAGAAAAATGGTCTTAATTCCCACAACCTTGCCAGCCATATCAATCTTCCAGGCTTTGGAACAGCACTAATGAAGGGAACAGCGGTTGAATTAATATCCCTCTGATGGATTGTGGAGGTTTCTGATACTCCATTTGTCAATGGTGACTCTCTTCAAAGTGAAAAGGCTTTTGAAAAATTGTCTGGTTTTTTACTCGTGCCAGAAGGGAATGCAGGCCCTTCCGTATGCACGGTCACCACATTCTCAGCCCTTATCCCTTCACACTGAGTTATGTGAGGGACTGATTCTTAGCTAGAGGGTTAGGGAACAGGGAGTGTGCTTTGGTGGACACGGAGGAGGAGACCCAAACAGGAGGTTACTGTGTACAGGGGTTCCAGGGTGTAGTTGGCAAGAGAGTTAGAGCTGGATTCCTGGAGCAATCACTGTTGTGATCCTCATAGGCTAACTGGGGCCAGAGGACAGCCAGAGACAAACCCAATTGAAGCCAACGTGTTTCTAACTGCGGTTGAGGTCCCAGGAGAAGTTTCATGACAACACATGGAATATTAGAAGATGACAGCTTCTCTACCCATGGGGGTCAAAGTGGAGCCTGGAATCTTTTGAGAAATATGCTGCCTTGACTGCACCTCCCTTGAGGGTTCTGAGGGTAGCAAGCTTTGGTAGCTGGTAGCCTCACAGAAGGAACGGCAGAAAGCTTTACGACAATGCACAGAAAGCCAAGTGTGGCACCTCTCCATCTCCATCACCGGCCAGAAGCCGAAGTGATCTAGGCTTGTCGGAAAGCAGGTCGCACAATGGAGATGGCTGGGGATATTAGTAAGAACTTGTCCTTACAGCTATTCTTGGCAGGGTTTCCACTGTTTGCGAACACAGACGCTCAAGGCACAAGTTGAGCACAACCAGCAAGCTTGCCTTGGCTTTGAGCATTGCGTGGCTTCTGAGTTGGCTGTGCAAGGGCATGTTTGCAGAATCAAGCCAGAGTATATTATTAAACACAACTTAAATGCTCTCCCATTGAGAGACTGCTTTAAGAATTACCGGTAATAGCAGTAGGTTCCCCCTGCATACTTCATTTAAGACACAACTAGCTGGGGAATGTCCAACTGTTATCACTACAAACTACAATAATCCCCATAGGGGGAAAATGGATCTTAGAGTCTGGTGGGTGGATTATCGCTATATTGAATAGGGATTCAAGCTGTATCAGACTCTGACAAAACAACCTTCGTTTTTGTAATTGCTTTACATGGAAGTAATTAAGGATGGGGAGTAAATGGAGAATACACAGAGGTCCTGAAGCATGCTGGGGGGAAAGGCGGGGGTGGGGTTGACAACACAGTCCCTTGGGCGGAAGTGCAACCCTGACATCCCTCCGTAGCAAGCCTTTGCCTTGATTCCACCCTTTCCCTCCGCCTGGCTTTCCCTTTCACACTCTCTATGGACCGTGAGCTCATTCCATGCATGTCACAGGCATGTGTGATCCATGTGTGAATGACTTGGACTGCTACACATGAATGCCTATCCATGTGCTGTTCAATGTTCTGGAGTCTTCCCGTACATTTTCATCTATCTGAACCTGCTTTGGCTGCTGACTTCGGCTGGTCTTGAGTAGTCAAGCAGATCTGTTGATTGGACAAAATGTAGCGGAGTGAGCACAGTGGCATGCGTTGTGAGGTCTGGGGTTAGAATTAATTCTTGTATGGAAAATAATTAAGCTATTGCTCTAGTATAAAGGTGTCATAAGTTCTATACATCTATGTACATGAAGCACACTTAGGTTTATAACGCGTTTTCATATCCCTAATCTCACTCCAGTGCCAGAAAATAACAACTGGGTGTTCCCCAACACAGCCCGCAGCTGTAAGCAGATGTAGACGCTCAGAGAAGTGAGGGAGAGAGTGAAGATAAGAAACTCAGATCTCCAAATTCTCAACATGGCTCTAAGTCCCCAGAGAAACAGCTGTCCTGGATTTGTGCCAGGAGTTCAGGGCTGGGGTCCTCTTAAGGTGTGCACAGAACCCCAGGTCCTGGGGGCAGCAGTGCAGGTGCAGAAAATGGAAACGCAATCAGAATCCTCACACGCTGGTGGTGACAGACACGACATTGTGCAGCCACTTTGTAAATCACTTTGCAAATCGGTTTAGTTGCTCCAAATGTTAAGCCCGGGCCTCCCCTAGGATTTGCCAATGTCACACAAGAGCAAAGGAGGCATGTGTCCCCACAAAAACGTGGGCATGTGTGTTCACAACTGCATTGTTCTTATTAGTCAAAGAGTCCCAAATCCTCAAAAGGCGGAGGGACAGATAAACAATGCGTGCCATGTCTGTACCCTTTTGGCTCACTCAGCAAGGAGAAGGAAGCGTCAGTGCGCATGGCAGTGAGAGTTAGCCTAAAGACAGGATGCCAAGTGCAAGTCATGAGTTACATTGGCTGCACTTGGGTGGAATGCCAAGGTCTGTTAGCTCAGAGTGGAAAAGTAAATTTGTGGATGTCTGGGACTGGGAGTGGGGAAAATGGGAGAGAAATACTAACTGGGGCGAGGGAAATGTCTTAACGTCAGGTTATCGTGATGATGGCAACGCCCTAAACGTACTGAGACCCACTGAAGTTACACATTTGGAATGTATGTGAATCCAAGTCCAACTGAAGCCGTTAAACTACAGAATGCCTCTGCTTCTCCTAACTCCAGGTCCAGCTTCTGTCATCAGCAACGACGATGACTCAGCCAGCCCGCTCCACCACATCTCCAACGGGAGTAATACTCCATCTTCTTCAGAGGGCGGTCCTGATGCTGTCATTATTGGAATGACCAAGATTCCTGTCATCGAAAACCCTCAGTACTTTGGCATCACCAACAGCCAGCTCAAGCCAGACACATGTGAGTACATCTGTTTGTACTTATTGACCCATTTGCTGCATAGCTGCTCTGACGATTCTGTTTATCAGGGCCTCTGATGAGGCGGGCTGGGGATGGGGGCCGTGGACTATTGGAGGATTCTTGCACTTTTTGGCCCACGGCTAGGTTCTTGCATTGCTTACTTAGGGGATTCTCAGGGTTTGGCTCCTGCTGGGCTGGGAACCGTGGACAGATATGGACTTCTCTTGGAATCTATTTCCCGCAATCATTTGTCAACATGAAGCTATAATCAAGCACACTTATCTGGAGAAGGATGTAGACAAAAAGCAGAAGTGTCACCAGAATGCAGATACATAATTTATAGTTGGCAGGCAATTGGTGTAACTTAAATCTGGCTTATTGAAAGCAATTAAAGCATGCATTCTAGGCAGTCAGAAAGGCTCCATGTTTCATACAGGTGGTATTGATTTGGGGGTCGTTCTGTGCTCTTTTCTCGTCCTGATTCCTAGCATGAGGCCTTGTGATGTCACAACTGTTACATCAAATGTTATGAGTATGAGAAGGAGGAGGACCTTTCACCTTTAGTAATTATGCTAGCCCCTCAGTCAGCTTCTGTGGGCAAGCTTAGGCCCCTTTTCCTAACTTCCGAACCACTGACCAGATACAAAGTATGGAGCAAGCCCTTAAGAGAAGCAGAAACCTCCAAGCCTAATGAGTGCACACAGGCATTCTCTCATGGATGAAGAAGAGGCCGTAGGGGCTAGGATCTCAGGTGTCCCTGATTCCAGAGCTCCCTGGTCCTGATGAGATGGCTGTCCTCTGTCTACTACATCCCTGTATCCTGCCTACTACTAAGTGCTGCTTTGCCGCACCGTCTCAGAAGCTAAGGAGGACAGTTATAAAGTTAGGTTTGGAGAGTGATATTTTGCTGAAAACCCATTGCACAAAGCTTAGCAATGAGATATTTCTTATATAAGGGAGAAACGATCATTTCTTTCTATTCATTTGCATTTATTTCAAGGTATGCTTAAGATTGGAGCTGGGACCAAGCATCAGAGTTAACATTGTTATAAGTTTGTGTGAGACTGTGCCTCACTGAAGATGTTAGCTGTATTCGTTACATGGCAGGACAAAAGGAGGCTTAAGGGTTAGGAAAGTCCTTGAACATTGACTGTTATTCAAAATCATGGTGCTATTGATTCTAATAACTATGGTATGACCAAGTTAAGAGGAGATACTGTTTAGAGTTAGGTACTCCTTGTGGAGGTCCACATTGCCTAGGATCCTTGGGATATCTATATATATGACAGTCAAACAGGAAGACAAAACAGATACTGTGGAAAGAGAATCTGGGGTCTCTCCCATTGTCCTCCCTAGGAATATCTTATTATCAGGACTAGGGTGTGTGGTGTATTTCTATCATCTCCAGGCTGGATAGCTGAGGCTGACTTCAATTAACACAAAGTTTGCTTTCCTTTCTGATGGAGAAGTAAGGCTGAACCATCAGGCAGAGACCATTGGTCCAATGTGTGCAATAAGAATGAATGAACAAAAGCAATAATAGACACATTACTGTGAATGGAGAGAGCCACAGGGCCTCAAGCCTACACAAAGAGCTACAGACAGCTATGGAGCACTGAGAGTGAGAGATAGTCTACCCCAGGGAAGAGCACACCGAGTGCTTATCCAGTACCAAGTGATCAGACCTCAGAAAATAAAAAAGAGAAAAATCCCTTCATTTAAAGGTATGGTGACTGTGCGGAGGAAGTGGGTGGGTGGCTGCAGGGTTTGTGACCCCAGAGTCCTAAGAAAACGTTTGCAGAAGCCACATCCTCAACCTAGACACCACAGAGATTTTAGGAAACAGTTTGGTTATTTCTGAAGGCCTTTTGATTTGTGGCTCAGTCATGTTGTGTCCCCCACACTTGGAAGGGTCTGTAAGAGAGTTATGGAACCCCCAGCTTCCCCTCTGCTTCCAGCCTCCTGCCTGGGCCATAGACCACCAAGTCTCTTTGGCTAGTACTTCCTTACAATGTCTCACTGAGCCCTCCACCCACATACCCTTCCAGGCCCGGCGCAGTAGCCTCAGACAAGTCTTACCTGCATAATCTAAAGTTAACTTTCCCCAGACATTATCTTTGATGATTTTTAATAACTTTTTTTTAAAAAAAAAAATCACCCATCTTCCATGGATACTTGATAAAAAAAAAATGGGAATGAAGAAGATTTTACCCTTTTCTTCCTGCCCTTACCCTCACCCCCATGTCAACATCACACTTTACTTCAGTATGTTCTTTAACCTTCAGTGTCTGTGTTGCCCTGTGCTCTGTGTGTGTGTGTGTGTCTGTTTGTCTGTCTGTCTGTAGTCCAGTTTAGGTGCGACTTTAGTCTTGGGAAAACAGCAACTTCAACTGCTAACCACAACCTAGGACAGGACACGCAGTGGGTTTTTGACATCAAACAGATGTTGACCAGATGTGACAATATATTGCTGAAGTATTAGCTACCAATGAATTTGTAACAGTCTTCTCAGTCCTTTTCATTGGTACCAAACTTGTACATGTTGATTTTATTGGATATACTTTTAACCAAGTGCTAAGCAACTTAACCAGATTTATTTAAGCAATTTTTTTTTAAAAAAAATAAGCCTTATGAAATCTTTTCTTTGACTTGTTATTACAATCATCCCAGTTAAACTATTTCAATGATTAAGCACAGAGACTGGACGTACAGAAGGGTATCTTGCTTTAATTCTGTGAAATTCTGAAAGATTAGTTTCAGATAAGTGTTTTTTTTTTCAATGTCCTAAACAAACTAACTTCTAATAACATCTCAAGTGGGGGAGGGCTCTTCCCAAAAGATGCATAGATAATGGCAAAAGCCAATTCAAAGGTTTGAAAGACGGCTTAGCATTTCCCTCACGCCAGTAAAACAAAAGTCAAGGGACAGTGTGTCACTGCCATCATGTTGAGTCTGTTACAGGCTTGGACCATGCACTATCATGTCTACTGGGTGTCCTAGAAGCTGTATTTTATATTCAAAGATGTTGACTTCAGACTACACATCTTTTGTCGCCAAGAGTGGCATCCCTTTCCTTTCACAGAGTTGAAAGAGTACATTCTAGAGTGCACACCTCAGTACATTAAGTGTCTGCTGATTAGACGTAGGACTTCTATGAGGGTGGGAACCAGAGGACTGGTGGCGGCGATGGCTTGATCTCTGACTGCGGTGAGACTCATCACGCAGGCCGAACTGGATCATCGCATGATTCAGCCCAGTGTGATTAGCACTGAGACTGGCTGTGTTGCAGAAAGGTTTTGCATCCAGGTTTCAGGAATCAGGCAAGTCAGTTGGAGGAACAGGCTATCTTGAGGAAATGATATGAAATAATAAAGACCATACTGGGGCATGGGCCTGGCATGACCAAATTTCCCAGAGAAAGGAGGCATTTGTTCTTTTATTTGAGAGGCTCAAGATTTCAAATGCTAAGCAGGGCAGGTAAGAAAACATCAGCCCGGTTCAGATCAGGCTCCTGGACTGCTAGGGTCCCTCTGAGCTGGATCTTCAGGATCCCCTGCTGTGAACTCCTCAGTAGACACCCTTAGAAGTGGTTTGCCATAGTGAGATGGCTTCAGTACTCACACGGCTTTGCTTTACACAACAACACCATGATTAGATTAGGGTTCTTTAAACAATGCATGCGATTGCTTCCGTGAGGAGCAATGAGCAATCAGGCCCTTTGACATATTTATGCTCTACCAGGAGCTGTGTGGTAATGTTCGCTCACCAAGTCCAGAGCTGGTTTGTGAGATTTTAGAGCGGTGTGAACAGGGCTGAATTGCTCCTGAGCACTTTCCAATAGAAAGTCTGTCTACTTTATTGCAGGGCCCAGAGGTTCCCCCAAGACCGCCTGATAATAATTTGGTATTTGGAGGCTCCTGCATCACTGCAGGAACCAAAGGAGGCTAAACCCAAGCCTGATGGAGGAGAAGAGTTCTATGGTTTTCTGCAAATTCTGGCCAGACAGCATCTTGAAGTCACTCCTTAGCTTCCATAACTAGCCAAGCAAGAAGTTGCCTTCCCAGGACAAAGCAGAGTGTTCTAATGCCTAACCCCTCAAAGTGCCGTGTCAGTAAACTATAGACCATCTCCTCGATCGAGCAGGATGGCAAGATGGAGCTGAGGAGCTCAGCAACATCAAGTCTGGAGTTGGTCTTTATTCAACTAGTCTGTGTAGATGTGTCTGAAAACCACAGCGTCTTACAGCATGGGGTGGTTGACCTGTAGGATTTACAAGCTCTACCCAAGAGCCACTGTGCTGATATCTTCTCCTTGCCTGTTGAGAAAGATTTTGACAGGGTGCAATGGAAGCTCACCTTTTGAGTTGAGAAACAGAAACAAAGCATATTAACCAGAAAAACTCCCAAATCAGTGTCTTGAGTTGATGGGGGGATGTGTTTTATCCATTGACTTACAATTGTTCCTAAAATCATGGTTTTGCCCCCATAACAGCCTTGTAATTTAGCTAGAATCATATGCCTTGTGCCTAAACTTAATTAAGATTGTCCCTAATACATACTTTGCATTGAAGAACACACCCTCTATGCACTCCTAGGGCTAGCAGATGCATAGGGTGATTTTGAATTATTTTGAAGGTTTGCTTTATTTACAACACAATGGTCATTTCTTGCCTCCCTTCAGTGTGTGTGTCCCACATTTCTCCAGGTATCGTTGTGTGTTTCCCCGTGGATCATTTGTTTATGGGACAATCGCATAGTCAAGCACAGGCCCACTAACCCGCAATGGTGCAGGAAACCGGGCGTTCTGGAGAGAGTGGTTGTCTGAACAGTAGTTGAAAATGTCACAGAGAGTCTGGGTCCTGTTCCTCTCCACTGCCATGTCCACTTTGTCTTTCTACTGCCAACAAAGGCAAGCGAGAGTTTTCACAAAACTGCAGAGGTTTTCAGCACATTTGGAAAAGCGGCTTTGAGTTCACGGGAGCAAAGGCTCTGGATTCTGTTCAGGGTTCCAGAAGCTCATGGCATCAGAGAGCCATGGCCCCGAGAACTACACGAGGCCATGTCAGACTTCAGTGCAGTCACATGACTGCGGTCCATTTCAGTGGTCAGGGCTGGGATTTACAAACGGGTAGATACTGATTGAGAGTTTACCCCTATCCTTTGCCTATTTCTTTTTTCTTTTAAAAATACATTTTCTTCTAAGCATTTAATTGGCCAGATAAAAGCTGTTTTGGGAACTGGTAGTGCACCCTGGAAGGCTATGTCCTGCACTTTAACCAGAAATCGAGTCTGTTCTGCCCAGCACGAGGCTGCTATAGAAAGGAGAGTTATTTTAGGATGCTCAGAAGTTGCTTTGTTTATGGCACGCTGGGTTGACAACTCATCCTGCCGGGTCCATCATGGCACACTGCTGCATTCTGTAGGTACCAATACAATTCTCCTGTCCCTTTCGGTGCCATGGACCCCCACTGCTAAGTACAACAATTCGATATTATATCCACTCTCGGCTCCAAAGGAGATGGTAAGAAGCTTCAAACAATGCTTCAGAAAAAAGCAACTTGCATCCCCTAGTAGACAGGAAATGAATACATGCTGCATACTCACATCTAACGTGTAAGCCATATCACAAACTTACTTGATGAAGAATTTTTTAGCCAACGACTTTTAAGCACATTCGTAGCTAAGCAAAATCCTGTTCTTGGCATTTCACCAATGGGTGACATGGTTATTAAAAAAAAAGTGAAAAGTTACCCATTGTAGGATACTTAGGCCTCCTGGAGAAAACATTCCAATCCTATACTTGAAAGCTGGGAAGCAAAAACAATAGTGATCATGGATTCTCAGTTGGGTGACCCTGATTTTGTTCCCACGTCATCAACCTGCCAAGATAAACACATGCACGCCCTGAACACATAAG
>NC_022018.1:59778121-59809532 GCF_000317375.1 Microtus ochrogaster
GTATCCCTGCAGAGAGGAGGTCCTGAAGCATCAGGGGTGCTCTAGGGTATCCCTGCAGAGAGGAGGTCCTGAAGCATCAGGGGTGCTCTAGGGTAGGTATCCCTGCAGAGAGAAGGTCCTGAAGCATCAGGGGTGCTCTAGGGTAGGTATCCCTGCAGAGAGAAGGTCCTGAAGCATTTGGTTTACCAAGACAGAGCCTGGCTGGGGCATCTGCAGCAACAACGGGAGCCTAGTCAAGCTGCATCTCTTGCAGTGCTAGCCAATCACGGACGAGGACCAGCCTAGCAAACACAAATACAAACCAGTAACCTGCCCCGCTTTGCTAAGAAGCATCCGCTACCCAGCTGAGTCTTTCTTATGTAGAGTGGGGACACAGCTAAAGGTTGAGAGGCTCAACCCCTTATGAACTGTCTGAACGCCTAGGTTTTCTCCTTGTGAAATACATCGGCTCTGCCGTGGTTCTTCCACTGAGGCTGGGCTGCTTCTAGGACCTGTGTCATCCTGGTACCCATCCCTCTCCCCGTGGGGCAAACTGTCTCCCTTCATGCTCAGTGAGGTTGCAAAGGTGTTTTAGCTGATTTCTTTGGTTGTCTTTTGGCTATAACTTTCTTCCCATACAGGTAAAAAGACTTTGCAGTATCCCACAGACAAGAAAAGTGTGGGAAGACCAGAGATCCTTCATGTATTCAGATCTCCATGAACAGAGGCAGCCTTAGCGTGTGGGTTTAGTCTTTAATTTGGGGAGCTTCCTCCAGAGGCTGAGGCAGCAAGCTGCCCAGTGCTGTGCTTAGAGTGACCAGTTCTCTGCTGCTGTATCTGTCGCTGGGAAAATGCTCTGTTTTGTTGATTAGAAGAGCTTGGCTTCCCACGTGGATGAAATGATTAGAAGATAGCACACATCAGAACGTGAAAAGGACTCTAACTATTTCGGTGACACCTGTCCTGACTTTCTCAAGGCTGATGCAGTTCCTTCAATATGACAAGTCAATTTTAAGCCAGGAGAGGCTCAGGCAAGCCACAGTGATTTGGTCATACTAGTTGGTCTAAACCCGATGTTTGTTTGTTTTTTTCTAGTAGGACAGGATTATGTCTTAATCACATAAGTTGCCTTTAAGTGCCCTAAAATAAAATCATTTGAATTAAAAATAAAAATATAGTAGAAAACCTGAAAGATGCAAGAAACAAAGGTGGCATTTTGAGTTACCTATGATCCCATCAGATATAATTGCTGATGAGCTTCTGCAGGGGGAATGCCTGGTCTTGGGAGCAGCCTATGGCTCCTGAGCTTTGCGTGCCCTGCCTTTGTTCCTAGTGGACATTGTTAGTACTTCTCTAATGTGGGTGTACAGGCAAGTCTGGAAGAAGCTGCCCTGTGTATTCTTTCTAGTCTACTTCTAGTTTGCTTGGCAATACAGAGCAGTTGATGCAGAGCTGGGAGCTGGGCATGATTGACATCTCAGGTCTGGTTGAAAGAGATCCCAAATGAAGGGAAGAGAAGGTGATTCTCTCACTGAAGAGAAGGGAAGAGAAGGTGACTCTCTCACTGAAGAGAAGGGAAGAGAAGGTGACTCTCACACTGAAGAGAAGGGAAGAGAAGGTGACTCTCTCACACTAAAGTCTCACAGAAGAGATGGACCCTGTGTTGTGGGCTGGGAAGTCCCTGGAAACAAGAGGCTCTCTTTTTCTGATGAGGCAGACCAAGAATCCACGTTTAGGGTCAACACAAGGTGATTTCTGACCCCAGTGGTTTTTGTGCCTCCACTGAGGCTGGCAAGCACTGTTCTCCATCTAACTCTCCAGGGAGCCAGCTGGTCCCTTCTAGGGAGCCGAGTCTATAGAATTTTAAAAGGCCAGGATGGTTACATCTGATGCATTCTCAGTATCTGGGGATTTCTTTTCTTCCCCTCAGTTTCCCTGACTTGCAAAAGGACTTCCTGTAGGCTGGGGCGTCCCTTCTGGTCCTTCAGCCTCACCTAAGTTTAACGGAGCTGGCTGCTCAGATTTCCAAGTTCTTTCCATCACTAAGGGCTTCCTCTTACGATGCTTCAGGAGTGTGCTCTCAGGTTGGGGTTCCAGCAGCAAGGCCTGCAGTCAGTAGTGTGGTGTACAAAGATGTTTAGCTGTTGATACTTCTATAATACATTGTCAGAATCCATAAGCTCAGAACAAGCAGGTTCTCAGGATGTACAAGAGACTGGATCCGTGTGGTGGTTTTGAAAAGCAGAGTTAAGGCGAGACCCTAGGAGAAACCCAGCAATAGAAGCCTGGTCCTGGACTATCAGTCACTGCCTGTGGGTAGATGCCAATAGTTTTGAAAAGTGGAGTAAGGTGAGACCCTAGGAGAAACCAGTGATAGAAGCCTGGTCCTGGACTATCAGTCACTGGCTGTGGGTAGATGCCAATAGTTTTGTTATCCTGTTGCTCTAATTTATCATATTTACTTGTCTATGATATTGACTGTCCTTGTGCACTGAAACAGGACCCAAGGTCACATGACAATGGTGTTTAGACTGAGCACCACAGAGTTCCAATGTCCCAGGATAGTGGTTGTTACAGAAAGATCAGGACACAGCATCATAGCGAGTCTCAAATTAGGGAATATCTTTATGAGAGGAGATTGCAAGCTGTGTCTACAGAGATGCCAGCTAGACAGTTTTCCTATCGCATGATGGATTTTCAGGTCAGTTTATACTTTCCGGTCTGGTTTTTCACCCTAACCACAATGCTTTGCTCCGGATTGGCCTCTGGTCTACTTGTAAGGAAAGAAGCGGTGTGTCCAGGGCAGATCTGAGCCTTTCTTTCTACCCAAGGACCCTGGTCAGCAGAGCTGGCGGGTCTCAGGTTTCTCCACCTGAGTTTGCTTCCGCGAACACAGGCATCTTTGCCTGCCTTGCTCTTTCATCCTCCCTCCCTGTCTTAGGTTCATGATGACACTGGTTTCATTTCTTCCTGCTTCCTAATTCCATCAATGCCTTTACCTGATAGCTGTAGAAATAACTCTGAATGGCTATAACCTTCTGAGAAGGTCATTCCTTCTTTCCAAGGGCTATCTGGGGTAAATATGCTCAGAGTTTCTTTTAGAAAAATCTTTGTTGTGACTTTTCGTTTCTTAGTGCCCTACGTTGACCTTCAGAGATAGGTACTGGTTTTGAAACAGGAAAACATCATGCTACAAAGATGTTGGTGACCTAGTTGGCTAAGCCTTGGCGTTCTGAACTCCTGAACTTTGGGGAGGGAGACAATGGACAAGTGGCAAGGGGAAGATTATCCCCAACTTCCTGGATTTCCCTTCACTGGGTTTGCATAGACTCTGCTATTTCCTGCGTTTTTCACCCCTGAGTTTTTTTGTCGATGTGAATCTTAACGACATTTGGGTCTAAGAGTTGATAAAATGGAATTGTCATCTGTGCCAAGATCCCAGGTTGAGCTGCTTTTATTCACTTTGTCAAAATCCTCTTTGTCCCACAGGAAAGGAGGTCTTGGCCAGCGCTTTCACCCTAGCGGGAGGAAAAGTTTCAGTGTGGGGGACAGGGTTGGTGTCTAGATTTGGTTAAACTGCTCCCACGCTGTATCCACATTTGAAGAGAGGGGGTTCTGAGTGGGCGAGGATGGGTTAATGCTCCCCCATGAGACCCTTATGAACACAGGACTGAATGTGGGTACTCCTGCCTCCCCACTGTGGACAAGAAGCCCTATACTATTTGAGCAACCCCTGCTACTTTGTAGGTCTGTCCTCTGGGGGCTCCACAGGTTCTAGTGAGACAGGGTATGGGTAAGGGCGTGGATGGGGTACAGCTGGGGGTATGGCTGGGGCAATGACCTGGCTCACGTTGCTTGACTTTATTTCCAGCTCTCCTAGCTCATGCAGCAGAGTGGACTCAAAACACATAGTGTACTGTCTTACTCTGTTAAAAAAAAAAAAAAAACTCATGCTGGTCCACATGTATGTGTGTGTGATCAGTGAACATGGAATGTTTTCCCGTATTGGCATGCTTATGCAAATGAGAACTGTTTCATTGGAATTTGTAATGTTGATCATTCAGAGTCGAGCAGATACACTAATAAAGACAAGAGAGTGGGATGTGTGGTCTTCAGTGTCTGCTGTTGTCGTTTAATAATCATTGTTACATAGACTTGGTGTAAATCAGTGTTGGGATCACAGAAAACATCCTCTGTCATCCCCCAAAAGTTGTCTCCAGTAGCTCGGACCGGCCCTGGGGGATGGGTAGGCTCTCACCTGAAGCACGGAATTCAGAAGGATGCCAGAAATCTCTGCGCTTGAGAAATATTATTTCCGGGCCACATTTAAAAGATGAGATATAGAAGAAAAAGTCTGGGTTACAAATATCAGAATCTTAACTGAAGGTATCCAGGGGCCTGGCGGGAGGATTGGGCTCAGATCCTGTCTGCCTGGAAAAGTCCAATTGTTTTCAGGCTGGACATTTGCATTCGCTTGTGTTTTTAACGCTGCACCAAGCAACCATTCACTTCAATGACTGGAGAATCTCCCTTCCGCCTGTGGCCTGGGTCTTATGTAAACCCGTTTTCTGAAAAGCTCTGTTTTGTATACACAAGCAGCTGAGCCGATTGTCCCTCAACCTTCTCTCCCTTCCTGTGTCCCTGGTCTAATTGTTCTTCCACACTCACCCCACTTCCTTTGCTCAGCCTTGCAGAGGATTCCCTGATGCCCCTTTGCTCGGCCAGAGTCAGCATCTGCAGCAAGGTCCATCCTCCCCAGTCTACTGCAAATCTGTGGAATGCATACTTATATCGCTGCATTAAAAAGCAAGTGACTGTCCACAGTGTGGGAGATGGAAAGAAAGAGACAGAGGGGGAAGAGAGAGGGAGAGAGAGAGAGGGAGTGAGGGAAAGAGAGAGAGGGACGGAAAGGGAAAGAGAAAGGGAGAGAGGGAGAGAAGCCGGCAGAGAGTACAGATCTGAAATCTGGGAAGGTAGGTTAGAAAACCTTTTCACTGAATTTAAGGCATGACCCGGGGAAGAAGAGATGGAGTAAAGCAATAATTCAAATTCTCCAAGCACCATCACACCTTGTCTTGCTTCTGCACATCTGGAGACTTAGGTTCAGCCTTACACCAGCTGAGTTAAAGGTGCAGCATTGAATTTTAGATTACTCTACCTGCTTGCCCCTCCGGACTGCAAGCTTCTTTGTAACGTCTGTATTCGCTGCTTTTCAGCCACCTGTATCTAATAAATACACACCTTTCCTTTCCCAGGCTCAATGAATTATATTTCCACATAAAAAAAAAATTGTCACTCAGTGCCTCAGGCTGTATCTTTTAATCCATATGATAGATGAGAAAATGGATGCTCTGTAAGATTGGGGAGAAAATGGTCTCAAACGGTGTCCCTCAGATACAGGAGAGTTTCTGTCCTGGAACTCCGGGAGTCAGGCTCTTTCTGGATTTGCCTGTTGGTCCTGTGGAAAATTAAATCCTAGAAGTTTCTAACTCTGCTGGAGGAACTGCAGCATTGACGCCACACCTTCCATGTGAGCTTGTAGAGATACTGGAAGATAACTCTCCTCCAAACGCAAAGGCCAAGGGCGGCTTCATAGCAGCTAACCAACTTGACGCTGAAGGAAAGGGCCTGGTTAGTCGGTAGGCTTCAGGACCCTGTTGTGAAAGGGTTGGCATAGGCTCCCCGCTAGAGCAGTGTTTCTCCACCTTCCTAATGCTGGGACCCTTTAATACAGTTCCTCATGTTGTGGTGACCCCCAACCATAAAATTATTTTTGTTGCTACTTCATAACTGTAATTTTGCTACTGTTATGAATTGTAACGTAAATGTCTGTGCTTCCCTATGGTCTTATGCAACCCCTGTGAAAGGGTTGTTCCACCCCCAGAGGGGTGGCAACCCACAGCGTGAGAACCACCTCAGTAGAGCCTTTACCAGAAGTCTTAAAGTATCGCAAAGAGCAAGTCCTTAGTTTTGCTTTTTGCTATAAAAGAATCATGTGTTCGCAGGAGCACACTGAGCTGTACTGGGTTATGGAGTTTCCCTAGGCAATGCTACCATGGCCAAGTCCCCACAGCACCTGTTCAGACCAGCCTCTCCAGCGGGGCCAAGGGAAGAGAGTCGCTGAGCGCGTATCTTCTCGTCCATGCTCTGTGGACAGGGCAGCTTCTGAGTGCCTGGGAAGGCAGATGAGAGGGTCTTGGGCAGACCCTCCTTTCCCCAGTCTCTCACATCCCCCAACCACCTCACTGATAGGCAAACACCATTTGGTTGGTCTTTGTGGAGTCTCTTTAAAAGCACAAGTCAGCGTTGACAAGTGACATTATATCCTGAGTGTGACGAGGGACCCCATAAAGGCAGGGGACATCAAGGGGTTAATAGTCTGAGCACCCCCATGGTGACATTTGCACATATGTCACCCCTGCACCGGACTCCTGTTTTGCATTTGTCTTTGGATAGTTGGAATAGCACACGTTCTCCAAAGTTACCGTCTAACCGGTTGTTTCTGGGCTTGGGAGATGGAGGCGAGAGCTGGTGTCCAGGCTGATCAGAACAAACAATCGTTTTCTGACCCAGGCGTGGTCGTTCACTCATATTGATAACTTAGAAAATGCCAGCATGGAATCGGAATTACTCCATTCCAGCTCAAAGTCCGCGGAGGCAAGCACAGTATAAGTGTTGTTTATGTAGAACCCAGCCCCTCGGACCTCTGAACATCCACAGCCCAAAGCTACAGAGTTCACGCTGCCGCCGGGCTGTGGAGGTGCAGTCGGAGACCCACTGTAGATACTGATTAAATGAGGCTTCAGAGGGAAAGGGCTGAAAGAGTCCCAAGAGAGACTTCCTGCGCTCTCCCCCACCCGGGGGTGGGGGCTGTGTGTTTGTATGTGCCTAGATACATTTGCCAGTGTGGAAATTTTCCAGTGGGATGGAACAATCACATCTCTGACTCGAATGACTCTGTGGGCCCTTTAAGAACAGAACAGAGGGACCCAGCGGATGGGGATGGGGCAGGGCTGTGATGGAGTTCAGATGAGATGCGGCACATGGAGCCACACATCTGCTCATGATGAATGTCTAGTCAGGAAGTGGCGTCTTACCCTTAATTCAGTGGCAGCGCTTACTGGCAAAATTGAAACTGTACGTTGAAATGAACACTTATTGACGGTTTTGTAAGTTGGTAATCATGGGCTGTTCAATGAGCAGACAGGACTTGGACAACTTCCCGTCCAAGGAGACCACCTAGTAGGCAGGTGAGCAGCTGGCTGAATGGCGGGTGATCCACCTAGCTGTTCATCTTGCTACAGTGTTGGGGGACATCTCTACCTCCCTGGGCCTCAGGCAGGGGCAGTCTATGATTCCAGCAGCAGCCGAGGTTAGACCACCTTCCAGCAGCAGCTGAGGTTAGACCACCTTCCCTCTGGAATTGCACATCAACTGCAGCTGTGACCACGCCTGTTCACAGCCGAGTTTACAGTTATTTTCCCCCATTCTTTCTATTACACCCCTGAGCCATTGGCGTTTTGACAGTTCTTCTGTCTTATTCTGTGAACTGGGTTTCAGGTGTGTTTCGCTTATGAGAGAACCATTCCCCAGAGGCTTCACTTTGAAGTTCTAAGTATAACAATTATCTGGACAATAGCTGGGGTGGGGGCCATAGAGGAATCCAGAAGGAAACCTAAGTGAATGAGGATGTGAAGAATAACTATATAATTTGGGGAAAATTTAAAAAAATATAGAAGATACCATATGCACAGTGATCTCTGAGCATTGGCCACTGGGAGGACTTGATGCCAGGCCATAGGAGAGGGCTATGTGAGCTTGTGGGGGCCCTGCTAGCAGAAAGAAGCTCAGAAGTTTCCAAACAAGAGTCAAGGCCCCTAGTGTTTGTCAGATGGCCACTTTCTAGGAGCGAATAACATTGTGAATGAATCAGGTTTATACCTTCACGATCTGCGCCAACTAACACAGCATCATGTGGTCATAAATGTCAGCTGATGCTTGTTTAACTTTGTCATCAGCCCAATACTAACTAATATCTACTGTATAGTTAAACATCCTAGCATCTAGGAGATGATGTGATGGTTCAGTCAGTAAAATGCTTGCCACACAAACATGAGGACCTGTGTTTGGATCTTCAGCAACCACATAAGCAGCAGGACATTGCTGCAGCATGCACCTGCAATACCAGCGCTGGGGAGGGGGAGACGGGAAGACCTCCAGGCTTGCTGGCCAGGCAGTCCAGCCAAACTGGGGAGCTATGGGTTCAGTGAGAGATCTTGCCTTCACGAAAGGTGGATAGTGGTAGAGAAAGACACCCAGTGTTGACCTCTGGCCTCCACAGGAGCATATACCCATGTGCACATATACAAAGAGTGTGCACATATGTATACCACATATACAAAGTATGCCAGTGTTTCTACATTGCACTTCATACACTTTTTCTTATTTGATTTGTATTGTGGCTCTACTTATTGGGTATTGTTGCTTTAACTGCAAAGAAGAAATTGAGTCACAGAGAATTTAGACAAGCTGCCAAAGGTATGCAGCTAATAGGCTGAAGACCCAACATTTGAGCCTTGTCATCGAGACTATAGAATTCATTCATAAAGCAGCTCTGTACCAGCACACACCCCTTCCCCTTGAAGCAGGCTCCATTCATGATTCCCACCTCACAAACCATGGATTTGAGGCAGTGTTCATTGAAAAACTTGATAAACTTGTGGGATAGGTAACCTCTCTGAAAACTTGGCATCCTTATGATTTAAACCACCATTTTCTCCTCCTACCATAAAAGGTCATTTCACTCTAAACAGAGTTTGAGACTATGAGCTTATGGTGGGAAATGACCCCAAATGGTAAAGGCCAGTGTCTTGGGACATCACTCAGATAGAGAGACACGTGATGACAACCATAAAAGCAGCATTATTGTGTCTTTTGGCTTGATGTTTCACCCAGATTATTAAAAAAAAAAAACAACACAATAAATTTACCCAAGGGCAGGGGTGGGGGAGGGAGAATGCATACCTGGAGATTCTTTCCGAGAATCAAGTCCTTGCATTTGAACCAATGCTTATTAATTTTGATTGGCAGGAAATGTGGCCAGAGAACCTATACTGCAGTAATCCCCCAATGACTTGGGTGCTTTTTACTGTCCGGGGTTATCTTTTCCAGGCTACACACACACACGGAAGCCCATGACAGCGGGTGAGACAGGCAGAAGGCTCCCTGGGACGGAGCTTGTGCTTCTGTTCACAGATGTGTTTTAACTGGGCGTCCCCTTTGCTGATGCTTTACTGTCCACGTGGTCCACAGTCTTCTCCAGGTTTCCACAGACAAAAATATTTCACGGGTGATGCTTAGCGCACCGGAGTGATGCTCAGGAGGGTGTAATACGTAGGGACAGGATGCCCTGCCTCCTAGGGGCCGTAGTCACTCTAGGTCCCACTGTAGTCTCTCAGTGACTCTTGCTTCTAAACAATCTCCGTGGAAAAGGACTTGGTTCCTTGATCTATGTACGAGCCAGGGCCCTCAATGCACTAACAATGCCATCGATTTGAGCAAAGGGGCCAAAAGTAAGAGACAAGATGGAACACCCATGTTTATTTGTTCCACTAACGCTTGATGAAGTTTCCAAAGTGCAGTGACTTCTAAACTAGTCTCTGAGGGGGGAAGGCAGTGCCATGCACACCCGTGCTGGACCAAAGGCACAGATGTTCACCTGGTTACACAAGGCTCACCGCGTGACCTATTTCTAAATCGAGATGATTTAATGCAGTCACATTAAAGGCAAGTTCACGTACACAGTTGATTTCCTGCAGGGAAATGTGCCAGCGATACTAGCTAGCCGATGGTCAGAAGGTGGGTTGTCGTGGGGCTTCGGCCTCACACTGTGAAAGGTTATGGACATCGTCTTTCCTCCCTCCCCACAAATTCTCCAACTTCTTTGGAAATTTCCTCTACGGTGATTTGATCTGTGTAGAATAATGTAAGGGGAGATAATACGGCTTATGGAGAGAAATGATTGAATCACTGTGTGCCAATAAAAAGTGTTCAAATTACATTTCACTACATAATGAATTCTGGTTCAACTTACTTTGACATAAATAAGATTGGGTAAGAGAAACCAGAAGTAAATCAAATAAATTAATAAAACCATCAGAGTCCTTTCAATTTTGTCCCCAGACAGTGTCTGCTTATTTGTATAATAAAACCTGCTCTTACCAATTACAAGCCTGGCATGTCACTCGGTAGAAAAAAAATAACTTCGAGGGAGAGGTTGGATATTCTGGGTCTTCATTACAGAGACACCAATGCTTCTTTTAAGGATTGGAGAGGTGAAATTTGAAACCTAGGGGGAGCGGGCTCCAACTTTCAACTAAAGATAACAACAACAAGATTTTAGATGCAGGTGTGCCCACGATACCAACGATTATCTGTTATTCATATTTTCCTAATTATACACATACCAAACACAAGATTTTTGCATTTTGTCTAGACGCAGGCTCTGTCTCCACCAGCATAATATATCGCTGTGTTTGTGAGTCTTGTGAAAAGCTGAATTTCCATCTCGGCTGTCACTTGTAGAGTTCATTATCTCGCTCTACAGCCAAGGGGAAAAGTACAATTTTCAGACTGAATAGAACCACGGTTTTCTCATAGTGCTTAGGGTGCCTCGGCCATTGGTTAGGCACTACTTTCCATAGACACTGAAGCCTGGTTATACCATACACAGTGCCAAGAAGGGTAGTTTTTAGGTCCTTCCTTTATTTAATATCTACCAGTGCCGTCAAGGTATTTTGCAACCATTCTGTTTGTGTTTCTTGGAATCCGTGCTTGCTTCCCAAATGTGATCATAAAGCCACCAAGCTAAATATAGAACATGCCAGTTATGAGCTGGATGTGTTCAGGAACAAAGGGCTGCATGGAAAAGTCCATCTCCTTATTCTTGAATTGGGCCAAGGCTCTAGGAAGAAACGACACATTGATTGGTCTGGGGTATTTCAGCTAAGTAAACAAGTGCTTTATGAATCTCTGGAGTAGAAATGACCACTTCAGTCCTTCTAAGCAATGTCATCCTGTGCTTCACGATTGAGGTTTATCAGATTTAATTACTTGCTGCCTGGCAATCACAAAGATGAGAAATTAATTTTTCTGATAATCCCTTGAAAGTGGGTTCAGTGACTCGCCTAGAAAAGGCATGGGGATAGACACATATTTCTAGATCTTGAGACGTGGTCTCTTGCTGGTCTGGCAGGATTGCTATGACTTCAGAAGCCCTGGAACTTTGCGTGAAAGATGATTTAACTGTGAACCACACCTGGCGCTCTTGAGCTCAAGTCAATCGATCATGGGCTAAGAGAACTTGAAGCAGGACAGAAGGGACTTTTTTACATCCTATGAATGTGTAGGAAAGGCCGGAAGTGAAACTGGAAGCAGGTTCGCTTAGGAAACATTGGCACCCAGGGCCATCAGGAGAAACGCTTTCCAGGGAGATTTATTGGCATCGGTATTCAGGCATGATTTCACAACTGCGGCCTTAAATAACTGTGTGCTTCCTTGTCAAGGTTCCTCCGGGCAAAGGAAAGAGCTGAGAAAACTTCAGGGAACGCGAAACACACGCGCGTTGGCTCTTTCAGGTGGACCGCCTGTTTCCATAGATATAGGTGACCATGGCAAAGAATTTCCTGTGAGCTCAGCGAGAACAGTTGCTCCACACAAAGAAACCGCTTCAGAGAGAAGCAGTGGCTGGAGCAGTTCACCAGGCAGGAGCTGTGTTCCCGTGCTTTCCTTTGAGAGCAAAGGTTCACTGTAGAGCAAAGTTTAGACCATCAACTTAGGGGAATTTGCTTCCCTAATTCAAGAGACAAGTGAGCTGCTTTCTTAGTGCCCACCATTTAGCGCTCTGGAGAATGAGATGCCACCCTGCCACTGCCTGGCCTTGGACATCAGAGGCACTCAATAACCGTCACCTAAACCTGAGACCCCTTGTCATGCCTGGTGTCACCACTCCGACCTGGTGATTCAGACACTGAGTTTACAGTCTATTTTATGCTTGTTTATTTATTATTATCATTATTATTGCTCTTTCATTGCCCAGTAGCACACAAGGGCTGTCTTTAGGGTATGTACGCCAAACGCTTTCTCTAGATATTTTGGACAGTAAGCTCTCTTTCTGTATTTTCATCCCCGCCATCTCCTGTTACCTTTCTCTAAATGCTTTTCTCCTTGGCTTGACCCCTCTCGCTAGCTCAACACAGCTCTCCTTTCTAAATTCTGCTTAGTCTGTGCTTCCTGGACCACTGGGTACTTTTAACTGACTAAGATAAAAAGGAGCCAAGAGGAGCCAGGAAGCAGATGTATCTGGGGTGGTGTGTGTCTTCCAGAGCCAGAGTTGGAATGCTCCTTCTGAAAGGAGCGCTGAATGGGTGTAATTAGGCTGATGAATCAGTGAAACCCGGTAACTGACTTTTCTTGAATGCTTTAATGAAAAGCAATAGCTATCAGGTTCTACTGAACACACACAGAAGGTAAAGCAAGAGTTGGGGGTGGAACAAAAGATAAGATTCAGCGTGGGTTTGAACTCCATTTCCGAGAATAAGCTTTGCTTAGGTGGAAAGTATGTGGCCCAGAAACAAAACAAACAACAACAAAGAGAAACCAATAATTTGTAACACTTTCTATGTTTTGTTTCGGACATTATCGTCATTCATGAAGCACAGGGTTTTTTGTTTTTTTGCCAAGGCCTCAGCTGGTATTTTATAATCATCTGTGGAATACCGCCCCTTTTCCTCTCAGCCCCTCAAGCTAGGCACTCAGTGTAGGTCAGTTTGCAGGGTCAAGGAATTTTTAGGGGTTGACTTAAGGTTATCTCTCATCAGCCAGCACCCTCCCCTGGTGATGTAAGTCTGGCCCAAGGCCTTGAGACTTACTCACCTCCCAAAGAACAGCAAGAACTTAAGAAGCCCCTGGAGGAAAGACCTTCCAGCTTAAGGCAAGGAATTGGAAACACCAATATCGTAGCGGCCTTCACGACAGCTAGTTAGGACCTCAGGGCCAAAGGATGTGTATTCCGAAATGGTTTCACATCCAGACACATGAAGAAAAGCTCCTGGAACTTAAAAGGGAGCTGTGCTGAAACTTTCTTCAGCAGTGAGTTCAAGTCCAGGGAGCAGCCAAGACGCTGCTGGCTACCTTGACTGTCAAAACAGGAGTTTCCAATTCCGTTATTCTGCTCGGAGCAGCTTTCTGTCATAGGGCAAAGTTCCGGAGAAAATCAACTTCAAAAGAGGAAAGGCTCATTCTTCTACAGGTTTTGGCCTGTGGTCAGGCTCTGTTATATGTATGCCCTGGGGGCAGAGCAGGGCAGAGCACCCTGGCTGGCAGGGCAGAGTCAAGCTAACTGCTCCTCTCCTTTAAGACAGGAAGGGAAAAGAAGAGCGAGCGAGAGACCGTGGTCCCAATATTTCCTTCAAGGGTACACTTCTGCCTGCCGAGCTTCCTAGTACTAGGTTGGTCTGTTAAATACCCAGCCTCAGCAATGTCGTCAGCTGATGACCAAGCCTTCAACACAGCAGCCCTTGGAAGCATTTGTGGCAGTAACCACAGTGCCATCCCCAACAGCTCACAACTGTTTTTTTCCCTTCAAAGAAAACTTGGTGAGGGTTTGAACTATTTTCTCAGTGTTAGAGGGCGAAAGGGACACATGTTCCTGTTTTCCATCTTACTTGATTAAAATTTAAGTATATGCTAGAAGGAACGGCAAAACGTTTTTAAAGAAAGACAGCTTCTTGACAAGGCACAGAGTAGAAAAGTGAAGGGGACAAACTCAGCCTTGTTACTGCTTCAAGTCATTTTAGAATCCAGCAGGGCGGTGGGTGATGGCGCACACCTTATTCCCAGCACTCAGGAGGCAGGGGCATGCAGATCTCTGTGAGTCTGAGGCCAGCCTGGTCTACAAAAGCTAGCTCCAGGACAGGATCCAAAGTTACAGAGAAAGCCTGTCTGGGGGTGTGGTGGGGGATACAAACAGGTCGTCTAGGCTCAAAAATGCAGACGAAAATGTTGGTCTTGGGTTTATGTGTTAGGGATGCAGTAAACAGACGTAACTGTTCTAAAGAGAGGAGGACAAAGACAGGCTCTTACTCCTAATGTGTCGTTTATCATCTGTTTTCAGCCTTAAACTTGCTGTGTCCACACCTACTATCTCAGCCAAACTTTACCTTCCAGTCATTTCTCGTGAACAAGTGACACATGTAACGTTCACGTAACTCACACACAGGTAGAACATGACAAAGACGAGACCCAAACTCAAGTTCCTCAACGTGAGGACCTCAAGTAGCCAGGTGTCTGGACACCAAGCCTTAGACACCAAAGCAGGCGAATTCACACGCACTGACAGTGTCTTCGGTCCTAACAGCGGAGGAATCACGTCTGTATTAGGACAACTCACAGGTTATCAAAGCTACTGTGTGTTTGGTCCTTTCATCCTCTGGCTGAGCAGCTCCGCAATGAACTCTCCTCATCCACCATTGTGCTCAGGAACCCACAGCATTTTTGTTTCTGTTTGTCGTTTCCGTATTGGATGCTGGATCCTGGCACATTTACACATGACAGGCAAGTGCTCCGTCACTGTGCTCTAACCAAGCCCCAGCTCCAGCAGTACCTAACAGCTGCAAAATCTTGCGGAGGGGGGGAGGGCAGAAAAGTGGTTTAGCAGGTGGGAGCAATGGCTGCTCTCGCAGAGGACCAAGTTTTAGTCTCCAGCGCCCACATGGCTGTTCACAAGCATCCCTAACTCAAGACCCAGAAGCTCTGATGCCCACTTTGGGCCTTTATGGGAACTTCATGTATATGATGCACAGACAGACATACGTGCAAAATCTCTCTTAGGTTGCAGCTGAAGGGCAACGTGCTTGTTTAGCATGTCTAAGGTTCCGGATTTCTCCCCATAAATATAAGAAAACAAACAAGCAAACAAAATATCCTGCCTTCTACGATTCTTAAAAACCCTTGATGCTTTTAGCAGAACTCATAAGTGCTTGTGTATTGTAAACTTGGACATAGTAATGGTTTGTACAATGGTATAATTTTCTTTCTCATCATCAGAATATTAGTCTATTTAAAAACATCTACTTTTATCATTTTAATTATGTATATGTATGTGCAAATGAGTGTGGATGCCCACAGAGGTCAGAGGCCCTTAACTGGTTTGGAACCTTAGTAACAGGTGGCTATGAACTGCCTGGCTAAGGTAATAGGGCCTGACTTCAGGACTTCCGCAAGAGACATACATGTTCTTAACCACTGAGCCACAGCTCTAGTTCATAATAAACATTTTTATATAGACAGGTTCTTATTATGCGGTCCTCGATGGCCTGGAACTCACTTTGCAGACCTGACTGGCCCCGAACTCACAGAGTATCCACCTGCCCCAGCCTCCCGAGTGCTGCCATTAGATGTTAGACTGCCACAGCTGCCCTGTAGTCCTTTGTTAAACTGTCCATAACACAACGCCCTAGACGTGGGGAGTTTAGAGAGAGATTCACTTGGCGAGTAGCTCTGTAGGCTCAGGGACTCTCATTGAGTGTTGGGACTTCCACCCTCTCACAAACCCCTAAAGTCATCCTGAGGATCACTCCGCGAGAGACCCTGGCTGTCGCGCGTTTGCCTGCTCTTTGCTCTCACTCCTTCTGACCAAGCCACCGTGGTTCTGCCACAGGTGATCAGACGGCTACCCAATCCTGGTTAGCTTCCAAGGGACCACCTCCAAACACGGTCCTATTAAATTCCATCCACTCCGAGGTGAACCGTATTGAAATAATAGCAAACAGGATTCAGCTCTAAGGGAAAACTGTATGTACCATCATGGCCAGCCTGAGGACAGGAGCCTCAGATGACAGGGGTTTTAATCTTCTCCTGTGCGACATTAGGAGTCATATAATGTCGGTCAGTCACAGTGTCTACTTTGAAAACTGTTATCAAAGGCCAACATCTGTTCTTTAGGGCTTTATTGATAGCCAGGTGCTATGCTGATCATCCTGTGTTCATTTGCTGCCTGATCTTGTCACTGTGATTAGACTGGTTACAAAAAGCAAGTTCAGGGAGGATTTACTTTGACTTGCAGTTCTAGGGGATACAGTCCATCATGGCATGTTGGCGGAGGTTGCTCATTCATTCCCAGCTGCTTTGACCAGAAATAACCACATAGAAACTATATTAATTAAATCACTGCTTGGCCTATTCCTCTAACTTCTTATTGGATAACTTTTACATCTGAAAGTAACCCATTTCTATTATTTTATATTTTATCACGTGGCTTGTGGCCTACTAACTAAAATATATCTATATATCTAGAAAACCTAACTAACATGACTACAAGATTTATTATTATAGATGACTCTCTATTAACCTATATTTCTTAATTATACATTATATTTTTAAATGAGATGCACAAACATAATACCTTAATCAAGAGTAGAAATATATATACAAAACAAAATTGATCTTAAATTTGTATCAATAAACCAAGATCCATACCAATGTAAAGTATTGATTTTTATACTATATCCCCCTTTAAATGTAAACAAATATTTATAAACAATATTTGGAAATTTGGGCATCATTCTCCCCAAACTACTTCCTGCTGTTTACTGGGCAAAGTAATTTTTGGGGGTGTTTACAGTGATCTTTTGGAGGTTCTTGGTTCATCAAACCACATTAATCTGGAAGGAATCCATAGGTTCTCATCTTCTGTGGAAAGAAAAGAAGAACCTTTTTTTCCAATGCAACAAATCCTTAGACTCAAATTCTGAAGTCAAGATTCCTTTAAAATATATATGTTGGTTTAGCTTAGCAGCCCATACAATGAAATGTCTCTCTGTACTTAGCTCTCTCACAGTCAAAACATTCAAAGAAAGAATAATATGCATAATCCAGACTCTCTGTGTATTTTCTATCTTTATGTGGCTTACTTTTTTCTACAAGTTTAATATTTATTTTATTATCTTTACTCCTTTAACCTATGACTATACTTTTTTATAACTGTCTATATGCTTTCTTCCTCTCTCTCAAGCCTAAGTACATTTATCTAACACTGTGACCCATTTAGAGGTCTTTTTCATCTGGATCTGTCTTTATTGTGTATCTGTAGTTACTTTCTGACAAGAAGCACCTCTTTATAAAAATGCTAAGTAGGTGTGGCTAGGGTGAACATGGCCCTGCCTGCTTGCTCACCCAGTCCAACATGGCAGAGGTATGTTTACTGCCTCTGAGAGCCATGTACATTGCCCCATTTTTAGGTACACAGTGAGTCTATGTTGCCATTAAGCAAGTTGTAGCGCTTGCTCACAGACCCCATTTAAATGCTCCATAGCCTCCAGAAAGAGTCAGAGCTATTCGTTCTGGAAAACAAGGAAGCCTTCTTAAAGGAGCTGCTCAGTTTTTGATGCTACTTCTGAGTCAAGAAGCCTTCTCTTAAAGGAATCATGCCTCTGCTTGCTTTCAGCAAACAGAGCCCACCCGAGAAAATGCTGCTACCAAAAAACCATGCTTGACTCTGTTCTTTTGTGTAGAATTCCTTTTTAAGCTTGCTCATGTTTTACGTGAATATAGTTGACCACATTGGGCACCAATTTGTTGGTGGAGGCTGCTTGTTCACTCGTTCCTGGTGGCTTTGACCCAGAATAACCACACAGAAACTGTATTAATTAAATCACTGCTTGGCCTATTAGGTCTAGCTTCTTTTTGGCTAACTTTTACATCTTAAATTAACCCATTTTTGTTATTTTATATTTTACCATGAGGCTTGTGGCCTACTGGCAAGGTTCTGGCTGGCAGCTCACGTCTTTCTCCTCTGGAGGCTCCATGGCTTTTTCCTAATGCTGCCTTCTTCCTCCCAGAATTTAGTTTAGTTTTCCCTGCCTAGTTCTATTCTGTGCTATTATAGGCCAAAGCAGCTTCTTTATTCATTAACCAAAAAATCAGCACATATACAGAAGAACCTCCCACACCAAAGGTGGTGCAACTCAAGGCTTTGGTCACAGTTTTGTGAGCATGCCTGCCCACCTCTCAATGAACTTGGTCATTGGACTTGTCTCATTTTCTATTTTCCTTCCTTTGTATTCAATCTGTCCCCCAGCTCATGGTGCCACCCACATTCAAGGTGGGTCTTCTCTTTCTGGTAATCCTTTCTGAAAAGATCCTCACTGTCATGCCCAGAGATATAGTCCCTGTGGGATTATAAGTCCAGGCAAGTCCAGGCATGTCGGTGGTGGATATTGACCTTCACGTGCCCATCCTCGAGTTTAGAACAGGACGAGGCAGATATGATTGTCAAATATAAATGAAAGCCTAGCTTCCATAATGTCTTCACATAGTCCCATTAGCAATTGGTTGGTACCAATAGACATGATTAAAAGATACTTATAGATGACACACAGTTCCTCTTAACCATGTAACAACCTGAAACACATTCACGAGGAGGGTTCTTGTGAGCTATTCTTCCAGGCAGGTTCTTCTTAATCATCAGTGAAATACTCCCAGTAACACAGATCAGCGGATAGTTGCACAGTGCTGCCTTCTCTGTTAAATGTTCCTGAACTCATAGAACTTATAAATATATGCCGCACACCTCCAACTCTGAATAACAAAGCATAATTCCTCACAGTGCTGTGGATTGGCCTGGAAACTTTGTATATAGATCCTACCCGTCTGTGCACTAGTAAAACCTATGTTGTTCTCTGGCTTCTGAGGATGGCTGGCCTCAGAACCCAGCCATGATAGTCAGGAGCCTTGCTCTCCTCCATGGGAACCTTCTCTACACAGACATCCCAGAAGCCTCAAGGTGGACTCAAGAGAGCAGATTACACAAGGACATGCCAACAGGGATGCGTGGTTTATGGGCCATCACCTAAGTGATAGTCAATTATAGTATGGAGGTTTAGCACATTATCCCAGAATACATCTGTTTTATATTAGTATAAAACTGTATTTCGTCTTTAAAACAGTAAAATAAAATGAACTCTGCCATGAACGTCACTTGAGAAGTAAAACGCAGTCTTTTCTTCTCTCAGTTGCCAGATTGCATCTTGGGACTCAAGGGCTGAGTTAGGAGGGGAGTTATATACAACCTTGAGGGGTTAGCCAGCCTTTGCGTTCATCTCACTCAGTGTATACTGGTGACTGAATCCCAAAGCTATTTTTATTGATGTTCATGTCTGTGTTTTCATCCATTAGACTACAGAATTGAATGTTATAAATTAGGAGAAATACAAAAGGACACTATTTTCTTAAGATGTCCAAGGCTGTAACTTAATTTGTTTGGCTCAGCCAATATATCATATTCAAAAAATAAGAAATAAATCTTTACTCCCGTGTGCCACATTTAAACTGTTTTTAAAGAGGCACCCTTCGGCCATCGTGATAGGGGATGGATATCAGCTGGGAGCAGCGCAGGCCGGTTTGTGACCCAGTCTGCTTCATTTCCCGGATGGTGGAGGAGTTTTTCCATCATAAGAAGACTGCTTTGAAATCATGCAGCAGCCAGAAAACAAATCACATATCTGAATGTATTTGCCCTTGTTTCAGGTCAAAGTCTGCAAATTATCCACAGGACAGCTCTCTTGCTTAGAGTTCACTGAGCTCTGCGAAGGGGCAGGCTTGGTTCTGCAGGAGAGACCCTAGATAGTCAGAGAGGAGCCCTCAGCCTTAATCTGGTTCCTCAGAGCATCAACTTGCAGTGTGAGGTTCCACCTGGCGTGACCTTCAAATTAACATCAGCTCGGAAACCAGCTTCGAAGAGGGGGATGGGATTTCCTGCTGTTCGTATTTAGTAACACACTTTGAGCACAGAAAAGATGGAGGAACTGGAACTGAGCAGTGGTCATCTGTGCACTCACCTGGAATCTATTGATAAGCACTGCCTCTTGGTCCCCAGTATGGCTGCTTCTAAAACCATCTCCAAATGAGCTGAAGACAAGTGTAAGGTTTACTATCTTATCTGCCCTCCCTCCCTTCCTTTTACCTCCTTCCCTTCCTTCTTGAAGAAGAACGCTAAAAAGAAATCCCACACTAGCTCAGAACTGAGTATAATAAAGGGTTATTTATCTAGGGGTAGGCTCACGGATCACAATCCTCTGCACAAACGGGGAACAGGAACCGAATCACGCTGCCAGAAGAGAGGCTGGACCTGAGCTTTACATTGGCATATATAGGATAAGAGGCTACGCCCAAGTGGGCAGGCTGAAAGAATTCCTACAGCACCTCCCCCTTTTGTTTAAATAAGAAAGTTCTAAGCTTGACACAAAATTATATACAATAAGAACAAATATCAGGTATAAAAATTAGAATTACAACCAGCATAAACAATATCAAGCAAGAAACATGTGATAAATGTTTCAATAATTATCCTATCCTAATGAGTTTAAGTCTTGTATAATAAATAACTTGGCCAAGTCATGAGAGGAAAGTAACTACAACTATCTAGTCTTCAACCCCAACAAAGACCCAAGAAGGGAAATAATATTAATTGAGTGAGCAGGAAGTGCAATCAAGCAACTTCCAAAATGTGCAAAAATTACAGAGACAACCTGCCACCTGGGCAATCACCAAAGTCTCATTTGCAACATTGGAGAAACCAACTTTGGCTAAGGCCTAGAGACTGACAGACCATTTTCAGAGGCAGGAAATTTTTCAAAACTGTCTTACCCTGTCTTGGCAATATTTGACTTTTTTTTTTTCTTATATCCTACTTGTCCTGTCTGGACATTGTGAATTTTGCCAGTGGTCAATGCCTGGGCAGTTCCTTGCCCAAAGACCAGTTTTGCCAAGAAGAAAACAAGTTCCAAGTAGTGTATCTTCAGTGCTCAACATTCTCTCAGGAATAGATAGGTATTAGCAGGAGCAATTGTGTTTCACAACAAACAGAATGCTAAGTTATTTAAATGCCATATTCCACAGCTCTTTAAAGTAGTTAAAGATTACCTATCTATGCAGAATACAGTCTCTATGTATCTAAAATTCTGATTAGTCTAAGTATAACAAACATAGATGACTATTGACTTATAATTCTTAATACCTATATAACTTAAAGACTAAGACTTCATATTAGAATATTAAACAATCTTTAAACAACTGTGTTAAAAATGAGGACAATGACCTCAAAATGTAAACAATGTATAAGTATCTTGATGAGAGGTAGAAATATATATTGCAATATGATAAATATATCCTAAAATTGCATTACTATATAAAAGAAGTGATATACTTGCATGCATACAATATGACAAAATAACTTTGCCTAGGTATACAAATATTGTAGATAAACACAGGAATATATTCAATATCTATACCAATGTAAAATGCCTATAAATAATAGCTAACAAGTATTTACTCCATTACTCACTATTATTATTAGTGTAAGCTCACACTAATCTATTATCCCATCCAATTTCCTTTTTTTTTTCAAAGAGATCCCTGAGCTTACATAATTTTCCCCCCTATCCCCAACCCTATAATAATTATAATCAACCCCTAAATGATGTTCCTAACCCTGAGGACAGACTTTGTTGGGAAAGGGGACATTGCCTTCTAGAATTACTTCCAGCTGTCATGGAGGCTATGTTCTTTCTATAGGATCCTGTGAAAGTAAAATGATGGTTGACTTCCAAGAGTACTGTCTGGTATAATTGCAAATAGTCTCTGAGTATTTGGTAGGGTTTTTCTGAGATTGCTATTTGGAGTTTGTTAGCCATTTGGGCAAGGAACTGCTCTTGCCTGGACTGCTTGATGGTATGCTGTTTAAACTGAACATGCAGGACCCACAAAGAAATGACTGCTAAAGTTGCCTAAAGAAGGTGAGGTGATCCTTTGGGATTTCTGCTTCATGAAAGAGTCTGCCAGATATTCTTCAGGACACAGAAGAAAGTGACTGACTGCCAATATAGGCAGAACTGTCTTTGAAATTTCCTGCTTCATGGAAAAGTCTGCTGGATACTATGGGCCTATAGGCTAAAGATGGATGCCCCAATGGTAAAGAAGAACTTTGGGTGACTGTCCAGGTAGCAAGATGTCTCTGTCAATTCCAAAGTTCTGATGTTGCTTACGAGTCAGGTGATGGTAGCGCATGTCTTTAATTCCAGCCCTTGGGAGGCAGAGGCAGGCAGATCTCTGTGAGTTCGAGGCCAGCCTGGTCTACAAGAGCTAGCTAGCTCCAGCACAGGCTCCAAAGCTACAGAGAAACCCTGTCTCGAAAAAAAAAGAAAGAAAGTTGCTTACAGTGCACTCCCTGTTTACTTAGGTAATATTCTATAAGGATATTCTATATGGAGTCTTTAATGAAGATGAAGAATATATAACTATAATTATAGTTTTCCTTAGTTATAATAAAAGATAAAGTAGATATAAACATTGTAACTGTAATTCTTGCTTGATACCTGTTTTGTTATATGTAAATTTACTATGTTAAAATTAAAACCTTCCTTTTTTATTTAAATAGAAAAGGGAAGGTGATGTGTATTCTGTATTCCACGAATATCATTAGTTAATAAAGAATCTGCTTTGGACCTGTAGCAGAGCTATAGGGGAACAGAGCTAGGTGGGGAAAACTAAACTGAATGCTGGGAGAAAGGTGACAGAGTCAGGGATAAGCCATGGAGCCACTGCTGGAGACAGATGTGCTGAAACTTTGCTGGTAGGCACAGATTAATGGAGATGGGTCAAATTAAGATGTAAGAGTTAGCCGATAAGAAGCTAGAGCTAATAGGCCAAGCAATGATTTAAATAATACAGTTTCAGTGTGATTATTTTGGAGCTAAGTGGCCAAGAACTAACTAGCAGCCTCCTTACTACACCTTCTCCTCTTTGCTTTCCTTCATCTTGATCCATTTTTCTTTGCTTTTCTTCAACTTTTCCTCCTCCCTTCTTCATCTCCCTCTTCTTTCCTGTTCTCTCTCTCTCTCTCTCTCTCTCTCTCTCTCTCTCTCTCTCTCTCTCTCTCTCTGTGTGTGTGTGTGTGTGTGTGTGTGTGTGTGCGTCCCCCTCCTTTTCCTCTGTGGAGATTATATTTGTTTTCATGCAAGGAAGTGCACCAGCCTTAAATAGACTATTCCATGAGCTTGGGCCAGGATATTTTCCTGTGTAACTAAACCCCATTGAGATTGGGAGCACCCATCTCTTTCCTAGAAGGTCCCTTCTGTGGTTGTCCTCTCAATCCGTCTTTCAGCCTGCATGGAAGACAGTCATGATTCTAAGCTTTTTAAGCTGCAGAGGCGTCCTGCCAGCTTAGCAGCATCATGTGCAGGGAACCCTGCAGTGTGCGTGATAAATTGGGTGTGACAACTGACTTTCTTCAATGCCTTTTACAAATCAAAGCCCAGAATGCTTCTCTTTGTGTGGATTCCTGCACAGGAGCGGCTGCAGCGCCATTCCTGACTGCTCAGCACTTTGGAAGCTGCCAAAGCCGCGTCCTTATTTTAGCTTCCCCACTGGCTGGAGAAAGTTCCTCACTGACGATATGACTGTGGACGTGCAGGTCAGCTCGTGATACAGCTGGGCAGGCGGGCACGCCTGTGCAGACACCACGGATGCAGACACGGTGTTTACTGTCAAGCCTGCCTTTGTGTCTGCGCGTTGGACTCTGTCTTATTGATTTTAGTCCGATTGTTCCTTGAGACAAAGGATGAAATCGTGCTTTTCAAAGCAGTGCGTGACCTGAAGAGGAGAACGGCGGGCCAGCACGTAGCAGGGGCAGGGTGACTGCTATCAGCCAGCCAGACAGAAGCTGCGCTTCTGCTTCCGGTACATGGGCGTTCCGGTTAGCTTTTTCCAAACCCACAGGACACAAGACGCTCACTTTCCAAAATAGATGCTCTTCATGCAGCAAGGAACGAGGAGAGAGGACCAAGCAGAGATGTGCCCCAGGAGGGCTCTCACACCAAGTGCCAGGCTGCGACCTCATCGCATGGAGGACTGTGGAGTGCTAGTGCTAACTCTGGGCGGCTTAGTGCAGTGCAGAGCAGCCAAAGTCTCCCGGGAGCCAGACTTGAACGTGCAGTGCTCAGTCTCTGCCTTGCTCGGAAGGGTTCAGGAAAGCTGCCACTCTGGAGCTCACAGCCTGGAACGCACTCCAGCTGTGAGCTGGTTCTGTTTCGCATCGTAGGTACTTCATTTACTGGTACACAGTTTGGATAACCAGACCGGGGCAGTCATGTTCCGCGCCCTCCCCTCCCCTTCGCCAATCACTTTACTGTGCTCTGCATTTTTGTGGGCCAGCAGCTGCTGGGCTAGGGTAAAGCCGAGCACCTCCTGGTTTATTGAGCTTTGGCTTCCCCCAGTTTCCTGCTCTGCCTCATTATGTGGGCCAATCTATTCAGCCAATAATAGGCAGAGTCCCTTATTCAACCCCCAGCCTCCCAGAAGTATCCGGACTGCGCTTTCTGGTATTCAAGGCTAGCCAAGACAAGAGATAGGAATTTTATATGTGGAAATATTGAAGTCATGTAAAATGATCATTCAAGCAACAGTTCGTATATATCAATCTCCCCAAACTAAATCCCAAAATATATTTAAACATGAGGGTGGCAGACATCAAATTAATAAATGGCCATATGTATCTCAAAACAGCAGATAACGATCAATCATCTGTAAAATTGTCTATGACGATTTTTAAAATGCCACACAGAATCGGGGATACAATTCATAGGGCTTTTCCTCTAATTAGCTCCAGACAGCACCTAATAGATGGGGGGAGAGGGGTGTAGACAGGCATCCAAGATGAGATAACACAGGCTGGAATAAAGTCACAGGAAAATATAGATGTCTAGGATTCAAGTTTATCCAAGCTATAATGGGGGGGGCGTGTTAAAATCTAAGCCTGAGATAACAGGGCGATCTGAGATAATATCCTACAGAAGGAAATGGAGGGTGGGACAGCAGGATATTGACAGAGCAAAGGATGGGAGGGTAGGGTAGTGTGCTCTTCTCAAACCTGCTTCCTAAAGGGCCCTACCTCCAAAGCTGCTGTTTGGGTGAGACCTCCTCTGTTCGGCTCCGGGAGCTGCCTGGGGGGAGCTCAGAGGATTTGGAAGCTCCTGGCTCTGATATCAAGGCTTTGCAAATTGCTTTTCCCTGCAAGGATCCTGGCCCAACCAGCTCTCCTCCCCTCATGCAGCTGTTCTGGTTGCAGATAATCCATTCCTGAGGGAGCCACTGGGAGTCCTCCACATTTGTCTGGAAGCGCACAACAACAACAACAACAACAACAAAACATTAAGTCGGATAGGCGAGGCCCCTTTCAGTAGTGTCCTTGGCCTCTTGGTAAAGTTTGTGCCTGTTAAACCGACGCAGTTGTCCCTTTAAATGATGAGAAGGGAAGCCTCTTGAACCCCTGCTGGTATTCAGTTATAGTGAGGATTATACAAGGCTCCAATCTTTGGGGAGTTCTGCAGGGGAGGGAGGGAGGCTTTCCAGGTCTACCATCCCAGGGCTCGCTCCTTGCTTTGGCCTTGCTGCTACTGTAGGAGATTGAGATAGAGGGCTTCCCTTGGTGGGTACAAGGTGCTGGAGGAACTATTAGCCAATGACAAAGGACGGATAGATGTGTCTGTGTCTCTAATGAACTCTTGGTTTCTGGGTAGCATTTTTCTAAGATGATTATTAGGTTGCCCTCATTTGAGCCTCTCTCCTCTCCCTTTAGCAAGGCCCCCCCCATGCTTCCCCCATGAGTCCCCTCCTTTCTCCTCTCTCCTTTCCTTCCCTGCGCATGTACTTCAGTTACTTTGTTCAGATGAGATCTTTAGGAAATGAACCACATTTCTGCCTCCTCCTCCCCCTCTTCCTCTTCTCCTCCTTCTTTTGACACTGGCCAATTGGTTATGCTTGTGGCTGTTCCTCTTAAGGAAGCCAGGCACTTACTCTAAATGTTGCAGGACGGCTCCCCAAGAGGGTGAGCGGGTGAGTGAGTGCACTGTGCTTGTTAATTGTCTATCCACAGCGTCCTGTGACCCCACAGCTCAAAGGAATGGAAGCTCCAGGAAGGTAGGGACTTTGCTCTCTGCCTGCGGCCCTTCCCCCTCCCTCCTCCACACCTCCACACCTCCACACCTATCTCCCCCATTCCCTTCTGTATGTTACAACAGTCCAGGCTGCCATCACAGTTTTTACAGGCACGTCTCCATTGTGCCGGCTGTCAATGATTTTCTGTATGTAGCGCTGGTGCCACCCACATGCCTGCCTAGGGCTGGCTACAGCACTTGTGAGGTTGACCTGTTTGGAAAAGCAGAGAGCATGGCCGGAGCAGGACCAGTACACGATGCTTAAATGTTGCTGATAGAAGGTGTTTGTTACTATTTGGGGGGGGGGGGGTTGTTTGTTTTTTGTTTTTCCTGTGCAAGTACTTGCTTTAGGAAGACACTTGAACCCCATGACACAAAGCCAGGCACAATATCAATGTGCCCATTTTGATTAAATTTAGCTCCGAAATTTGGAGGAGGAGGGGCATTGATGATTCTCAGGCCTGATCATTCATAGTTCTATTTATCTCACGTAATGTCAAACAGTAAACACGTTTTTATTGAAGGCAGTGAGGAACGAATTCTCATCAGAAAAGTCCATAGCAAAGTAACTCCCCGACAAAGCTGACTGTATTTTAGGTTAAAACACCCATGGAATGGACCTCAGTTCTGGTTAGGACCTCAGAGATCAAGCATCCTGCCCCTTCGCTTAGATAGGGAACCAGTTCAAAGCTGTGTGCTGGCCCAGGGACACACAGGTGACAAGTCTCAGGGAAACCTTCTACCTGTTCCATGTGGCTCTTTCTGCCTCCACCTCTATCACAGGAGCGTCAAACCTTCCGCCTTGGTGTCTCAGCACTGCCATCGACAAAGCACATGCTTGAGAACCTAGAAACCAGGTTTAAAAACATTACAGAGCAAAGAATCTTACGAAGGTTTCCGTGAGTTTAGAGTTCGTGTGGCCTGGCGCTCGGTGCTGCGCTTGGCTGCATGTTGGACGGGTCTGACTGAACGTGGTGGGGATGAGGCTAAAGGATGTTGTTTCTGAGGGGGCCGTGGGGTTGATAATGATACAGAAAGGATTTCTTTGAGGTTTTCATGCTTCATCTGGAAGCTGCTTGGAACATCCCGAGAGTGCTCTGGGCCATGGAAGGACCAGCTTCAGCACCTCAGGTTCTCAGCAATGGAGGCGCTACAGCTGTTCCAAAGCCAGTCTGCCCTTCCGCTGAGGCTTGGGGAGCTCAACCACGCCCCTTAAAATATCTGCATTTATGAGTCTAGATACATAATTGGGTTCACAATGGCCTTCTCTCCCATCGCCAGGAGGGTATGGAAGCTTCTGGATCTCCAAGGTGAGAAGGATTGGCTGAACAGATACCAGCTTAGAGGCCTTGTTTATTAATTCGAGGAAGTCTTTTTCCCAAGTCTCAATGGAAAAACTTTCAACAGCTGAAAACATCTACCAGTTTTAATTTAAAAAATCTGTTTCTTTTTTCTTGGAGGGTAGCACGAGAAAGCAACATATGGCTCAGAAATCTACCAGGGAGGTGTCCGGGGAGGACTGGCTGTGCTTGTGGGCGCTATGTAAACTCTTCACGCTGACCCCAAAGAAAACTGCAAAGGGAGGCAGCGTTTCCTAAAAGGAGACGTTAATTACAAGTTGAACACTTGATTGAGTTTTCTTAAAAAGTGTTTTTAGTTAGTGTGGAACTTTGAGAGGTCAGAATTTCCAATCCTACCACACTGGGCAGCTGAAGAATCTGTACATGAGATTCCTAATTGAAGGTGGTTAAAATCCAATAAAACTAAAATTTCAGTTTCTCCTTTGAAGCGGCTACAAAAAGTCACAGCAGAAAGTTCATTGGACACAGGCGACCAATGAGATGTCAGCAAAGCCACAGGGAAAATTTCCCTGGGAGGCAGCTGGTGTGCAGGGCTGTGGTGGTGGCCACAAGGGGACAATCTGAGGAGCCAGTCTTGGGAGTGGAGTCTGGCAGCAACACAAGCTGGTCTTCCCCACAGCTTCACCCATGGTCTTGTTCCCTGTCCCCAGGTCATGATCGACCTGATTGAACGCAGCTCGCTCTGATTAGCTGATTAGCTCTCGGTTGGTTAAAGTGGGTGTGGAATCCTTCACCTGAGTGTGCTGAGGTTTCCTCTGAGACAGGCAGCCAGAGAAGATGAACAGTTCTTTCCTTCCTCTCCCCATGGCCTCGGTTCCCTATTTCTCTCTTCCTTTCTTCTCCTTTGCTTTCCTTCCTCCTCTTCTCCCCACACGGCCTTGCACTGTAGACAGTCACTAGGCCCTGGAATAAAGGACTTCGTGTTGGATCAGGAGATACCTCAATGGAGATAGACCAGGAAGAAATTCCTTCCTGAGCATCTTAATGCAAGGACTCACTGTTTCGGGCCACTCCACATTACTGGGTTGGAAGGATCACCTATAATGCCAAAAGAAGAGAGGATGCCACCAGGTAGTTTGTATGGAGTGGATCCTCCTCTATACCCAAAACACGAATTAACCACAGCCTAGGTCAGAATCCCCTCTTTGCAGGCACACCTGTTGTTAACAACGTTGAGAGAGCAAAACGAAGCTCAGACTCCCTAACTTCCAGTCCAGGTGAAACAGACTCACAACTGTGGGTCCCCACAGTCTCCAGTGTGCTTACAACCTTGGGAATAATCTTATCACTCACTGATAGGCTGTGTACATTTTATTACATAGACTCTTTCATTCATACTCACGGATGAAGGGTTCTTCTTTGACAACTTATTTATGGATTCTACGTGTATTTACCCAATACTACTGTGCTACAAATTTCAGTGGTCAATATTCTTTCTTCCTTGGAATTGCCAGTCTCCCGAGGAGGAGCTGGGGAGTGCCCCTCTTTGGTTGTAGTGAACACTCTGGGATCTCCCCCTCCCCCCCCTCACTGAATACTTAAATTATGTGCTGAGAAAGACCGTCACAATCCCAGTGTTTTTATGACTACACACTAGTATACTGCTGGTTTCTATTTCTATTTTCCAGTCATCTTCTTAGTGAGCAGTGAGTAGATAGAGGAGGCTGGCAGAGACCATGTGGACGTGGATGGTTTAATTCTGTTAATTGAGGGACTGCCGGCTGGCACTTGATTCTCATTTCAAATTGCTTTTACATAATTACTAGTAAGGTAGACTAGTTCATCTACGCTTGTTGGTGATGAACCAATCACCCTAGCTTCTTTATGTGAATTCTCCATTCTTGTTCTTTGCCTGGTTATCTATTGGTCCTTTGATACATTTTATTTATTTTTTTATTAATTTTTGAGTTTTACATTTTTCTCTGCTTCCCTCCCTGCCTCTCCCTTCCCCTTCAACCCTCTCCCAAGGTCCCCATGCTACCAATTTACTCAGGAGATCTTGTCTTTTTCTACTTCCCATGTAGATTAGATCCATGTATGTCTCTTGTAGGATCCTCATTGTTGTCTAAGTTCTCTGGGATTGTGATTTGTGGGCTGGTTTTCTTTGCTTTGTGTTTAAAAACCACTTATGAGTGAGTACATGTGATAATTGTCTTTCTGTGTCTGGGTTACCTCACTCAATATGTCTTCTAGCTCCATCCATTTGCCTGCAAATTTCAAGATGTCATTTTTTTTTCTGCTGTGTAGGACTCCATTGTGTAAATGTACCACATTTTCCTTATCCATTCTTCAGTCGAGGGGCATTTAGGTTGTTTCCAGGTTCTGGCTATGACAAACAAAGCTGCTATCAACAAAGTTGAGCACATGTCCTTGTGGCACGATTGAGCATCCTTTGGATATATACCCAAAAGTGGTACTGCTGGGTTTTGAGGAAGGTTGTTTCCTAATTTTCTGAGAAATCACACCACACTGACATCCAAAGGAACTGTACCAGCTTGCATTCCCACCAGCAATGCAGAAGTGTTCCCTTTTACCCACAAGCTCTCCAGCATAAGTTGTCATCAGTGTTATTGATCTTGGCCAATCTTACAGGTGTAAGATGGAAGCTCAGAGTTGTTTGATTTGTATTTCTCTAGTGACTAAGAATGTTGAACATTCCCTTAAGTGTTTTTCAGCCATTTTAGATTCCTCTGTTGAGAGTTCTCTGTTTAAGTCTGTACTCCATTTTTATTGGATTATTTGTTCTTTTGATGACCAATTAATTGAGCTCTTTATGTATTTTGGAGATCAGACCTCTGTCTGATGTGGGGTTAGTGAAGATCTTTTCCCATTCTGTATAGCCTTAATTTTTAAACTTTATAAATATCTTTGACTTTCAGTCAGATAGGATCTCTGAAGAACTGTGGCTTCTAGCTCACAGCCTCCCCCCACCTTGCCTTTCTCTCCTGCTGCTCCTGGTACTTTCCATAGCTATCCACCAACCACGTATGTTACCTTCTTACAACAATCGTAGTTTTAAAAGTCGGGTCTAGAAGTGCAGGTTGCTTCCTAAGCACAGTGTTTGAATTTTTGTGTGAGCATTCCACTCAGGTTAATAACAAACACAAAACTTCAAGATTATGTGTGCGGGTATGGGAGTTATTTCCCTTGAATACATGGGTCTGGGGGGCAGATTTGCCCTTATCCAGACTGGAAAATGGGAGCGGGAACTGTAGAAGAACCTGTGTCAGAAAGTTCTGAAAGGAAGAAAAGAAGGTGGCAGAGATGCCAGGAGGAGTGCAGCTTCCTCAGGGGACATGACTGTCCCTTGGTGTGTGCGTGCAGGTGTGTGCATGCACGTGTGTGTGCGTGTGTGTGGGTGCATGTGTGCACGCAAGTGTGTGTGCAAGTGTGTGCATGTGTGTGCGAATGTGTGCATGTGTGTGCGAGTGTGTGCATGTGAGTGTGTGTGCATGTGTGTGCGAGTATGTGCATGTGTGTGCATTCGTGTGTACGTGTGTGTGCATGTGTGTGGCAGGGAGGGGATTGGTAGACTGAAACTGATTTTTAGAAAGGAAGAAGAAAAGGAAGACATCTGGGCAATTTATGCCTTTCCTGGACTGGAGGATGGAAGGTTGAACAGCTGTGAGAGACGAGGAAAGAAAATAATTTCTAGCAAATCACCTCACAAACGTTAAAGTTCTTCACAGCTCCTTAGTGAATTACACTCTTCGTATTTTTATTTTGAAAATTAAAATAAATTCAAGTTAAGTTGAGTTTTTAAGAGCATATGTACATTGCCACACAGAGAGTAAATCAGCATCATGACATTGTCACTGGTTCCTGGCTAGCTGTGCTCATGCTACGGGGTGGGAAGTGCGTCTGAATTGGGACTGCAGTCAAAACCAGGAGGGGCTGTCATGGTGTGATGCCTGCTCTAGCTGTGCTGGGTAGGTGGGGACAGCACACCTGGGGGACTGTTGGGTTGATGTGCATTAGAAAGGAAGATTCTCAGGTGTCTGGGCAGGGTGAGGACAGGGGATG
>NC_022018.1:59809970-59815884 GCF_000317375.1 Microtus ochrogaster
ACTCTGGGCAGGGTGAGGATGGAGGTGAAGGAGGACTCTCAGGACTCTGGGCAGGGTGAGGACGGAGGTGAAGGAGGACTCTCAGAACTCTGGGCAGGATGAGGGGAGGGGATGAGGGAGGACTCTCAGGACTCTGGGCAGGATGAGGGAGGGGATGAGGGAGGCAGACAACAGGGGCCTCTAGAGATGGAGCCTGAGATTTGCTTCACTGGCTGTAGGTATATTGAGAGAACAAGGAGAGATAAAATTTACCTTTGTAATTAAGTTTTTTATTGGCATACAAAAATAGGTTTCAGTATAATATTTTTATACATATATATCTTTGAGTCTTAATTTTAGCTGCCCATCCCTGCCCTTCTCTGCCCTCCCTTCCTCTCCGCACATCCCTTCTACTCTCTTGTCATTTGTAAATGACTGTCTATCTTTCTTTCTATCATCTAATCAATCTCTCTGTCTGTCTGCCAGTCATCTATCTAAATCCAGAATCTGCATATGAGAGAAAATCTACTATGTTTTGTTGTTGTTTTAATCTGGGCGTGTGAGTGGGCAATGAGAACGGCAGTGGGAGAGAAGCAGAACCAGGCCCAGGCCCAGGAAAGACAAAGATGCCTAGGGAGTGCAAGGCCTGCACGGAGGCCTGCACGGAGGCCTGCACGGAGGGTTTGCATCCAAAGGCCACTGACGCTGGGGAAGTGGAGCATGGCAGAGCTGTTGGGGCAGAGGGGCTGATGGAGAAAGATGTGGGAGTGTGGCATGAGAGAGTGTGCAGAGAGGAAAAAAGACCAGTGGTCTTGGAGTTTCAGATTTGGAGACATTTAGAAGTTCCAGATCAGCAGGAAGAGAAGGGACATAAGAACTCTGGTCTCACCAAAACTCAGAAACAATAGCAGCTTGTAGGAGCGGGTTGACAGTACTCAGGGCCCCGAGGGACCAAGTGTGGCAGTAGAGTTAGCAGCAGTGGACCCATGGAATGGAGCCACTCAGAATTGGAGGTGTTCTGTAGCTCCAGAGGCAGTGACTGAAGGAGGAGGAGGAGTGACCATGAAGCCTGTGCTGAAGCCCCTGTTGTAGCGGTTTTGACAGGGACAGAGGAACAGTGATCGAAAAGCCTTGATTTGATCCTTCTGGTTGCTTCTTACCTCTACAAATGATCCTGGTTGGACATAGTGTGTTTTCCATCAACACTGATATGCTGACACATTCCTCATCCCTCATCTCCCCTCTCATCTCCAGGTTTGGGAGGTAATAATAAGTCCATATAAATCATAAGATTCCCAGGCTGAAGGGATTCTGGGGTTGGCAAGGTGGCTGACTGTGCATGGCAGCCATTTTCTCCTGGAAGGGTCTGTGTCATTCCCAGAATCTCTAGAACCTCTACAGACAGCTGCCCTCCGCTCCTGTGAAAATGAGCTTATCCTGTTACAGCCTCCCCTGTCCCCACTTCACAGCTTAAATGTCTTGGGCAATTTTTGTTGTTTTTGTTGTTTAATTTTTTTCCTTTTTCCTTTTGTAAAAGTAACTTTAAAGGATATTCATTTTAAAAGATACAAACAAACTAAAACCCCTTAGCACTAGACAGATACCTCAGTGGTTAAGATCACTTACTGCCAGCATCCAAATGCTCAGAAGCCTCTGTAACTACCACACAGGGACTCCAGCGCCCTCGTCTGGCCTCTGTGAACACTTCACACACACATTCATACACACATACATACGCACACACTCACACCTTTATACATACACACATGCAGAGTTAATTTTTAAAAAATATTAAAATTAAAAAACTCTGACCAATTATATAACTCAACAACAAACTATGCATTTGGGGAAATCAAACCATGTGTGTAAACTGAAAGGGGGTCAAAGGTATTTATGACAGTTACAGAGTAAATATGGACTCAGTGTTTGTTGTATTGAAATAAATATCTCCCCCAAACTGCAAAAATGTATCTTGATATCGCCTTCTGTTAATATTGACACAGGTCAATTTAACATTCACAACTTTGTTCATGGAGGGCAAATCTCTTCAAGTGTTGTTGCTAAGGTAGCGAGGTACTGCATGGAAGAGAGGACCTTTGACCCTGGCTTGAGACACAAAGATTGGTGCTTGTGACGGCGCCAGAGCTCTTTCCAAAGCCATGGGACACCTCCAGAGGGTCAAAGTCCATTTCTTTGGTTCCTTGCTCAACAGTGACAGTAGAAGTTGGTTTACTTTTCTTTCAAAATATGAGATAGAAAAGAGTACATGTGTTTTGTAGCTACCTGACTGAAAACCAGCAGCCTTGTTGGGTTCTGCCTGGGCTATTGGCTGAAAATCACAGCCAATACAGCAGAACCGAGAGAACACGCAGATGTGGGTAAAGGTTGGGATGTCTGGGTGTCTGCAGAGGAATGGCGTGTGTTCTCAAGAATGGGATCTGTTTTCCTGGAACATAGATTGGATTCGTGTACGAGATGGTTGTGGTGTGGGACTCATCCCTTGCCACCTGCCCAGGGCTTTGCTCTGTTTTCAGCACGTTTGAGTCATTTCCCAAGTTTATAGCTCCTGAATTCCCAGTGTCTCTAGTAAAGGTCACACACACCCTCTGCATGCCCGTCCTTCCTCTGTGGCTTCTGCAGCCAGAGCCGGGGTTGGACCCTAAAGCTGTCCTCAGGTACATTTCTTGTCAGGGCAATGCTAAACCGTGTTTACTGCTGATGAGGCAACATGTCTCACGGGATTTCAGAGACAGAACACTGTGGTTATTTTAACACTGGCCACCAGGAAGGAGAAGTGGACACCATTTATCTGAAGGGCTGGGACCTTCGAACAAAGGAGTCCCTTTCACTGTAGAGCATATGTGGGGAGCAGGGCTAGCTCCTACAGCTGCCCTTGACACAGACTCAAACTGTGCCGGATGAACCAGTGGGCTCTGAGGACAGGAAAACTAAAACCCGGTGCTCCAGAACCAGGCCACTCTGGCAGTGGCTAAAATAGACAGTATCCTCTGCATGTGCCCAAACTTGAAACTTTTCTGCCGTGGGCATCTATTACCCCTTTATTCACAAAGTAACAGACACGGAGGGGAAAACAAGCAAACACACAGAGTGCAAGTTTAAAAACAAAGGTTTTTAATTGCTTTTTAAAGAATGGCTCTAATTCAGTGGGTGACTCATTTCTAATGTTTTCCTTGTTTGCAGCAAGCCGTGTTTTAGCAGCGTATGACACACATACCCATGTATCGCTGATAAAACATTAAGTCAACAAACATTTATGCAGCACTCATTACATAGCAGGGTGCTTGCTAGGCACTGTGGGAGATTTATAGATAAATAATACATGAGCCAAGCCCTCGGGGAGCTCGCTTATGATGCAGGTGGGAAAATCCGTAATTGTCAATACAAAGTGATAGAGTTTGGTGACATGGTGCCCCTCGCAAGCGATCAAGGCCTTTGTCCGGATTACGAATGTTTCTGGTGGCATGCTCACACCTCTTACAGGGTTTAATTTGGCTCAAATAAGATCTCTGCTGAACTTAACGCTCCCTCTGCCTCAGCCCCACAGCGCTGGGAGAATAGGGGTGCTCTGAAACTTATCTTTACTTGGAATGATTGTAGGCTTCTCTGAAGTCACCAGCAATGACACTGCAGGATGCCCTGGCTTTTTATCCCTTTTCTCTCAGTGCCAGCACCTTAAATGTCACACAGAGCATTCGGACTCAAACACCAAGGTGCAGACTGGTTCCTCCGTGGAGACCCTCTGCCTTGTTCTTTTAGAACCTCACTCACCTCCCTCCCCAGCAGCCCCCATCTCTCCCTAGCCCCTGCGCTAATTAGCCACTAATTCCACGCTCTTTCCACAACCTTGGAATTTCAAGATTGTTATTTATAAAGAGTCTTGCGGGATGTAGACTTACATCAGAACAAACCCACTTGGCGGGTTTCCATCCAAGCTGTGCATTGATAGTCCGTTTCTACTCACACTGAGCAGCGGCGCACAGAATAGATCTATCTAGCGGGTTTGATTTTTCAGTTATTGAACACAGGTTGTTTCTTCTTTTGGGCACATGTTAGATACTTGTCTCACCGTGGTGATAAAACTCTTGACAAAAGCCACCTAAGGAAGACTGGGGTTGTTCGGCTGGGTTCGGAGGTTCAGTCCCCCATGGCAGGCCAGTCAGGAGAGTGAGGCCTAGGCAGCCAGGGCACAATGAGACTGTGAGTGTTCTGCCCATTGTTTCACCTTGTCTTCAGTCCAGGACCCCAACACATCTGGGAAGAGTGCTGCCCACCCTCGGGATGGCTTGTCCCACCTCAGTTAAACCTTTGTAGAAACTTGCTCACAGGCACACCGAAAAGGGTGTTTCCATGGTGATTTTACCACAAGGAGAGGTGACAGTCAAGATTTACAAGCACAGATTGTTCTGGATAGAGAGTTTGTGAATAGCTGTGTGTGCTGTGAGCGGGTAGGTTTCATCCCTCTGGGAACGGCACCCGGAGCATTGCCATTGTTGGGCGCGGGGAGGGGGGGAGGTCAGGTGGGCTTCGTTGGGTATTGCTGTATTGAGAAATTTCCCAGAGAGTTTCTGGGCTTCAGCTATAGCTCTGCTCTTACAGCAGCAGGGCACCACCACGGTGGTCAACAGCATTTGGTGTTGTCTCTCGCTCTTTGTTCTGAGAGGCACACAGCGGCGAGCTTTCTCCTTTCTCCTTTGTCTCCTCTGCCTCTGCCCTGTCCGCTTTAGTTGGGTTGTTTTCAAGCTTTGCCCATGAGAATTCTTCTTGTACGCTCTGCATTAGTCCCTTGCTAGCCGTAGCTTACAGTGTGGTTTGTCTTTTCATTCCCTTAGAATAGTTTTGTAGAGTAAAGACTTTTTAATCACGATGAAGTACAGTTAACTAGCTTTTCCCTTTCATATGTTATACTCGATGATTAAAAGTTCTGTTTATAGGCTTGGGCCATGAAGGTTATCTCGATGGGTTATACCTCATATTTAAGGTATAATTCATCTTTTTGACAGTTTTTGCATAAGATATGACACTTGGGGCATTGTTTAAGTCTTTGTTTACATTTATCCAATTGCTCCAGCACCATTGGCTGAAAGTCCCACCTCACTGCTGTCCCAGGGTTTCTGTAATAAGTTAGTATGAACTCCTCTATCCTCTGCTTTCTCAGGGTGTCTACATGGGTCATTTTCTAATTTTTTGTGATAGGAGTTCCAGGTCTTTCTTCTCATTGTTTTCTGCTTAAGAATTTCATACACATGTATAATGTGTCAATCAAGTCCACCCCTCTCTCACTCCACCACCCTCCCCTCAGCGTCTCCCTTTCCCCATGGCCACTATTCCTCCCCCATGTTGTATTTTAAACGCTGAGTGCGGCATCACTTGTATGTGCCACCCACTGGAGCAGGGGTGGCCCTGCTGCCATCAGGAGCCACATCCCCGAAGAAAACTGACGTCCCTTCCCTGGCATCCATCACTTTCCAACAGCTCCTCAGCTGGACATGGGAATTCATGCGCCTCTCTTGGATCCACACTGGGGTTCTGGTTGGCTTTTTCCCTTGCAGGTCTGTCTATGAAGCCACAGCAACTCTGAGTTCATGGATGCAAAGGCCTCATCATGTCCAGCAAATAGTGTTTCCCCACAGGCTTCCCGAACCTGACTCCTACAATCTTTCTTCCCTCTCCCTTCAGGGGAGGGGCATGGATATATCATTTAGAGCTGAGCGTTCCAGTTTCTGATTCTCTGTTCTATGACTGTTTGTCTGTCTGTATCAGTTGTCATGTACAACGCAGAGAAACTTCTCTGCCGGGGGTTGGGAGATGTACAACAAAGATAAGAACTTAGGGGGCCATTTACTGCCGTGTCTGTGGAGCAGAATGAGAATGCTGTGTTCTCCCTATAGGGCCTATGATCTAAGATGAGAATGCT
>NC_022018.1:59816635-59830298 GCF_000317375.1 Microtus ochrogaster
TCTCCCTATAGGGCCTATGATCTAAGATGAGAAGGCTATGTTCTCCCTATAGGGCCTATGATCTATCCAGACATACTTTTCTGGTCCACTTAACAGTACTAGACCTGAGTTTCATTGTGTGGAATATGTTTTAAATTGAACCAGGAAGTAGTTGGCTCTCCCCATAACATTTGTCTGCTATGGCGACAGTGGACATACCTTGCAAGTTGTTTCTGTAGCTGGCAGAATTTGCACCTGGGTAATATTGTCATTTTCCCCATAGTAGCAAGTGTAATACCACTAGCACTATGGAAGCTAGCCAGTAGAGATGGAGCTTCCAGTCAGCTTCAGCTTTATCTTTCCATGTTCCACGGCTCAAGCATATGGCATCTTCAGTGATAGGGTCTTACCATCAAGTTCTGGGAGGTGGGTGTATATAAAACCAATGGTACTGGCTTATAATGTCTGGGAGCCTCTGGTAACCCACTAACCTCCAACTTGAAAAGAAGTAACCTATACCTTGCTCTGAGCCTCACATCCATAATGCATGGTATCTGGGAGGTCACTGCCCCCCGTTATAGGATAACTCCATTTAGATTCTTCTTATATATGTCTTATATAGGAAGCCTATGCAGTAGCAGGTTTTATACAGAATTCTGAAAGGTTGTCAGTCTTAGTTAACCATCCCCACCTTCCATTGCTCACTCCATTTAACCCTTCCTGTTCTATGGCTCCTCTTTTCCTCTTTGTTCTCCATGTGTTCTATCCCCTCCACTGAACTAGCCCCTTACTAGTTTCCTGAGTTTTGTGGATACTCCGGTTTAAACACACATGTGTAAAGATTCAAATGTGGTATCCAGATATGAGAGAGAACACGCTGTGTTTGTTTTTCTGGGTCTGGGTTACCTTGCGCAGAATGCTGGAGTTCATTCATAGCCTGATCATTTGGTAACATCATTTCCCTTTACAGCTGAATCATATTCCATAGTGTGTGCAAAACACTTTTCATTCTCCATTCTTCAGTAGATGGACACATAGGCTGTTTCCATTTGGGGCATACTATGTCACATGGAGGGGCAGTGAACATGGAGGGGCAGATAGCTCTGTAGTAGACATGCATCTATAGGCCTGTACCCAAGAGCGCTGTAGCTGGATCACTGGTATAGTTAGTCCTAGCCCTGTGAAGAAGGAACCTCCACACTGATTTTTATGACTACACCATTCACACTCCCACCAGCAGCTAGCAAGTACTTCCCTTCCCCACATCCGCACCAACATCTGTTACCATTTGTTTTCTTATTCTTAGCCACTCTGACTAGGGTAGGAGGAAATCTTAAAATGGTTTTAATTTGCATTTCTCTGATGGTTAAGGATGTTGACTATTTTAAAAGACATTTCTCAGGCATTTGTAATTCATCTTTTGAGAACTCCCTGATTAATTCCCTGCCCCATTTTTAAATTGACTTGTTTGCTTTATTGGAGTTTAGTTTTTAAATCTTTGCATGTTCTAGACAAATCTTTGGTGAACAAATCTTTTTAGTTTCATGAGGCTCCATTTACTAATTGTTGGTCTTAATATCTGCACTGTTGAGGTCCAGTTCAGAAAGTTCTTTCCCATGACAGTGAGTCAAAAGCAACTCCTGCTTTCTCCTCCATCAGATTCAGGCTTTCAAGCTGATGTCGGCATCAACTATCAGGCTATCACGTTGATGTCAACATTTAGAGCTGAATTTTGTGCAGGGTGAAAGATAAGGATCTAGTTTCATTCTTCTACATGTAGCTATCCAGTCTGACCAGCACCATTTGTTGAAGATGCTGTCTTCTCTCCAATGTGTACTATTGGTCTTTATAAGCAATCCAGGTGGTTGTAGAGTGTTGGGTAATATCTGAGTCTCTAGTTCTATTCCATTGACTAAGGTGTCTCTTTTTACACTATACTGTGCTGTTTTTATCACTTCTGTCCTGTGGCATAACTTCAAATCAGAGATGGTAACACGTCTCACAAAGTTCTGGATTAATTTGTCTCCACTGGGTCTTTTGTGGTTCCATATGTATTTGAGCTTAGTTTCCAACTTCTCTTGTGGTGGAATTTTGGTGAGGATCACATTGAATATGTGGATTCTATTTGGTAAGATCGACATTTTGCAGTATTAATTCTACCAGTCCACAAGCACAGGAGCTTTTATTTTTTATCTTTTTCAATTTCTTTCTTTAGTTTATTATAGTTTTCATTGTACAGGTTTTTCATTTTCTCAGTTAAATTTATTCTAAGGTTCATTGAGGCAATTATGAATGAGGTTGTTTTACTAACTTCTTTCTCGTTACGTTTGTTATTGGAAAATACTAAACAACTAGTTTATTTGTATTATTTTTGTATGCTTTTACATTGATGAGTGTGTTTATCAATTATAGAAGTTTTCTGGTGGGGTCTTTTGGGTCTTTTATGCATAGAATTATATAATCTGTAAATAAAGATACTTAGATTTCTTTCTTTTTTATTTGCCTCCCTTTATCTCCTTTTCTTGTGTTTTCCTCTAGAGAAGACTTCAAACACTGTACAAAAGAGGTGTAGGATATTGAACACCTTTGCCTTGTCCCTGATTTTACTGTAAACGCTTGTCTAGTTTTCATGAGTTTTTGTAATTTCTATAGTTTCTCTTGCTTTTCAACACTGATATTTATTCATTTGTGATCCAATATCTGTGGAGACTTGCTTTATGTCCTAAAATGCAATCAGTTTTGGAAGAATTATGAAAGGTTTTTATTTTGTGGTCAATCATAATGGATAGTTTTGCTGGGTATAATAGTCTCAGTTGCTAGTTGTAATTGTACAGAACTCAGAATACATTTTTCCCAGGTCATCTAACTTTAAGAGTCTGTCAAATAGTCATGAGTTATTTTGGTGAGCCTGTCTTTCTAAGTGACTTGACTTTTCTCTCTTGAAGCTTTCAATAACCTTTCTTCATTCTATGTTTTAAATGTTTTAACTATAATACAACATGGGGAGTTTAATTTTTGGTCATTTCCATTTAGAATTCTATATGCCTTTTGCACCTGGATAAGCATCTCTTTCTCTAGTTGTTGGAATTTTTTATGATTTTATTGAAAATATATTCTAGGCTTTCAGTATGATAGTCTTCTGTGTTTATAGTTTGAAAGTTAGGTCTTTTTTAATTGTTCTAAAGCTTTCCCAGTTTCTCTCCATGGCTTTTAATAAGTTTCTCAATGATCTTTACTGAGCAGTGCACTTCCTATACTTTGTCTTCTAGTCCTGACCCTCTGTGCCCCATGTTACCCTCCTATTGTGAAGTTTTCCACTAAAATTTTGTTTTACTTACTGAGTTTTTTATTTTCAGCATCATTTGTTTTTCTTCAATTCTTTCTTTTACTTGAACTTGATTTTCACATGATGTTACGCATCTCACTCAGATCTTGTTTTGATTTTTGTTTTTTTTTTTGCCCTCTTTGAGTTGTTTGAACATGGTTATAATAATTTTGAATCCTTTGTCTTTATGATCTCCCAGGTCATTTTTATTGCTATGGGAGTATTAATCGTTGGAGGAGATATGTTGTCTTGGGTCTTCGTTCTTTTTGCATTGAAATTTGTACATGTGGGAGGCTTGGGGTGATGGTCTAGGGATTACTTCCACCTGAACCAGGAACTAGGAAACCTATGAAAATGTGGCAGGGGGTCAAGAGGTCAGTGACCCCTTACCTGTCAACACTACAAGCTGGATGAACAGGGAAGGGTGGGTCAATTGTCTGTGGCCCAGCAAACCTTCGCCCATCTGAAGTAAAAGCTAGGCAGATGGAGAAGTGCAGGAGAGGTTTCCCTCTCAAGATTTAGTGAAGTCAGTTTTCTTCTTATGATTTCTGTATATGTGTCTTACAAATGTGTTATGTTTTCATTTGCCGTGATATATTTTAGTGTCTTTTAAAAAAATCATTGTATACATGGCTATAATGTATTTTGAGTACCCCCCACACTCTCTTGTCTCCTAGTCCTTCAACAGCATGACAGCATACAAAGTCTTTAAACCACTGAGACCATCTAGTGCTGCCAGTGTGTGGATGAATGCAGAGGCATCCAGTGGAACATGATGCCCTATCAGGGCCGTATCCTAAGGAAACTGATTCCCCCTCCTCCCGCAGCTATCAGCTGTCAGTTCCTCTGCTAGGGGTAAGGCTTTGTGAGCACCTCCTCTTCATGTCCACGGATTCTTTTAAATAGTGCTCTAATTTTCATACATACAAAGACTTGCCCCCTGTCATTCTGTTACTTCTGCGTTCTCTGTGGTCAGAGAACACACTCCATGTACTCGGTTTATTTAAATTTTCTGCCGCTTGCTTTATGGTTCAGGGTATGATCTTAGTATGTGTTCTGCGAGCACACAGGAGGAACGTACACTCTGTTGTTGGTGAGGACAGCACCCTGACACATGTCAGCCACGTTTCTGTAATTCCTACAGATGCAGTCACAGTGCTCATTTCTTCTATATCTTTGCTGATTTTTTAATCAGTCGCTGAGAGGCAGGTGTGGAAAGCTTTGATTTCAGCTATGGGCTTGTGATTTCCATTACCTGTTTTCCCTTCCTCATTATCAGATCTTTTATTGGGATTCACATTTAGTTTTGTTATATCTTTTGGTGAGCTCACTCACTTACCACTTTTAATATCCCTCTCTATCTCCGACGAGTATCTGTGTTTATTATCTGATTATTGTCAGTGGTACACTTTCTATCCTTCTCTTTCTGACTTATTGCCATGTTTGAAGTGAGTCTGTGGCTAGCATGCAGTTTGCATATCTTTTGTCAGTTTGTACCTTTTAAGTGAGGTATTTGAATCATCCTACTTAAGAGAGCTCTGCTATGTTAGCCTGCCTGCTGTTTTACTTTCATTTTCTCTTTGTTGTCTTTTGTGGTTGTTTTGCTTCTTTATTTTCTTCTTCTGAATTTCTAGGACATTAAGAAATTACATGAGGATTGTTCACAGATGTTTTTCAGCTGATATTTCCTGCATAGCTTTGGGTTTGTTTTTTTTTTTTTATAGGCTGCTTCAGGTGTCTAATATACACACAGCATCATATACTAACGTTGACGTTTTATAGGTTTAAATGAAAAATGGGAACTTTACCTCATTTGTTTTTTTTCCAATTATAGTGTAATTGTCTCAGATATTTCTTCTGCACACATTTGAAATCCCAGCAACACTGTATACCTTCTTGCTCAGCTGCCAACATAACCAGAAATTTTAAGAAGGAACATGTGTTGTGCTGTTTTCCTTTTTGTCTTGTTTCTCAGGGGTGCTCCTTTTGGACAGAAGATTCTAGGCAAGCAGAGCTTTTTCTGGAGGTGGCGGGGTGGCTCAGCAGTGAGGAGCTGCTTGCTCTTGCAGAGGACCTGGGTTTGGTTCTCGGCACCCACATGGCTCCAGTTCCGTGGAATCCAGTATCATGTTCTGGCCTGCATTGATCCAGTCCATGGAATCCAGTATCATGTTCTGGCCTGCATTGATGCTGGACACACACGGTACACATATAAACATACAGGCAGATGCTCATAGGCCTAAAATAAAACTAAATAAAGAAAGCAGAATACTTCTGCTTTTCATCACTAAAGTGATATTGTGTTGCCTTATTCTGGTCTCTATGGTTCCTTATGAACAGACGATGTTATTCCCATAGTTTTTCCTTATTGCTAAGGCTTATCCATTCTTTGTGTGTGCATGTGTGCCTGTGTATGTGCGTGTGTGCATGTGTGCACGTACATGTGTGTGCACAAGCAGCTGTGCAGAAACCCATTCCACAGTGTCCATGCAAAGCCAGAGACAACTTTGAGTGTTGATCCTTGCCTTTTGCCTTATTTGAAACAGGGTCTCGTTCTATTGTTTGCCACTGTGAAGACCACAGTAGCTATTTCATGGGTTTCCAAGGACTTTCCTGACTCTGCCTCCCACCTTCCCATGGGAGTACCCGGTGTGCACATGTTCATGCTGTGCATCCAGCTTTTGCATGGATTTGCACATTCAAACACAAGGGCTCACACCTATGCGGCAAGCATGTTACCCACCAACCGTCTCCCTGCTTTTTAGCTTTTGTGTGGATGTTTAGACTTTTGAATTTTGATCAGAGTCTTTGTATACCTACTCCTTTGGGTTTATCTTATTTGGAGTTTGTTGTTGATTGGGGCCACTCTGTTGTTGATTACAATAAAATGTCCTGCACTAGCCCAGAATGGTGTATAATAAAGGCTTTTTAATTTAGGGGTAGACTCACAGATCAGCAGTCCTACTCATAAGTGGGGGGCAGGGACTGAATCCAGCAGCTTCTACATCTGTATAGATAGTACATACATGTGACCACGCCCATATCTTAGCGGCCATTGGCCGAAGGGTCCCACAGCAGGAATTTGTCCCTCACACTTTCCTCTTTTCCCTGGAGACTGAAGCTTTGACAGCTGTGACCTCAGCTGCCTTTTCAGCCACTGCTCATTTTCTTCCTCCCCCTAAGGATACGTTGACATCACTGTTAAATATTTTACAAGGATACAATAGTTCCAAAAGGTTTCTTTTTAGTCTAGTTTCTTTTTATTATTCGGATTGCCTTTTTAAATCTTATTTTATCAGTCCCCCCACCATCCTGTAGCCATATCTATTTATTAGCTTTCGATTTGATGACTATTGGCCATTATCCTCCCCCCATTCTGTTGGTCATTCTGGCTGCCTTCAGACCCTTGTCACACTGACCTTGACATAGCCGCCATTCTGGCTTGACATCTGCTGGCTTTTATGGTTTTAGTTTGAGATTGCTCTGGGCCTTCACTGCGGGAGAAGCTTTTTTTCATTTATTAGATCTGGGTATTTGGAGCTTTTGAACAGGGCTCAGAGTTTCCTTGGTTTCACTCCGACTCCCTCCCTGGTCACTTGAGGACAGCTGGCAGCATCTTGGGACTCCAGGTTGGGTGGAAACCCAAGTTCTCTCTCCAGTCTTGTCACCGAAGGGGCCATCTCTTCACCGTGCTGGGTTTCTGTAACAGCCGTGGGTCCCCAGTAGGTCACTTTAGATACCCCTCCCAATGATGGGACGCCCTGTTATTTCTTTCTCAGTAGCTTCCCTGACAATACAGTGTAAGGGAAGAGCAGGTGGTCTCTCTATCATGAGGCAGTGGTAGATACAGGATGACCCTCCACCAGGTTTCCTGTGTTACTATCCCAAGAGAGAATGGATGAAGATAGGACTCCAGGCTTCTTGTATTGTATCTATGGTCACTATAGGGTGAAGGGTGTTTGCTACTCTCGGGAGTTAGAGAAGCCTTGGCCTTCTCTAACTACCAGGAATCGTGGCTGAGCCCCTTGCCAATGGCTTTCTTCTTTGATGTTCTCTGACCACTTGGAACCAGAGCTGCTTTCCTTATTATGACCTGAGCATAGAAGTCTGGGCATCCTGTCCTGCTCTCACTGGCAGGGGTAAGGAGACCTGGTTTTTCTAGGATGCTAACTTAGTGGAGAGTTATTGCCTGAAAGTTCCCTGCTTTGATAGGCCACCCTTTTACTGTTACTTTGGGAGAACAAGTTAGTCTTGTCCTGAAGGTGAATTTATTCCCATTGTATCTTAAATTTCTTGCTTCTTTAGCTCCTTGGACAGAGAGGAAACCCAGAGGACTCCCTGTGATGCATCCCGGGCATCCAGCCAATCAGTTTTCTCTTTCCACATCTCCATCTTACTATGCAGACAATGGATACTGAAGACTGAGTATCTGTATGTAGTGGGGAAAGCTGGGTAAAGTCTATGCTCTCCACCGTCTTGATGCTGCATACTCATGGTGGATAGTTTCATGGATAGTTAGTAGAACACTTGGTATGTATGTATTTTTAATTGGCATCGTGTTTATTCCCAATCAGTGGAGACATGCCCTGCTAAGCCGGACAGATAGAATGGTGAAGGAAGTGACTGGATTCACAGCAGCAGGATGGAGTGCCCGTGGGCTAATGGAAGGAGGTGAAGGATGAGCAGGCCCTGAAACTGACCTCAGAAAGTCCCTAGGCCTGGGTTTGTCATTTGAAACCTCTGAGTGTGCAGTCAATGTTGTGATCAGGTCTATCTTCATCCTGATGACTGCTGGTCTAAGTGGTGGGTAGGGGCAAAGTGAAGGGCTGAGCACACAGCTAACCCTAGTCACAGTGACTCTCACCTCACAAAAGTACCATCTTGCTGAAAACCTGGGAAGTGTGAAAGGAGCTGGGGTGATTCCAAGAGGGGGCCCACAGGACATGGCTGAGCTTGATGTGAGCTCTCCTCAGAAGAGAACGAAGATGCTGCCCAGGGCCGGAAGATGACTGATCAGCAGAAAGAAAATAGCCATGGTGATAAACACATGAACAATAATGTCCTTCCTCCCAGTGCCCAGCAGACATCTTCAGTCAATCCCCAATCACTGAATTCTAAGATGTCCTACACCGGCACTGCCGGTTGATAGGAGGAGGTAAACGTGAAAGGAGCTGTCTGCTATCTCAGCCTGGGAGCTCATTCCAGATACACAGGACACCAGATCCACAGTGCTGCAATAAACCCTAGAGCCTTCTGGGGGCAGATCCTCTGTGACCTTCCTTTATCAAACACAGTCCAAGGTGTACCTCAACCTGATACAGAGCAATGGACATTAGTGGTTAGCCAAACGACGAGAGGAATGGGGGGTATTTCTTTAACAACAAGAATCAAGTCTTTGCTGATCTCTGTTCTTAATTCCAGAAGATTTAGAGTCCTCCTGCTTGCAAGCTGAGCTTCCAGGGAGAGACGAGAGTGATTTATCGTGACATCTATTAAGCGTTTATAGAACATAATACATGTGTTCTTGCTCCTACCATAAAATTAATTGTTGCTAATTAGTTAGGGCTGCCAGCTCACTTGTGTGTGGAGTCTGTCACACTGCCTTCTCCTGGTCCAGCTAATTGTCGCGCAGCCTCCAGCTCTTCAGTGTCCTGTGGTTTTCTTCACATTTCACATTTCTTCTTTCTTTATCCTGTGTTTATTAATTTCTAATTGTTTGATAATTTCACACATGCATACAACATGTTTGATCAAACCCATCCCATTCTCCTTCCTTCAACTCTTCTCCATCCCCTCATCACTTTTCCCTCTGAACTCTACCTGCTCTTTTTTAAAACCCACCTAGTCCACACAGTGCTGCCTGTGTGTGCGTGGCTGAGGAGCCATCTAGTAGGGCACGGACGGTCCCTCCGGGACAACATCCCTGGAGAAAACTGACTCCCCATCGCTCTGCAGCCATCAGTCATCAATGGCTCTTCATATAGACACAGGACATGTCTTATTTAAACATTCAATCCCGCTGTTTGCCCTTCACAATGTTGAGGGCACAGAGGTCCTCCTGGGTACTGTGATGATGTCATGTGAGGCGGCAACACCATCAAGCATCATGCACACGCATTTGGCCCCAAATCAGCATCCCTGTTTCAGAAGTCCTTCTTTCCATCCGGCCACACATTATCAAATGTCATTAAGGGCTCAAGGACCGGTCTTTAGCCACCATTTCTGAGTTGCCTGTGTCTGGGATCAACGTCATTCTGATGGGGAGACAGCTGGACATACGCACAATGGCAGAGCCAATGGGTGGCAGCTCCTTGACAGCAGTAGCAGTCATATGGTGGTCCCCTGGCACGAAAGACCATAACAAACTGGCCAAAGGGGACATGTGATGTCTGCAGATGCTGCAACAGGAACCGACCTTGTCCGCGGCCCTCACAGCCCCCAAGGCTCTTATTCTGGTGGCTTTGCCTGGGGAGTTCTGTTTCTGGAATTACCGCAGACCTATCAGTGGTGGGAAGAAGGTGTTCTCTCAGATTTTGATGACAGAAGGCAGTCTGCCTTGTTCTACAAGTGTAAGCCCAGGGGTGACCATCTCATAGGGTTGTTATCCCATTTAAGGACAATCAACAGACGGAACTTTTTTCCTCCACAGGATTCTGCACCCAATGAAACTTGTTCTCGCCTGTTTCAGAAGCCGACGGCATAGCAAACCCTGGGAGGCAGAATCCTGTTTGCATTCATTGCATGGTGCATGCTGCTGCCCACCTCCTGACTGGCGGTTTATTTCACACATTCCCGTCATAGGGTGACGTGGCTTCACTGACTGGCAAGCAGCTGTTCATACAGTGCATGAAGTGGCTGGTTGCAAGTCAAAAGTCAAGTGAGGTGCATGAGTGTGTGTATGTGTGTGTGTGGTTGATGCTCACATGCCAAAGAGCCAATGCAAACTACAGCCCAGCTGCTGAAATTTAAAGGGGGAAATGAGCCTTAATTCAAAGCCCAAATTAATTCAAATTACAAAATGTGGGAGCTATAGATATAGTCTCAGGATGATCATGGCCACAAGCCCACTGACCACACTAAAGATAGTGACGAGCTCAGTGTTTAGCCTTCTTGTTTTGGGATAGCACAAAGCAACGGTTGCTGGAAAGGTGGCAGGCATCAAGCGCCTTGGCTTCCGGAAGGCTGTGCAGCCAAGTACTTGGACCTAGTCTTCATCTGTCTTAGCCCATTCTCTTTTACTATTATGCCAGACTGGAGATCAGTTACGTTATAAAAAATAGAGATTTATTTAGTTCATAGTGTAGAAGCTTGAAGCTTAAGAGCATGCACTGTCTGCTACTGGGGCCTCTTGCTGCAGTATAACACAGCAGAGGCAATTCACATGCTCGCCTCTTCGGAGACTGGCCCTGTTTAAGGGAATGATGAAATTCCCAGAAGATCTGGGACTAGGTGGGCTGGGCTTCCACATGGAGAAGCCACAACACACCAGAAGCTCCTTGGGTTTACTGTACATGATTGAAGGGGAAGCAGGGAACACATAGCTGAACATAAAGGCAGGTTATTATATTCAGATAAACAGGAGACATGGGTATCCACATGGCTGAACAAGGAGATGGGTCAGCTAACGTCTATAGAAGCTGTCTCTGTAGGGAAGCAGTCTTCATGGAATAAACATCCAGGGAGAGAAGGCTATGGAAGACATTTTTGCACACACTGTCAACATCTGCACGTGAATTAAGGGAAGACTTTGCCATCCCTCTGAGCTTCACCTGGGGAAAGCTTTGCCCCTCCCATGGGGCTGAGGCCTTGAGGTCCTTGACATGGTCAACAGCAGAGATTGCTCAGTTCCTCTGCTCCCCAACAGAATGTGATGAAACAAGTCGCCTGTTTAGATTTCTCTTCTGTTTTAAAAGTATCGTTACTGATGCCGTCAAGGGAGACCATCCTCATCATCTCATCTAACGCTGCCTTCCAAGACTTTCTTCCAAATACATTAGCACAGACTAGAGTCCACTCTCCCCATAGCGCTGTCCTCCACTGCCAGACACCTCTGGCTTCGCTCCACGCTGGGGCTTTCACTGTGTCTGTTCTCATCCCGTCTCCACCTCTATCTCAAGAAGCTGGTATGGGTCCAGTGAAAGGCGCTGCCTGACATCCTCCAACTTCATGGGTTGGAATTAGTCTGTCATGAGGTTATACCTACCTGCACAGGTGTCTGTGCAAACAGGGTTTGTCATACTTTGCACCTGAGAAGTCTTCTTGGCTGGAAGATAAAGGGATGAAATAAGGAGACCTTTGTGTTAAACTTATGTGAAATTTAATGAGCTCTTTGCTTTAACAAACTGTATCTTTCAGACTGGCAATGTGATCGAGAGGAGATTGCTTAGGAAGTGATTTGTTTCTGAAAGCTGTGTGAACTATCATTCCTGAATCAATAATTATTTTGTTCTGATGATTAAATAATATGGCTCCTAGGACTTATAGCACCCTTATGTTTTCCTTGCTACCACTGTACTCTAGAACATCATGACTATGCTCCTATGAATGCAACCACATGTCTGCTACTCTCTCCGCTTCTGAGTGCTGCCATTGAACACGCCACGCTCATGGCGACCACGTCTCCTGGTCTTGTATGAGCCTTGATAGCTTCCATTTGCTTGTGCAATGCAATCTATGCTACTAATGCAAGCCTGGCTCTCGTTCTGTTCTTTCTCAGCTATGTGAACACACACCACATTGTACCTTACTCTGTCACCTAGGGACTTCCACCTGTGCAAATTTATGCTCCCCACCTCACCCCCCCCCCGTCAAGGAGATTTTACCCACAAAGCCTTTGCAGTAGTCACCATGCACATGGGCATTTTGCTTCCTTGAGTTCATATCCTCCCAGGAGGCAAATGTCTGGTGGGATCCCCACACTACCATCTCATACTGTTTTATTTTGCCTACAAATTTTATCTCCAGGAAGAACTTCTTGTTTGTTTATTGTCTTATCTTAGCCTCCAGAAAACCCACCAGGCTTCTTTCATGTAAAGAACTTGGATCGTTGAACTTCCGAAGCAAAGCCAGGCTGGAGGTCGGGCTAGGATGGTGGAGAAGATCCCATGACCTCTTTAACCTCCATTTCCTCAGCTGTCAAGTGGAGTTCTGGAGAGTTTCACAAAGTTGTTTTCACGTTCAAATAAAATAGCATGGGCAAGTTCTTTACGAGCTTTGAAGTGCTCCAAGAACAGTGGGCCCCACTATTACTGTGGCTTGCCTGTGATGTTTAACTTTAAATGGAACCAATAAAATGTATCCATAAGGCACTGTAGAATCTTGAGTGCCAGATCGCTCAGTAGCAGTGGTCATGCCATGTAACATTTGTGGGACATTTCGTTGTTCTGAGTGCTTTTTATTTAGGATATAATTTTGTTCTCTGTAGTGCCCCGTGAGCTTTCAGAGTTTCAGCGACAGGAAAGAAATCAAAGGGGCAAACACATCACGTGACTTGCTGGAAGCCAGCTAGTCAGCTGATGGTTATGAATGACCTGAGGTTTTCATCTGGTTTATCCTTCACTTTCCCATCATCACCTGGGCCCAGAGCTCTACCCTTAGGATGCTTTCCTCCATGGCTCCCAGCCCTTCCTTTCTGCTCACTGGTTCCCGTGCAGGCAGGGTAGTTTTGTCTGGGTTTTCCACACCCCATTTCTTCCTCATCATGCTGCATGAAGGTGTACAACCCTAGGGCGGAGGGACACCACGTAAGGGGGAGTTTGTTTCCTGTAGAATCTTGTATCAGTAATGAGTGCAACGTGTTCTGAGAAATGTTCCCTCAAGCAGTTTGGACCTATGATTATTACAGAGGGTACTTGAGATGGCCCCTCCCACAGCACCGCCTCCTTGTGTCATCAAAGTCCAAACTAGACACCAGATACGTGCAGTGATGGCCAGCATAATATAACAGGCTACTTTTCCGCAACCTTCTTTTAGAAGTAGAAGGATCACACTTTGAAGTGAGGGCTAATCATGCAGCCAATGTGCCAAGCTTTAGCTAATCTCTACACAGAAAGGGCCAGTGACACTCCAGTCAATTAGCAGCCAAGAGGTCGTCTGTGGCAAAAGACTGTACAATTGCTTGCCTGGGGTACTTTAGGTGGTGTCTGTAGCAGAGAAGTAACAACTCAAGGTTAGGCCCTCACTCCCTCTGCAGACAGCTTGATGCTCCTCAGAAGTCAGATTCTCCCTAATGCCTCTCAGTGGGGCTGAGGGCCATTGGGATTAGGGTAATGATGCTATTTGTCCTACACTAGACTGAAGGTGACCAGTGCTGCCATTCCTCCCTCTGTTCAGCCCATTTCCTACATCTTCCCCTTTCTT
>NC_022018.1:59830565-59848071 GCF_000317375.1 Microtus ochrogaster
CTCCCAGAACATCTGGGTGGGACATCCTTCACCCATGGCTCACCCATGGCTTACCCATGGCTCGCACATCAGCTCGGGGACCCTGCAGCCGCTTGATTAGAAACCCGCTGAGAGTCTTGCCCTTGGGGATGGACATCCAGCTCTTGTTTGCTGCACAGTTTTGAATAGGGAACAAACAAGCATGCTCTTCTCACCAGTACAAAACCCCACTGTCTTCTGATTGCTGCTTTAGAACTGGGGAGCCATGGCCATTAGCTAATGCTTTCTGTTTCCATTGTCCAAATTATTCAACGATACATATTCACCATAGCTGATAGAATTTCAGTACTTTCAGCCTTGTCAATCCTAAACTCACGCTAAATGAAAGTACAGCATCTTAACCCCCAGGTTGAACTCTTCCCTTCAGAAGAGCACTGCCAATAGCAGACAGTTTCTGCACAGGACTCTATCACCAACCCAAGGAGCCAGCAGTGGCTAATTGGTCTGACCTGCTACAGAATCCCCACCAGGATGCTGAAGCCTCATGGAGAGAATTATGCTCTCTTCTGAGCCCGCGTGTTTAGACAATTTTGTCCCCGCTGCATGCCTTTCATCTTTGTCCTTCTGAGTGGAGTTTGTGATGCTGACTGCAGAGTCTGGAGGTTTTTCCAGATGACAGAGGAGCAGAGGACAAGCCCTTGTCATAAGACAGAGAGGGAAGGTGCCTGAGTGTCGTGCCTCACATCACACATCTGCTCTCAACGCAGACACAGTGGCTGTCCCTGTCCCCATGTGCACACTGGCAGTGCTAAGCAGACTCAGTGGGTTTCAAGAAATAATTAGTAATTGGGGAAGAATAGCAGTAGGGGCTAAAAGAGAGGTGTGGGGGGACTTTAGCAAAACACAGGATGTAGGAATGAGATTCTCGAACCATAGACTAAGAAGAGAAGAACCGCTGCCCTCACGTAGGAGTTATCACACCAGTTCACACCAGAACTTTGCTCTTCATCATGATAGATGCTATATCGGGTTAGAGAGATGGCTCAGTGGTTAAGAGCACTTGTTGCTCTTTTAGGGAACAGCAATCTGGCTCCCAGTGTCCCCCTAGTAGCTAACCACCATCCGTAATGTTGTTCTAGGGTCTCTGATCTCCTCTTGTTAACTCTATGGGCATCACACAAGTGTGGTACACAGACACACATATAGCCAAAGCTCCTGCATACATAAAATAAAAATAAATAAATAGTTTTTTAAAATGAGGTAGATGGTGTGACTAGGCAAATGATCACAGGAATAAAGATGCCACCTTCAGAGGAAAGGTATTTCACCTGCGAAGAATAGGCTCTAGATTATTCCTTTGACTTCACAGAGCCATTTTCTCCCGCCTTCTCCTTCATTCTTACACATCGGAGCTGTGTGTCACTCTATTTGCTTAGTAAACATTTCTTTCTAGTGAGAAGCATCAAGTATAATGAAAACAATACAGATTAAAGTCAACCAGATGCGGGTGGGGACCTAGCAGCTCTGGGAACTCAACAGTTGGTTCCTTGCTGTCTTCGCTTATTAAGTGAGTGGGCTGTTTAAGGCCTTCAGGCCCAGAGCCTGTCTGAGCTCAGAGAACACTCCATCTGCTGTGGAAGCTTCCAGCAGCACAACCTCAGAAACAGACTGAAGATAAGGAGGATGGGTGTGGCGAGCAGAGCCTGTCTGTTCACTTCCCACTTGCAATACCGGAGGGCAGGCCAGCAGGTGGGTACCCTCATGCTTGAGTTCTCTAAGCACTTCCGGGAAGGAAGTACCATGCTCATGTGTGAAATGCGTCAGCTCGGAATCTGGGGACCTGCAGTGGACACAGCCCTGCCATACTTGGTGGGACCCGGTGTGATTCAGATTAATACCAGTGGGTGCAGCCGGAGTGTCTTAACCCCAGGGTGGGGACAGCTGTGTCAGAGATCCGCACCTCTGCAGTATCTAGCAGCCAATATTTATTTGTGTGTGGGGGGAGGAAACAGCTTCCAAATCCCTCTCTAAAATGTTCTAAATGATGCAGGCTTAAGAAACTTCAGAGACCCCCCACATCATTCTCTTTAGTCCTGATGTAAACTTGCTCATTCCAAAGCAAGGCCCATCTATGTGCTTACCAATGACCCTGTCCCAGCCGGGCCTCCTGTTGTTCATGGAGACTCCATAACTAACACCAGAGCACAGGAAACTGTACCAACCATCCCATGGTACATCCTCAAGCTCAAGAAGGATTTGAGATCAGCTGAATACGGGGACAATGGATCCTCCTGAAAGAAAGCAAAGAGAGAGGTGGAGTTTACCTTTTAGAATCCTAAGGTGCTTACTCTATCATTATAGTGTGATTACCAATGTAATAATGTTGACAATGATTCAATAAAGACAAAACAAGAAAATGGGGCAGTTGGAATGAAATGAGCATAGAGACAGTAACATCATCATTCACAGAAGCACGGTAGGCCTGGCCAGAATAGAGTACACATAGAAACCACATAGAAGAACTGAAACAGCCCAACTCTCCGCCTCTGGAAGGAGTGTAGACAAATCCTCAGCCATGTAGAAGGTAATCAGGGCGTGCCTTATGCTGGGAGACAAAAGCAAAACGTAAGAAGACTCATTAGAACCCTGGAGATGATCCCGGAAAATCAATAATCAAGTTGGTTTTCAGTGGTTGCCCGGGAAGTGAGATCAAAGACAGCGAAGAGTGTGGAAGGTTCTAGTTGACTTCATCCAGACTCTCTGATGTTACTGAATTTGTTGCCATGACTGCATATTCCTTTAACCTTTTCTCTAAATTATTATATAAACATATATACACACATACACACATATGAGTTCTTTAAAATTCAGAAGTTCCATTTAGAAAAGAAGACACAGTGGTAGATTGAGGTAAGGAAGATCAAACAGCAGCTATCTGTCTGGTTTGGCCTGCGTGGATGGAAAGTACATTTGTTTTGACCTAAATAGCTTTCGGCTTCGGGCTTCAGTGCAGATGTGTCTGTACATGAAAGTCAGGGTGTGATCAAGTCAGTGACATCCTGGCATTCTGGAAATGTCATAATTTGTTACATCCAACAATGCTCTTTTTTAGACAAACATTTCAATCCTGCACAGCTTTGCAATGGAAAACTTGAATGACGCACCCGCTAACCTTCAAGCGCGGACTGGAAGGCCTTTTCCCAAACATCTAAAATCTCTTAACCCTCCATATTTCATCTCCGTCTTGGCAGTCTCTGTATTTTACGGCTCTTATTTGTGTATCTGTCTCAATCAAACTGTACTGATCAAGGGAAAATATCATCGTCTATGAAAGACAGGAAGTCTTTGCTTGGACTCTGAAGCCAAACCTTGCATCTTTGCTCACGTTCCAGGTGTGTGGCTGCAGCCAAGTTTCTCGACAATCTCTCTGGTTCTATGACCATGCAAATGGAGAATGGAGTTTCTCCCCAGGTCACTTAGAAGGTTTGAATATGATACTGTTGACAAAGCTGTTTAGCATAGCAGTGCCTAACACACAGCAGATACCTAATGAATGCCCTCAAGTCCCTTCCTCTCCCTCACTCTTTAATCTTCTGCAGCAACGACCACTGTCCTGTTTACATAGATGCTTAAATGATGAACTCTAGGGCCAGGGAGGGCATTGGAATGAAAGATTCCGAAATTGTTGTCAAACTCTTTCAGGGATGTTACGTCTTCAGATGTGAGTCACCATGTAAGCCCGTTAAAGTGCTGTCATTGGCCCCACTGCTTCACATGGTAACTGCACAGAAAGCCATGGCCGTGCCAAGCTGGAAGCATCTGGGGTGCATCCAAGTATCTTATCAGTGACCCTGCCCCCACAGTTCAGAAACTGACCACGCACCTCTGGGTATGACCATCCTTTAGCTACTGTCTTGGGAAGCTGTTGCAGAGTCAACAGCAGGAAAAAACAGCCCTGGAAACAGTCATATCCTAGGCTGTGTGAAATCTCACAGTTTCTCTGTTTTTAAGCTAAGTGTTTGTCCCTTCCTATATGTGTTCAGAACTTTCCTCATGAGGGTCCAAGTCTGATGGTCCTAAGTTGGCTCTGGTGCCTCTAATCCTTTTCTGAGTGCTGAGTCACACAGCAGTTTGATGTCCTTCCTCCCTCAGCACACTTTGGCTTGCGTGTTATGCACGTACTTCTTATCTGTGTGTCATGCATGTACTTCTTACCTGTGTGTCATGCATGTACTTCTCACCTGTGTGTTATGCATGTACTTTTCACCTGTGTGTCATGCATGTACTTCTAATCTATGTGTTATGCATGTAATTCTTACCTACATGTTATGCATGTACTTCTCACCTGTGTGTTATGCGTGTACTTTTCACCTGTGTGTTATGCATGTACTTCTAATCTATGTGTTATGCATGTAATTCTTACCTACATGTTATGCATGTACTTCTTACCAAGATCCTCCCCTTTATTATAGTGTGTGCACATGGAAAAGATGCTCGAATACTGACATCACAGTACACTTTCTACTGGGTTGCTCTTGGATGACACATTCCCCACAAATCCTCTTGTAGGTACTTTGGCAAAGAACCACTCTTTTACAAAAGCTGGTCAGAGAGCTTTAGGAGGCAAGGCGTAGGAGCAGAGACAAAACAGACACCAGCGTAGAGCCCCAGATGAAGGATGATATGCTCAGCCTGGGAGAAGGCAGTGAGCAGGGTGCCACGGGAGGTTTGGGAGCACTGGGGGCGGGAAGAACTTTAGAGTTCCAGGATACAGGGTCAGGAGGGTGTTCAGAGAAGACTGTCTGGCCCACCTGCCAGGATTCTGTACAATCATTCCGCACAATGATTTTCAAAAATACAAACATTGCTGGGGCTGACTGACAAGTATTGTCCCAGCAGGGAGAGCTGTCAGGGCAAATCAATCCAATTCTGCCACATGCCAATGTGTAGAACAGATATAATTTTGGCTGTTTGGTGATGTCAAAGCGAAGGATGTACCGTCTGTGTATTTTGAAGTGTGGTGTTCCTTTCAGTCTAACAGCTTGAAAGGTTTCTGGGGCTCTTCTCCCCCCACAGTGCCTATTTCTGCCAAGAAACTGAATTTAACTTCAAATAACTCCATTACTTCACCTGCTGTGATGTTACATGAACCGCAGTTCCCTGCCATGGCCATTCCCCACCCCCCACCCCTCAGAGCGCTGGAATTGGGTCTGGAATGAAAGGAGCTTTGCTGATGCCATTGGCTCTTGCACAAAGCATTCAGGCAGATGCCAACTGCCCTCCCAGGAAGGTTAAACCATTGCAAGGTCTGCCTTATCCTTCGCTGCACCCAGTGCAAGGCTTGGCTCAAGGACTTCAGGTGACTTGTGCTTAATACAAGCCCTGAATTTCAGCTCACTCCTCAGTGGCCTGTAACTATAATGGGAATCGTGGCAGATACCTCAGCGGGTGATTTACTCAAAATCTGTACTGTTCTCAGTCCCTCCCTCCCCCTCCCCCACCGTCCTCCTTGCATCTACCAGTGGTGGAATCTCCCCACCGCCTGTTTCTCCCTTTCCTTCTGTCCTGCCATTCCTTCTTCTTTTGGTCCACTAAATTTCTCATCCTCCATCACCCTCCTAATCTGCACACACCCCAAACCTCATAATCCTTCCTGCGCCCCCATCCCCACGTCATGTCTAGGTTGCTCTGACTGCCTCTGACCCTGCCCTTCATTGCCCCGAAGGAAGCCCCCAGAGAGGAGTCTGTGTATTTATTTCCCCCTAACTACTCCATCCACGGTTGCCTGCCTTATTCTCTGCTCAGCATCACTATAGGATTGTCTCCTGCCTCCGGTGAGTCCATTGAGTCTCCTCTGTCTTTGCCTGTCCTTTCTTGTGTTCTTGGAGAATTAATCCTTGGTGACATCCTCTGCTCCCTTTGGGATTAGTGGAGAGCAGAGCCGATGACAGCCAGCTATGCTGAACAACATGCTCATGAGAGACACAGGACCTGGGGAGGAAAGATGGGAGGTAGGAGTCCGGCCTCAGCTTTTCTCCAGTCTCATGACAGGGAGTTTCGTAGCAGCTCCCTAGCTGGACCCCTGCCTCCGGCTTTACCACAGCCAGAATAACCTTGTCTTGGTGTACACATTGCTTCTTCCTCTGTACAAAGACCTGCTGTAGCTCCATAGAGCTGAAACAAAGGATGGATGTGGATGAACAGATAGACAGATAAGTAGGTAGATGGTAGACAATAGGCAGGCAGACAGACAGACAGACAGACAGACAAGTGGATAGATAATAGGTAGATAGATGTCAGATAGATAAATAGATGGATAGATAGGTAGAAGGTGGACATATTACTGATGGATTGAGAGATGAATAGATTACCAGAAATCATAGATTGTAGAATGCATGTCCTAGAGAAATCCCAAGGTATCATTTATTCCCAGTTCAATCCTTTACAGATGAGGAAGTGAATCATTCATACTCAAGTCCCTGTTTCCTAGTGTGAGACTCCAGCTGAGTGACTTTGGAAGCTATTCGAGGTGCTCTACGCCCCAACTCCACCCTCCTTTCCTACTGTCCCGCCTGCTGCTGCTGGGGGTGGGAACCGACTGACCATGGCTTCTTAAACACACCCAGCCTTTGCCTCCTCTTCATCCTTTCTTTTTCCCCACTTCCATGTTGTTTCCACCGTTATGTTCTCTTTCTCAGTCACGGGCTTATTTCTGTGTGCTTGTGCTGTTATTTATTCATGTATGAATTTTGATAACCTAATGTAATCTAGACCCAGAACCAGGTTCAGGGAAATCACACCCGTTTGTCAGCTTCCGCCCAGAGCATTCTTGTGTATACCCATAGGCTCACTCTTACCTCCGTGGATTATTGAGACCATGTGGATTCCCTGTGCAAAGCTTAGGCCAAGGGTGGCTTTTGTGTTGTATATTTATTTTATTAAATTTTTTAATTAAAAATGTATATGGGTGCTTTGCTTGCATGTGTGTGTGTGTGTACTGCATCCATGCCAGAGAAGGCCAGAAAAGGGCGATAGAGTCCCAGGAACCACTGTGCCAGATGGTTATGAATGAGCTGCCCCATGAGGGTTTGGCACAGAACCTGGGTCCTCTGCAAGGGCAGTAAGTATTCTTAACCATTTAACCATCTCTCCAGTTCTGTGCACTCATTTTTTTCTTTGATCTCTATCATGAAGACTCTTCTTAGGAAGCTCCCTACTTACTGTGGGGGTAGAGTCAAGAGCATTAATCATTTCTTTGTGTTTAATGTGAAAACGGAGGTAAGACTGCCCTAGCAGACTGCCGTGAGGGCTCAGGACTCTCCAAAGCCTCCACACATCTTCGAGCCCATGATAGCTGTCAGCATGTGGAAGGTGCCTCTTCCCTCTCCTCAGTGGGAACTGTGCTTGGAAAAGCACCAGCAAGTGCATTCTCTATGAGCACACAAAGTCCGTTAACCATGATGTCATCTGTAAGATAGATGTGACTGTTGACCTCACTCTGTGGGGTATGGAAATTAATTAATAGTAAGGCACATTTTTTTTTTTTAGCTTTGCTCTAAACTCCTTGCGGCTGGCTCAGTGGTGGTACCTGTACCACTTCCTCAATAGTACAATCTGTGAATATTCAGTCTTTTATTGCCTGGGTGCTGCTTCTCATCTGTGATCTTAGATGTTTATTTTCAATTTAGTACTGATTTGCAACAGAATAAAAATGTAGATGAAAATCCAAAACATTATTTCCATCTTCACACAAACTTATTCTGAAAGTTGAGCAGTAATTAACCTGACTCCATAGACTGCCATCTACTGAGATAGTTAGCACCCAACTGGTGCCAGCCAATGACTGAATATTCTGCTTTTCACTTTCATGTTTTCCGTTTGTTGGCAGTTTCCTAATGAAATGTTCATCATGAGATGTCCAGCAGCTTACAGAGGGTCAGGCTGGAGTCTGAAGTATTCTAGTGGAAAGAGATGTCGCCCATGAAATGTCTGTTTCACTTCAACATCAGCAGGGGCTGATCGATGGCGAGAAAGTCTGTCTCCTATCTCTGGGTTCAGTCTACAGCCTGGCACCAGGACTGTAGGGAAACAGGAGGGTCAGAGTGCCCCACTGAAAGCCCCCATTCCTATTCAGTACCTTCCGCCCCAGAACTATAAATACCTTAAAAAAAATGTCTGGTCACTTAGCTCTTGGCGTTATAAGGGCACTCAATGGAGTCCTCTGTACGTCCCACGAGCTAGGCAGGCTGTGTTTGTGGGGCCAAGGTTTCTATGAAATACCATTACCCTGGAAATGGGAAAGACACATTTCCTGCTTGAGACCTTAAGTGGATAGAGCCATAGTTATTTATATCTTTATTAGTTTTGGATCCCGTAATAATGGATATGGACATGGATTGATACTTTATTGCCTTTGAATGTGCATAACATTTTTGCTTCTGGGGGAATCTATACCAAGAATTGGATTTAAATGTGTCTGCGGCAGGAGGCGAGTTAAGCCGGGACAGCCACTTTGTGGCCGAGTGCATTATTTCCAATGACGATGATATGATTGCAATATAATACTGAAAATTTGCTCTTTCCTACTGCTCATGAGGCAAATGACCAAGAAGGCCAAATTTCCAGTCTGGAAAATTCCATCGATGATATCCACTTGGGGACAAGGGAGTGTGGGCACAGAAACAGGATACATTTCAAAGAAAACTCCGCAAAGCTCTTGTCTTGAGTTTTCCTCCAAACAGAGGGAGCAGTTTGTGAGGGAATTGGGACTCTTAATCATTGATATTTTTACCTTAGTGATTTAATGTGTGTGTGTGTGTATGTGTGTGTTTCCGTGTCTGTGTGTGTTTTTCTGTCTGTGTGTGTGTTTCCGTTTCTGTGTGTGTTTCCGAGTGTGTGTGTGTGTGTGTGTGTGTATGTGTGTGCGTGTTTCTGTGTCTGTGTGGAGGTCAGAGGAGAATATGCAGGAGTCAGTTCTCTTCTCCCACCATGTGGATTGAAGGAATCAAATTCAGCTTGTCAGGCTTGTCCTTACCCTCTGGAGCATCTAACTGACTCTCATTTAAATTTTTGTTTGTTTGTTTTGTTTTTTGAGACAGGGTTTTTCTGTGTAGCATTATAGCCTGTCCTGGAACTCACTTTGTAGACCAGGCTGGCCTCAAACTCACAGAGATCCACCTGCCTCTTTTTCCCAAGTGCTGGGATTAAAGGCGTGTACCTCTGCCTCCCGGCCCCTCATTTAATTTTTAATGTTGAGTTTGCAGTGATTTTCGTCAAGTTTCCAGAGTGAAAAGCTGAGGGTGACTGATCTCAGGGGAAGGAAGCAGGTGGAACGTTTCCCTTCTTACGTGATATTGGGGTATTGGAAGGAAAATGGAGCATAGATCATAGGGCTTTTTAAGGGAAGGGATGAAAGGAAAAGGGAGGCCCCCGGAAGCACTTTCCTCCCTGAGAGACTCACTCCCAGGACATTCTGCTTAAAGTCTAACCAAGAGCTAAAGCAAATCACCCTCTGCCTGTGGACTCTTCGCCACCAAAACGCAAAGGGCAGACAGCAGCCTGGTGGTGTGATGCTCAGGCAAGTTCCTGAATCTCTCCGTTCCCCGAGCTCTGAGACCCAAGAGGGGAAATGGGAGGCAGGTGTTTGGTTGGATTACTGGAGAATCCAAGGTGTCAGCAACGACAGGGCAGAGAGGATGCAGGTTGGATCCCTAAGTGAAGCTGCAGAATACCTGGGAGTCTGCTAGGAGGAGGGTGAAACACAATGCAGATTTGACCCGCAGGAAGAAGGCAGGGCGGGCGAGGCCTTCATCTGAGAAGGCTACAAACCTGGATGTATCCTGCAGCCCGTGGAATTGCAGACCCGATCCATGAACTGCACAGGAACCTGAAGGGTTGAGCTTTGGCAGGAACAAGAGGGCTGCTGGGATATGGATGGCAGGCTCCATGGAAGAGACTTGGCGATGGGCGGGACTTAGCTACGGGCGGGACTTGGCGACGGGCAGGGCTTCCTGGCTTGTTCAAGAGAAACAGAAAAGTGAAGCACACGTTAGGTTATCGTGGTGTTATCATGGAGGAATATGGCAAAAATTAATCTTACTAGCTCAATAGTGTGGAACCTTCAGATTTTGGTGTTTGTTGTTGACGTGTTTTGTTTGTTGATTTGTTTATTTTTCCCCATTCCTGGATTTCCAGAGACTCGGGCTGATTTGTTGCATGATTGCTTCAGTTAACTGGGAGGGTGTCATCAAGGTTGGGAAACGCGATCTTTCAGTAATATTTAGTATGCAGACTATTTCTGACTATCACAAAATTTTTGTGACCCAAAGTATAAAAGAGACATTTACTGTGTTGGAGGTAACACATTGGCAAAGGACATTTTCAGATAATCTATGCCCCAAATCACAAAGAAGCCAGCAAATGCTGAGAGCCATTTCCTTAAAGAAAAATCTGTCTTCTGCTCTCAGTTTCAACGCCGGTGAACTGTTCTCAACTCTAGTTCTGAAAACAGTGAAATCAGCTGTGGCTTTAACTACCCTGCCACCAGCGTGTTAATCAAACTATAAAACAGTCAAATGCTTGCCTGGGACTTACTGGAGTGTGAAGTGGAAACTTGATTCCCGATGAGTACATGACAGGCCAGGAGGAAAGTCAGGATTTAAGTGGGGAGTCCTTTGACTTTACAGGGCACTCTCCTAATGAGCTCAGCTTGCTCCTCTGAAACCCGATGTGCCACCAGCACACAGGATGTAAATCTGGGACCTTATATTCATGAATAGTACTGCTCAGAGTCCCCAGAGACTCACAGACACCAGAACCACATGAATTATTGGGGAGGATAATTCCCATCCAATCAAAACCTTGATCACCGCTCTAATTTTATGAAAAACAGCACCTCCAGAGGAGCTGTCTAGGGTTCTGCTGCTTCCAGGGGTGCAGGTGGCTCAGTCCCCCCCAAACGTCGTAAACTAGCCGGTGGGAAGGGAGTGGTCCTATGCACATTGTGACAATCTTACGGCGGCTGTTGAATGACGTGTGTCTTTGTCTCACAGTTGTTCAGCACATCAAGAGGCATAATATTGTTCTGAAGAGGGAGCTCGGGGAAGGAGCCTTTGGAAAAGTTTTCCTGGCAGAATGCTACAACCTCTGTCCTGAGCAGGATAAGATCCTGGTAGCCGTAAAGGTAAGAGAACATTCCGGAGTATCTCCTTGTTCATGGTCCCACTAAAGGGTGGGAGTTTAATTTTATGATATTTTAGTCACCCATCTGGGAGTACGTGCCTTCAACAGTACGCATGTTTTTAATTCTTCTGCCTAAATGAGTAGTCAGGACATTTGGGTCACATTCGACTGTCTGTCAGAAGTGATTCTCGGGGGCAACCATCCAATCTGCTGGTCATGATTAGCTCCAAGCTTCTCCTTAAAGTTATGCTGACCAAATTCTAGATCCAGGTCAATGGGATCAAACAGAATTCAATAGGCTAAGCTACGATGCAAGCGCATCTCCTCTGGTACCAGGTGCTCATGACTCCACTACCCGGGAACTTGTCACACTTTCTAGGTTCCAGAAGGAAGTCATATCGACTCTCTTGCACTGATTTTTCCTATATGCCATCTATACTTGTCTCTCCCAAACTGTATGAAACCACAGATATTTTTTATAGCAGAGACAAAGTTTCACCCAGAGTCATATGGCATCTCCTCTAGATTCTGCCATCCTAGTGAATGTAGGGTTTCTACAAAACATAGACATCTAAAAGGTCTTCATCATAGTCTCCTCTTGTAGGAGCCTCTGGTTCATTCCCAGCTGCCCAGACTCGAAATAATCACACAGAAACCATATTATCTGCAATACTGTTTGCCCAATAGCTTAAGCATGTTTCTGGCTAACTCTTATATGTTAAATTAACCTCTTTTTTATTAATCTGTGTATCACCACTTGGCTGTGTCTTACTGGGTAACGTTTTATCCAGTGTCTGTCTCTGGTGGGGCTACATGGCTTTTCCCTGACTCCTCCTACTCTCTCTCTATATATATATCTCTTCCAGCCTGGCTACATTCTTTTAAGCCATCAGCCGAAAGCAGCTTCTTTATTAGCCGATAAAAGCAACACATATACAGAAGGTCTTCCCACACCAGTCATCTTTCTCCAAACTTAAAAAGAGTTTTGTTCTTCAATAACTTGAATAATATCATTAAAAGAGATAGTTTTCTTTTGAGCGTCGTAGAGCTTAAGAAAAATACCACAACTAACTTAGGCAGATCTATTGAGCATGTATTATAATTTTTTTTGAAAACTCACCAGGTATTTTTGATGTATGGATACCAAGCATTTAAAAGGTCACACAATCATAAAAGTGTTAAGGGGCAAATGGACTTGTAGGTGGCTAATGTGATAAAAATTAATCTCTTAGATTAATGAAAGATGACTGAGTTTTATTGAGTTATGTTTCTGCTAAACAGGGACCATTTATTTGCATGAATCATACTTATTTAGTCATTATAACCTAGATAGTGTTTTGTTTCCTTAGGAAATCTGGTGCATATTCCATTATAATACCAGGTTTTATTATACACACATGGATAATCAAGAGAATAAAATTATTCATGAAGGCACCCATCCTAAAGCTCAGGCGATTTGTGAAGTTTTTTGTTCAGATGAAAACACTGTGCATCTTCTTTCCTCATGATCTGAAGACTTTCAGAAGCCCTGTCCAGAGAACCACAATGCTCATAAACTCCCAGAAAACCCTTAAGAGAGGCACATTTCAACAACTAGAGGACCAGTGGCTCTCGAAACTAGCAGCTGTCAAATACACATTATGGCTTTGATGCAGAAAAATGCATGGGAGTTTGAGAAAGGAGGGGAGAAGAGGGCTGTTCTAAGGAGATGTGGGACCAGATGGGCTAAAAACTCCCGCGGGGAGGAGTGTGGTGGCTGGAGGCGACCATCCCCGCTCCTGTTCTTGCTACTTTCTCCTTTCTTTCAACAAAGTTTCCCTGACGATCATCCTCAGGGTCCTCGGCGGTGTCTTATCTCTAGTCTCTGCTTTCTTCCTCAGTCTTCTTTATCTTTGGGAATAAATGAGACCAAAAGTGTTGCTATTTTTTTGCAATTTTATAGATGAACAAGTGTTCAGGCTGGAAGAATCGCAGGGGTTGTCTATCCCTAAATGTAACCATTTGTATCAAATCAGCAAAATGCCGGATCTGTGTCTTACACTCTATTTGGCATCCAGTCAGGAAGCCTAACCAAGGCTTCAGACTCTGAGTTCACTTCACAGTGGTATATATGTTACCCCTTAAGTATGTAAAAATCCTGGATGACCAGGGATTCTAAATGGCAGTGTGGGAATAGCTGAGACATCTTGGCCAGATATATGGGCCTCCAGCAGAGTTTTCTGGAACTCTAGCCTCGCATCCCGGCCCTGTACTGACCTTTCTATCATTCTGCAGTGCCCTTAAGGAAAAGGTGCTGTGTGTGTGGTTAAATTCACAATGTGTCCGTTCAGATCCCTTCTGGGCAGACACAAAAACCAAGTGGCTAGCCTCGTCTACTAGCAATGAGGGATGAACTGATGGTTCTTACATAGGTTCTCATCTACCCCTGCCCAACCTCAACTGGACTTTAGAAGACCAATTTCCATTCTGCTTTTGTGTTCACAACATAATTCATGTTGGATCTGTCTCCCATTACCATTGTCAATTAGATGCTGTTCTTGTTTAAGGCCCAATTATAGCTCAAATTCTTTGAATCAGACCTAGCACTCATTCTTCATGTGCTGTATCTTTCTGCAAATTAACGGTCTGTGATCAATGTTTGTTCATTAAACAGTGCTGCTAGGGGAAGAAAGAAAAGGTACTTGACCCTTTGTCAAATCCTGACTTCTTTGCTAGTCTCCTTGGAGTTAAAATGAAATTGTCACCTGAAATAGGGACAAAGGGACAGTAAATTAAGATTTTACTCTTACTTCATGACCACAGACCTAAGGAATTTCATAGCAACGACCTTGAACACAAATGTTTGTTAAGTCAGGGGGTTGCCTGCTATAACCCAGGCTTCATGCGGGGAGCCGTGTCAACCCTCTGGAACTCAGAGGTGTGTCTTTGTGAGCTCCAGGGTGAATCAGGTCAGAACAACTTACAGACCTCGCACAGAGCCTCTCTGCAACCTGCAACCAGGGCACACCCACTTATAGGGGTTTGCTCCAGTTGAAAATGTATTCAGAACTCTCGGAGGAAAATTCACCATTTATTCTCTGACCATAACGAAATGATTTATGTTTGTGTCTCACTGTTTAAGCAATGCCAAACTGAACATTTCTTCCAGGACTGCATGACCTCTCACCTCTCTGCAGTGGCTTGGGTTGCTCCTATTCCATTGGATGCACCAGGGGATGCTTGACAGCCTTTCTGCCGTTGCCTAGCAACCTCTGCAGCATTGACTATGCATGCTAAGAAACTGCAGCCATTGTCCTTTATCCTTCTCTGTAAAGAGCTGACTTTCGTTTGAAATCCAGAGCTTTACATCCAGATCGACAGATGTCAGATTCATGTGAATTCTGGTTTGATTCTCGCAAATAATTTAGTAGCTTGAAGGAGCCAGTGTTCTAGGTCATGTGCCCTTTAAGGGCACATAGGTCAATCATACCTCTCCAGTTCAAGGGTTTGCTTGTTTGCCTCAACCGAATTGCCATGTTCTTGTTTTTTTTTTTTTTTTTTTTTTTTTGGATGACCTTTGCTTTTCAGTGAAATGAATTTGTCAACCGTTTCCCCCTTTATACGGAATTATTATTAAAGAGCCCATAAAGAGACGTGAAGAAACTAGTCTTTGATCAAACCCAGTTGCTTTACCTTTGAGTTACTCTGGTTGTCAAGGAAACACTCCATCGCAGTTTCCCTGCACTAACTGCCGATGCATTAGCTATTTTTGGTTACATCCAACATGCATTTCAATAACTACCCTTCCTACAGCATTTTTTTTTGTACTATGAATGCAAGCTGATTTTTGGTTTTGAAATAAAGCTGCAAGTCTGCTTTGTAGGATTTATATCCTCTCCCTGGCTAACTCCAGTTTATTTCTAGAAACAAGGAATGCTAAATATGAGAGAGACCTTTAAAACCATATAAATAAAACCCTAGCCTCATGTTTTATGGATGAGAAATTTGAGACCTAGGGAAGTCAAGTGACTTTCTCAAGGTATGAAGTTAAAAGGGCTGGAGGAGCTGTGCAGGTGAAGTCTTGGGTAAATCAGAAGTGTGCTGGCAAATTCAGCAGACGCTCTTCTGAGATCAGATGTAAATGTTTCTGAATCTCTTCTTTCCCATAGAAGAAATGATGGTATTTTTCTCTACTAAGAGTTTTAAGAAAGTGACTTAGAAACTATCTTTCCATTAGAAAGCAGGCCCAACACAGCATCTGACCCAATGCCCCAGTCCTCACCCAACCATCACTACAGGCAACAAGTTCATGCATCTCAGTTCAAGCTGTCTCTTTGGAGGGCCTGTCTTTGTTTGTCCCCCAACCAGACAAGACTCCATGCTGTCAAGGCTTCTATACTTGGCCTTTATAGCATTATCAAGGTTTTTAAATTATGTATTAGTGTGTTTACTTAATGAATGACACTGCATGTCTGTTACCTCTTTTAGGATGTTAGTCATACTCTACAGGGGGAGCCATGACTTTGGCACATCGCGCGATGTGTAGTGTGATGCAAAAGAGAAATGCTTGTTGAATAAGTGGAGAGATGATTGGCAGTCGCTGAGTGGATGGTGCAGACTGTGAAACTCTGAGATTCCTGAGGCACTAATGAGTTGGTCATTGGTATTTCTACATGGCAGTGGTTTCATGAAACACAGATGGGCACAGCTGAAAGAAACTGTAAAGACAATAGGTAACATTACTAATCTAATGGAATGAGAATCAGTTTAGATATGGTTTAATAAGTTATGCTTGGTGGCACACACTTACAATCCTAGCACTTGGCCAAAGGAGACAGCAGAAGGCTGTTGAAGCCAAGTGAGCTACGTGAGACCCTGTATCAAAAAGAAAGAAAAAGGATACTACTACTATTATTAATGTTCTTTAACTCACATTTTACAAAAAAGAAAAAAGGAGAGAGAGAAAGAGAAAGAGAGAGAGAGAGAGAGAGAGAGAGAGAGAGAGAGAGAGAGAGAGAGAGAAAGTCAGAAGGCTTGAGAGCTGGCTCAGTAGTTAAGAGTAATGACTGTTTTTGCAAAAGACCTGGGCTCTATCCCCAGCACCTACACGGTGTCTCACAACCATCTGTCTAGTCTTACGGAATCTAGCATCCTCTTCTGGGCTCCAAGATACTGCACACATGTAGTACACAGACCTACATACAGGCAAAATACAAAATATAAATAAATCTAAATAAAATGGTTAAAAGAAAATAAAACAAACTAACAAAAGAAAACCCATAAATCCAGAGATTAACAGCTCACCCAAGGACAAACAACTGGCATGTGGCTGTTTAACACCAGCTCTAGGGCTGGAACCTAGTCCTGTGCTCACTACGACCACACTCTTAGTTACCAAGTCTATGTGTGATCTGGCCCACACACCGCTTGAGGGAATGCAGCACAGTACCACTCATAAGGGAGGAAACTTTGTGTGAGGATGAGATGAGAGGCACGTTCTTATCTACACCAGTGAAAATTTAACAGCAGGGAACACATGGGGTAGAAAAACTGGATTCCCAAGAGAGTTCTGACTTCAGGAAAATGCAATCAGACCTCATACCACAGAATTGACTTTCCTAAAAAGAATGCAAGGATCCTTGGAAACCCATGCCAGAATGACAATGACGTAAGCAGAAGGGACAGTGCTCTGGGAAGCCACCCTGCTAGGAAGTCTTGCCACTGTGAACCTAGGTTCAGGCACTGCCGGCTTCTGGAAATCAATGGGTACCTCCTTCTGCTCTTCCTCTCATCTCCTGGCTGGCTGGCTTGCTTTAACATGGACTTTATTTTCAGACAGGTTCTCTTCATGCTGTAGCAAAACTTGATCTCTTATTGACTTGTTTTCAGTTATGTCAGAAGCATTCTGACTACCCAAGCATCTGTGGAAATTGACAGGGGAGTCAGACCCACGATGCACAGAGTCCGACCACGAGAAAATATGTGTTGCCTGAGGACATAGCAGGGATGCTATCCTATAGTCCTAAAAAGAGATGAGAGATCTGTTGGGAAAAACACAAAGGATAATCATCGCTAATAGGACCCAAGGATCCTCACTGTGATTGGGTCATTTGGGGTCTGTAAGTTTGCTTGGGATCTGAGGAAGTCCCTGTGGCCAGCTGTTCTTTTCTTCATCAGCAGGAGACACCAAGTCCACCCTTTGCTTCTGGTAACATGCTGCTTTCCTGTCTCAGTAGCTCACTGATGTTTGACAGACAGAAACACAACAACAATTGCTTACACCAATTCTAAAATTGATTGGGTAGAGGAAATGTGGAGTCATTTATCCCAGCTAGTCATCTAGAGTATCCATCCATTATTCTTCATG